>NW_025813469.1:1887080-2487080 GCF_021976095.1 Xenia sp. Carnegie-2017 | reverse complement strand
AATTGCAAAAATGAACATCAAAACAATTGCTAAAACATAAAACATCAACGCCATCAATAAGCAACGGTTTCAAAAGCAATATAGTCAAATAATAAAACAATACAATGGAAGCAATGACACATGCGCCAGTCACGTGAAAACTTATAAAAAAGGACAAAGCAATATGAAAAACAACAATCTTTTTAAACAATTCTCACTATCAACAATGACTTCTAAAGCATGCAATGACAACAACGGCACTAGAATTAAAAACAATTTAGAATATATCTACAAACCATGTTGGCTATTTTAAGAATATTTGCTATCACAATTTGGAGTTTCACTGTCAAAGGACCTAGCACGAAAGAAGAAAAAATTGATTCAATTACAGATATAATCCGAAAGTGAACATATGTTTCGTCTTGCAACGCTTTCAACTTGAATAAGTTGTGTTTGCGCGAGTTCTGACTAAACGACTTTGCATGTTATCAAACATACCTGATATAATTGGTATAAAACGTTTATCGTAGTCACGCAAGATACTGTCTGCAATTTTTGTATCAGCACTTACATACTTGATCAGCTCCGATCTTAGAAATGAAATAAATTTCTCACATCATTGACGATTTGTTTGGCCATGTCATCATGCGATGAAGAGAGCCTACTTCAATCTTACCTGTTTAATTTTGGTGGAGTCAACGACACAACGTATTTGTTCATCAACACGATAGAGAATATTGCTATCGCAAATAGCTTCATCTTTCTCACATAGGATCGATGAGTTTTAGTTTATTCTTTGAATTGAATCTCTGTGGTGAAAGTATACAGAATTAATCTCGTTCTTTTTTGTCACACAAAAAATTTTAAGTGTGTTACAATTTTCGTTATAGCTCGTCGGTTGATTTTTCGTATGCAGCCAATAAAAAGTAGCTACTTTTTTGTCATATCTATATTTTTGATTCTATATCACAATACAGCATATAGCCATGTACGACAATTTGTTTGTGTATCATATGCATGTACATAAGTGCATGATCAATAGTATGCAATGAATCAATAAGTTGCTGTACATGACGCTTTTGAAGCTACTTTTATTCAACTATAACGTGAGGGCGCAGGTGTACTGCACTGATCTCATTACATCAGGAAAATCAGGAAAAGCAAATCGAATTATGAAAACGGATTCAATTATATTTTTGCATTGTCAATCTACTTTGTTTTTCATCGATAGGACACGTAATGTATTTATGCGCATCGAATGATTTCCAACAAAAACTACAGCCAACTTAATTATGTAGAAGCCATGAAAATCATCTCTGATTCCTTCAATTATTGCAAGATACATTTAAATCTGTTCCTTTTTTTTTTTACCAACTAACCTGTGATATTGAAAACTGACGGCGATTCTCCAGAAGTCCAGTAGATGATGAAAAACTTTGTTGATAATAGTTCTGGACAACCTGTTGGTTACCTCAGCAACAAATGTGTTTAAGCCTTATATAGAGTTGTGCAACGAAATGTAAAGTTATGTCTTCATTTAGCAAGCAACATATAGAGGAATTGCGGGAAATTTTGTCGATTTGAATCCTACAGAACAATCAATAAAACTGGGGGAAACAGTCAAGATAAAATTATTCAATTACGTATTTTGATTTAGAATAAGATTTTTGCAATGACGCGTTCCCTTCCTTGCCTAATAATCCATAATTAGTTTTCCTTTTTTTTCGAGAAATAGAGAAATTCTTAACGTCAATCAAAAACTGCGAAATGTATTCTGTTTGAAGGATGATTCTGGATGAATGACATTCTTCATCGTATGATAAATATTTAGTCTGCTGATGCGATGAAATGTGATGATAAATTTCCATACAACATGCCTCGAATGGACTGGTACTTTAAATAAAAGTTGATATAAAATAAAGTTAGTTTTGCAAGGTTAGGATCATCACAAGTAGAATATGTGTTCGACTGGAGACTTGGAATTAATTTTAGTAT
Organism: Xenia sp. Carnegie-2017; assembly: GCF_021976095.1. Lineage (NCBI taxonomy): Eukaryota > Metazoa > Cnidaria > Anthozoa > Malacalcyonacea > Xeniidae > Xenia > Xenia sp. Carnegie-2017. Next base: position 2,485,106 of record NW_025813469.1, on the reverse strand, counting down.
TTTAGACCTAGTATTGTAGGCGTTTTAATGCGTGTTTCTGAATCAGCGATCACAATAATATTGTCAGAGTTAGGACTTTTTGTTGATCGAGGTTGGTGTTAGGATTATTTCATGAGAATGATCGGAATGAGAAAAATTATATTGTGTCAAATGAGAATGTGTTGGGGTTTTGAAATACAAATACCCATAAATTACCATGTATTCAACGCAAATCATTGATTTTATCCACTTTCATTAAGCATCCCCCTTACCGCTTATAAATGCATTTTTAAGACGGGGGAAGCTACTTAGCTTGATGATTGTTCTTCGTCGGTGAAAAGAAGTGCGTATGTAATTATGTAAACATACTCCCATTCAATTGTTTTAGTTTGCAGCAGAAATATTTAAACGAAGGAAATACTGTTCAAGAGCGATTTTGGCCTCGAAGAAATGGAGTGCGGATGCCTCTTTTATTTTCTGGCTGCTCTCGTTTATAAAACGACTGCGTTCTCGAACAAGTAAGTGGGTTTCTTATCAACACTAGAATATAACGTCAATATCAAACGCAACGTGAGATAATGTTTGAGCCTATTTTTTGATGATTATTTCTGCTTAATTACTTTGCTTGTTGTAAAGTCATGTGTGTTGTTGTGACTTTATTAAAACTTTCAAATAATGAGAGGTTTGTTACTCCACAGACTACAGTACATCTTCGAACCACTTAAGATTATGTTTGTGCAATTGTTCGACTCGATGTTTATGTATTGCAAAATTCAACAAGACAAAGAACTGAAAGAAGACGCTGTCTCACAATGATTATTTATGCACACAAGGATGTTAAGCGCGATATGTCCAGTGGAAATTGCTGTGCAAAATTTTGAAAAAGTATAATATTTTTCAGCTCATATTTGATCACGTTTCCATCAACAATTCGCCCCGGAATGACCGTCGATGTGAACGTCCTTATCCTTAGAACATCCCCTTCAGATGCCAATGTGTCTGTGACAGCAGCGTTGTTCATTGCATCTCGGCAAGTTGTCTCGGGAGTGGGACTATTTAGTAGAGGTAACTCATGCCTACTTATGACAAGTAGCCTAGTTGGTGTTTGGTCAAAACAGTACAATTTTCAGAGCAGCAGTTTGATTTAGGGTTATTGTTAGGTCTAAGGTTAGTGTGGGTTAGGGTTGGGTTAGGGTTAGGATTAGGGTTTGGGTTAGGGTTAGGATTAGGTCTAAGGTTAGTGTGGGTTAGGGTTAGGGTTAGGATTATGTCTAAGGGTATTGTAGGTTAGGCTTAGGTCTAAGGGTATTGTGGGTTAGGCTTAGGCTTAGGTCTAAGGTTAGTGTGGCTTAGACTTAGGCTTAAAGGTTGGGTTAGGGTTTAGGGTTAAAGTTTAGGTTTCTTGGGCCAATTTGGTGAGTGGGCCAAGTTTCACCATAATCTTTATTGTGTGGGGTACAGTTTCACCATAATCTTTATGGTGTGGGGACAGTTTCACAAAGGTAATGTATGGTCAGTGTCATTGTGTTATTTTTAAGTGGTTTGTTTTCATTTTTCACTAAAGTAACTTATGACACGAGTCAAAAAATGCTCCAAAAGCCTGATTGACCACATAGTCACAAATACTCCTGAAAAAATATCTGAATCAGGAGTTATTTACACAGGTATTAGTGACCATGATATGATTTTGCAATTAGGAAAACTTCCATACCAAAAGTAAAACATCATTGAAATAAGAAACATGAAAACTTTAATGAGAAAACGCTTCTTGATGAACTCAGGAGCAACCATGGGATTCTGTATATTTCTTCCCCATGATACTAATGCTATGTGGGAAATGTGGAAAGGTCTATTCCTTGAGATTTTTGACAAATATGCACCCATTCAAAATAAAAAGATTCGAGGAAAAATCTTCCATGGATGACAAGGGACATAAAAGAACTGATGAAAAATCAAGATTATTTGAAACACAAGGCAATGAAAACAAATTTAAAAACAGACTGGCTGTGTTACAGGAAAAGCAGGAATAAAGTAAATATTAAACTAAAATACTCAAAAAAAGAGTACTACTCTTCAGAGATTGTTGGTCAAAAACAAAACCCTAAACAGGCCTGGAAAACTATTAACAATTTATTGGGAAAACAAAAGAAAGAAACAGTTATAAATGAATTGATTATCAATGACAATACTTTTACAACCTCAGAAAGCATAGAAGAGGGCCTTAATACATATTTTTCTAATACTGGCCCAAAACTTGCTGAAGAAATAGACAACACAAAAACTAATTTTGAAAATTATATAAATACAACTAAATCAGAGTTTGCTGCCTTTGCCAACTACTGTCCATAATGTGTACCATCTCATTTGTGGACTTTCGGCAAATAAGGCAACAGGTTGTGATGGAATATCATGTAAAATTTTAAAACTAGCTGCACCTGTTATATCTGAAACATTAACCTATATTTTCAATCAGTGCATAACTTTGTCTGTCTTCCCAGATGAATGGAAAACAGCAAGAATTATACCTCTTTACAAAAATGGACACCGTAACTTGCCTGGAAACTATAGACCAATTTCAATTCTTCCAGTCGTCAGTAAAATCATTGAACGTATACTTTACGATCAACTCTACAACTACTTTTCTAAATCTGAAATCCTAAGTGATTGTCAATTTGGTTTCAGAAAATCACATTCAACAACAACTGCCTTAATTGACTGTACGAATGATTGGTACACAAACATGGATAAAAGGCTGCTCAACCTTGTAGTCCAAATTGATCTAAAAAAGGCTTTTGATACTGTTGACCACAAAATTTTATTAAGAAAACTTGAGTTGTATGGAATTAAAGGACAAGCCTACAACCTAATTGAATCCTATCTGTCAAAGCGAACTCAAAGATGCCAAATCAAAATTTTATTTCATCCCAACAACTCCTCTCCTGTGGAGTTCCCCAGGGCTCTATTCTAGGTCCGTTATTTTTTAATATATATAAATGACTTACCCTCATGCTTAGAGCAATGTAAACCAAAAATGTTTGCTGATGATACTAGCATAACTGCTTCAAATAATGATATAGTTGAACTAGAAAAGACAGTAAACTCTGACTTGAATAATCTTGAAAAGTGGTTGATAGCAAACAAACTTAGTTTGAATTCAACCAAGACAGAATATTTGATCATAGGCTCGAAACAAATGATCAAGAATGTTTTTGCTTCTAATTTGCATATTGCAATTGGCAATTACGTTATAAATAGAATTTATGAGTACGAAAGTTTGGGTTTAATAATTGACCAACACTTATCTTGGAGGAGTAACACTGATAAAATTTGCAAAAAAGTAGCAGCCGGTATCTCCGCCCTTAGAAAATTAAAGCAATACACAGACAAACAAACACTTATCTCTATTTATAATGCCCTGGTACATCCTTACTTCACATATTGCTGTGATGTTTGGGGTGTTTTGGGGGAAACTCAGTCCAAAAGACTACAAAAACTTCAAAATAGAGCTGCAAAAATTATCATAAGCATGGGCATTGATGTCGATTATTGTAACGCATTACAAGAATTGAAGTGGGAACCTCTTGAAATACTTAGAAAAAAAGCTAAAGCAAAGCTGATGTTTAAATTATTAATAAATGCTGGACCAAATTCACTTACTAGATTGTTTACCTATAAAAAAGGCATCACTGATTACAATCTACGCAATATTACAAGTTGTCTAAATGTTCCTATGCCTAGTACTAACTCCTTGAAGAAAAGCTTTGCGTATGATGGAGCTTCTGTTTGGAATTCAATTCCAGCAGAAATCAGAAATTGCAAAAGCGTGTCACTTTTTCAAAAGAAAATTGCTGCTTGCATTTTATGATTTAGTTTAACATGTAACTGATGGAATAAACTAAACTCTGTAAATATTTAAACTTCTCTTCTGTAGATAATTTATTTCTTAGTAAATTTTGTAATTGTTTTTGAACAAAAGCACGCCCCTTTTGGAAATCAACCCCAGTTGACAAGGCCAGCGTGTCAAAATAAAGATTTTCATTCATTCATTCATTTGCATGTTCACCATTGCTGAGAGTACTTTTTGTAGTAATTATTACTTTGGTGAATCTCATCCTGAAAAAGTTATAAATAGTAGGAAATTTAGATAAGTAACTCTTGTCTTGCCTGACAGAAAAAATTTCACTTTGCTAACTTCTAACCAATATGATGGCGTGTTTTAGTTGATATGAATGTTGTACAATGATTACTTAAGGACAAAATTATAGAAAAGTTAAACCCGACAAGCTGTAGTCAATATCAAAAATTAATCTTTGGTTGGGTCATTTAACAATGATAACACATGTGGCTAAAGTTATAGGGAGAATTTCACCTAGGTAACTCATAGCCACTACTTTCGTAAGTTGTTAGTGAGGCAAGTTAACAACTCTTGTCTAGAAATTTAGGGATAATTTTACTAATCACTAATTAGGAAATAAAAGATGTTCACTGTGTTTGTACAAGCTTATGCAAACTGAGCAGACCTTTGGGAGAACTTGATAGCTGATCAATGCAAGTCCGAGACCGTAGGTCGAGGGTTGCACCTGTTTGAGAATTCTCACAAATGTCTCCAAGGCTTGCATAAGCCAGTGCAAACACGAAAAACATCTTTTATTTCTTTTATGAAATAACAATAATGCAAAACAGACAAATTTAAAGTAAACGTGTCAAATTTTGCTTTAAAATGTATTCATGATCAATTTGCAAATTGTCTTTGACGGAACGAATGTTATGATGGATTTGATTAATTGAGCTCAGATGTGTTTTGCACTTGCTAATGCAAACACAGCTCTAGACCAATCAAAACACGCGTTTCATTTTGTTTATTTTATAAACTTATATGGTTCGAGTTGACAAGACAATTTTAAGAGTTTTATCTCTTGAACCATTTCACAAGGTTAACTAGTGGCTAGTGACTGGTATCATGCGTTGATCGTTGGATTATGGACCTTTTGTAACGAATTTTTATTTTCTAAACTTGAACAAGTATGAAAAAGTTCAGCGATGTTTACTTGCGCGATGGTCCATTTTCGTCATAATGTCTACCTTCGAACATTAGAGTTATAAATCGTTCAAATTTTCTGATGCAGTTAGCAATATTTTGTTTGTTCTCCGCTTATTCCTCACCATTTGTTTTGCCCTTTTTTCTTAGGCGAACTAGGATCAATTAAATTGGAGGTAAGAGATGGATTAAATGTTCGTTTTGTTATTAGCACGATTTCCTGAAGTCTTTACCATGTAACAGATGCAAATAGTTCCTGTTTCAAAGTTTGAGTTTAATGTCACATACCCTTCTACAGATTCCTATGAATGAATCCAATCAAAACGACGACGAACATTACGTAAGAAAAAACATTCGTGTCATTGGCTCTGGGGGGCTGACATTCAATGAAACAAAGTCAGTGAATTTTGACGTAAAAGGACTTACAATTTACATTCAAACTGACAAAGGCATCTATAAACCCGGACAAACGGGTGAGATGATGTGATGTTTTACTTTCATCCGCATTTCAATTCAGCTCACTTGGGTTGTTTCTTTGTGTTGTAGTCCACATTCGTGTTATTCCTGTTTATCCAAGTTTGAAAATATATCACGGAAGAATGACGATCACTGTTTATGTAAGTTTTGTTAGCGTTTTAAAGGTGAATGGTCTGCATCCGGGAATATCGTTAGCTGACGTTTACTCCTCACTTCAATCTGAAGATGAATGACTACCGCTAAGGTTGTCGATACGTCAGTCAACATCAACACAAATAACCCGTCCCAGGGGTCGGTTGCGCGAAGAGCAAACAGCACTATCCACTGGATAGCAATATTTTCATGTACATTCGATGTAGCGTAACTTGCAATCTGGAAAATATTTTGATTTTATTTTTCGTTAACATCTGACTATTTTTTCAATGCAGGATTCAAAAAGCAACAAACTACGACTGTGGAAAGATGTAGCCTCGAGTTCAGGTGTCGTTTTTTATTTATTTTTGTTAGAAAGATACAGCTCAAACTTCAAATACGCTTGTAATAGTTCGAAATGCATCATATAGTCACTGTCACGTCTTACAAATTGCATTGGAACATTGTGTTTAACATTGCCGAATTCTTTTTAAACTCGAATTGAAAAATGCGCCTAAATTTTCAACACTGTGTGAAAATTTTGTATCAGTGTTGTCGAAGACAATATTGAGTGTACTATATCCAAGGCTTTTCAAATGCCTTATCTTCGTTTTTATCGCTTTTGAAATGCTAGGAGTGGTATCGAAAGATTTTGAGCTCTCCTCTCAGCCTAACTTCGGAGATTGGAAGATCAAAGCTGAAGTGGAGGTGAATGATCGTTTTTGTTCATATTGATGTAATATTTTAAAATGACCGCTTCTTCGAAATATTCAGGGTCAATCAAACGAAGTTTCCTTCGAAGTAAAAGAATATGGTAAGATATATAGTAATGACTAATGCTTTGTACTGGAAAGTTGAAAGCGTCCGCTCGGATGACATTTGTTGCTTTTACCGCGTACGTAGTCCTTCCAAAGTTTGAAGTAAAAGTCCTTACCAACGGTTATGCCACCAAAGGGAACGGGGATGTGTGTGGAACAGTGACGGCCAAGTATGTCACCTGAATAGTGTCATAGTGTAATAGCCGATGATTTAGAACCCAATCAATCCTGTAGATGTGAGGTATGAAGGACGCCATTTTGATAGGTGGCAAAAAGCAAAACTCAAATTAAAGAATAAGCTAAAAGAAGGTTTAAAAACCCAATCCTATCAAACATTTTAAAAATTAAACTTAGACTGTCAACTTTTCAACTGTATACGAACTCGGGAAAAGCAGATATTAATCGCAAATATCGTCAGTTTTTCCACCTTTGAAGATGGCGGCTTGCCTCACTCGTGACTATAGAATTTTGACCGAGTCAGATATCTACGTAGTAGATTGGGTTCTAGGTCATTGATTATAGCACTTTGATTATCATGTTCGACAACAATTTGCATCCAAAAACTGCAAGTTGAAATTACTAGTTTTCATCATATGACAAGTTATCATCATGTTACTAGTTGTCATGTTACTAGGAATCATGTTACAAATTATCATGTTTACTGGTTGTCATGTTACTACTTGTCATGTTACTAGTTGTCATGTTACAAATTATCATGTTACTAGTTATCATGTTACAAATTATCATGTTACTAGTTATCATGTTACAAATTATCATGTTACTAGTTATCATGTTACAAATTATCATGTTTACTGGTTGTCATGTTACTAGTTATCATGTTACAAATTATCATGTTATTAGTTATCATGTTACAAATTATCATGTTACTAGTTATCATGTTACAAATTATCATGTTACTAGTTATCATGTTACCAGTTGTTATGTTACAAGTTGTGATGTAACAAGTTGTCATGTTAGTAGTTGTCATGTTACTAATTGTCATGTTACTAGTTATTATGTTACTAGTTATCATGTTACCAGTTGTTATGTTACAAGTTGTGATGTAACAAGTTGTCATGTTAGTAGTTGTCATGTTACAAGTTGTCATGTTACTAGTTGTCATGTTACTAGTTGTCATGTTACTAGGAATCATGTTACAAATTATCGTGTTACAAATTATCATGTTATTAGTTATCATGTTACTAATTGTCATGTTACTGGTTATCATGTTACTAGTTGTTATGTAACAAGTTGTCATGTTACTAGTTATCATGTTACAAACTATCATGTTACAAATTATCATGTTAGTAGTTATCATGTTACTAATTGTCATGTTACTAGTTATTATGTTACTAGTTGTTATGTTACAAGTTGTCATGTAACAAGTTTTCATGTTACTAGTTGTCATGTTACTAGGAATCATGTTCCTAGTTATCCACATGCTGTCTTAGTTCTTGTTGTGATTTATGGTTATCTTGTAGATACACACATGGAAAAAATGTTAAAGGGAAAGGAACGCTCTCTGTTCACTTCACTTGTTATCAGCGATGCAAGAAATTCCAACTTGATTTTACTGTACGTAAACGAGCACACGACTTAGCACGTTTTTCCCCCTTTCGTCCTCCCTTCATCATATATTCTGCGAGAGAAAGGAAACGCGTTCTCTTCTTCGTTGTAGGTTGATGGAAGCTATTCATTTGTCATTCCCAAGGATAGAATCGAGAGTATTTACCCCACTTCTTTCGGTGAACCGTATAACTATGGTATTGCACTTACTTTGAATGCGTCTGTCACGGAAATCCTAACTCAAAAGACATATTACGGCGAAGCTCTTGTGAGATTATATCGAAGTGCCGCTCTTCTTGACTATCCTCAATCAAATCCTCAAGCATTTAAACCCGGTTTTCCTTTGCAAGTTCTTGTAAGCGATGCACGAGGCTTATTGCTTTGCATCCTTTCTCTTTATGTTTAAGGTTTCTACGTTAATCGTCTTCTTTCAGATTAAAGTACAACGTCCGGATGGCAGTCCGCTGGTCAATACCGTGGTGCCAGTGACGTCAACAATAAACCCAAGCAATACAAAGTACTCACGAGTTTACACTAGCGATAAAAATGGCTACGTACTGATGACGCAAACCCTTCCAGTTGGGGCTACTTACATCTACATAAAGGTATTCATAATTTTTGTTTGTTATTTCTGACTCGTCGTCATTCGTATGCGATTGGTCTTTTTGAGGGAAAAGAATGAACATGAAAAGGGCTTTCTTTTTAACTTTCGACTTTCTTATCATATCTGTTGAGCTTTCAAAGTTAAGCTTGTCTTGATAAAACGTTTCGACTTTTATATCATATCTGTTGAGCTTTCAAAGTTAAGCTTGTCTTGATAAAACGTTTCGACTTTCATATCATATCTGTTGAGTTTTCAAACTTAAGCTTGTCTTGATAAAAGTTTTTAACTTTCATATCATATCTGTTGAGCTTTCAAAGTTAAGCTAGTCTTGATAAAAAGTTTCGACTTTCATATCATATCTGTTGAGCTTTCAAAGTTAGGTTTGTGTTGATAAAAATTTTCTGTTTTGTTTTGATTGTTTTTAGGCCAAAGTTTCTGACGAATATGGCGAAGAAAGTAGTATGTACCAGAGAATTACAAGTTTTACTTCTGACAGTAAAACTTACATTGCAGTTACGGCTGAATTCAATGAATTAAACGTTGGAAGCGAAATACTCTTGAAGATCAAGTCTACCGAAGCACTTTCCTCATTTAATTATATTGTAAGTATGAAAATGCTTAGTGTAGTTGCAGGAAGCCTGGGGCCGATTTGAAGGAGGATGGCGCTATGCTGAAATTATAATTTTATGATCGGTTTGAAAATTGATTTTCACTCAGCTCACGTGACCCGGAAATAGCGTATTTAAAAGAAATGCTTACTCAACGCTTGAATTAGAAGTAACTTATCCTTTTGTTCCCTACTAAAATCTTTCTCAATCTCCAGCTTTTGTCATGTGGAAGTGTAGTGAAGCCATGCAAATATCTTTCTTAATCTCCAGCTTTTGTCACGTGGAAGTGTCGTGAAGCCATACTAATATTCTTTTTAATCTCCAGCTTCTGTCACGTGGAAGTGTCGTGAAGCCATACTAATATTCTTCTTAATCTTCTGTCACGTGGAAGTGTCGTGAAGCCATACTAATGTCTTTCTTAATCTCCAGCTTCTGTCATTTGGAAGTGTTGTGAAGCCATACTAATATCTTTCTTAATCTCCAGCTTCTGTCACGTAGAAGTGTCATGAAGCCATACTAATATTCTTCTTAATCTCCAGCTTCTGTCACGTGGAAGTGTCGTGAAGCCCTACTAATATCTTAATCTCCAGCTTCTGTCACGTGGAAGTGTCGTGAAGCCCTACTAATATCTTACTTAATCTCCAGTTTCTGTCACGTGGAAGTGTCGTGAAGCCATAGTAATATCTTACTTAATCTCTAGGCCCTGTCACGTGGAAGTGTCGTGAAGCCATACTAATATCTTACTTAAACTCTAGGTCCTGTCACGTGGACTTGTCGTAAAGTCTGGTACGGTTTCCGTCTATCCAATGGCCACGCGTGCAACCCTAAAGTTTCGGGCAACCACCGCCATGGCACCATCTGCCAAGATTGTAGTTTATTTTATACGTGATGATGGTGAAGTTGTTGCAGACAGCACTGCTCTCAAAATCAATGGCGCATTTGAAAATGACGTAAGAATTATTATGTTGATCAATTTAGGGACATTTTTGGATACACTGTAACTTTGAGGAAGAATATTACTATGTATGTGGTGCCTCATCTCCTTGTACATCTACATCTTTATCTACATCTGCATCTACATCTACATCTACATCTTTATCTACATCTGCATCTACATCTACATCTACATCTTTATCTACATGTACATCTACATCTTTATCTACATCTACATGTACATTTACATCTACACCTACATCTACATCTACCTCTACATTTACATCTACATCTACATCTACATTTACATCTACATCTACATCTACATTTACATTTACATCTACATCTACATTTACATCTACATTTACATCTATATCTACATCTACATCTACTTTTACATTTACATCTACATCTACATTTACATTTGCATCTACATCTACATTTACATCTACATTTACATTTACATCTACATCTACTTTTACATTTACATCTACATCTACATCTACATTTACATGTCCTGAGATGCAATCTCTACTTCATTACATCGTTGTAGGTTTCTGTACAATTTAGTCGTGCCCAAACAAAACCAGGAGAAGCTGTAAGCGTGAAAATCAAGGCATCTCCCTTCTCACAAGTCAGCCTGCTAGCGATAGACAAAAGTGTTCTTCTTCTAGATAAAGGAAACGATTTGACAGTTACTGAGGTATGTTTATGAGTTGCAGTGTGTACGTAAAAGGATATATAAGTATAGTGAACGCAGTGTAGCAGTTTCTTATTGAATTCACCGGAGACGATTTTAAGCCCTATGTGATCTAAAGCACCTCCCCACTCAATCAAATGGACAGCACTTATCAAATAATACGACCTCAATCAGTGGCAAAGCCAACATGCAGGTTTGTTCACTGGCAAAGCCAACCTGCAGGTTTGTTCACTGGCAAAGCCAACCTGCAGGTTTGTTCACTGGCAAAGCCAACCTGTAAGTTTGTTCACTGGCAAAGCCAACCTGCAAGTTTGTTCACTGGCAAAGCCAACCTGCAGGTTTGTTCACTGGCAAAGCCAACCTGCAGGTTTGTTCACTGGCAAAGCCAACCTGCAGGTTTGTTCACTGGCAAAGCCAACCTGCAGGTTTGTTCACTGGCAAAGCCAACCTGCAAGTTTGTTCGTGCTATGAGAATATTCGACGTTCACTCTCTGTAAGATTGATTTATGCTGTAGTATTATGAAGTGTTTTTTGCAGGCTGTTTAATTTATGTAAATTATTTTTAATTATTTTCATCGTACTGTCATGTTGAACTGTTGTAGTGTTTATTTTAAAAATTTCGTTCGTACCTCCTCCATCTGGGTAACTGTTTTTATTTTTTATTGTGATTTATTATTAGATTTAGATTACCAATAAAACAATTTAAGAAAATGACCTGAAATTTGCATAGCACGACCAACATCCGTGTTTGCTACGTCACTGCTGACGTCATTGACAGAGAACGAAATTACAAATCAGGATAGAATGGTCAAATAACCTTTTTTTGTAACGTAACGCTTTCTTAGGTGATGAATGACTTGGCATCGTTTGGAGGTGACCATTCAAATTACTTTCCTCCTTGGTGGAGATGGCGCAGGCGCAGATCATTCTTCCCGTGGTATCCCAGGGCAACTGACTCTTTTCAAATATTCCAGGCAAGTGTTGTATTTTTTCTACCTGTCGCTTCATAACTCTTTCTTTCACGCATATTATTTACGTAGAGAGCGAACCTCGCTATCGTAACCGATTGCAAAATAAACGAAAGACTTTACATCGTGTATAAAACAAAGGAATCAAGGCCTGACGGTAAATAAGACGGATTACTATCAAAGATGCATTGTGTATTATTGTTTTATGAAATTGAGCATTGCGTCTTTCAATTGAGCAGTCTTCTCTGGGTCGTTGGGGTATGTATATATATATACACATACATATATATAAGTTTGAAAATTGGTAATCCAGGCATTTAATACATAAAAGATAAAAGTTTCTCCGGATTAGATTAAAAGATAAAAGTTTCTTTCGGCTCGAAGCAGCGAGTCGAAAGCTCAATAAAAATCATTTTTAAAATCCGGAGAAACTTTTATCTTTTATATATATGACCTATATATAGGAAGTTTATATATGTGTAGTGGTGTTGAGAGGTTTCGAGTGGATAAAATACTGATTGAGTAAATCGAAATAATTTCTCCGCAACTGCATCGCGAGTCACTCGCCATTCGATAGCGAGTCAATCGCCATTCGATACTCGCGATCAAGCTATGTTACTCGAGGTCGGTACTGTATCTATATATATATATATATATATGTATAGTGGTGTTGAGAAAAATCACAAATTATAGATTCATCCCGAAGTTGTTTCAGATTGCTCACTCTTCAGGGGATTTAAATTAATAATAATATTATCCCCTGAAGAGTGAGAAATCACGAAACAGGCTTGTCGGGATGAAATTGTAGTTTTTGTGTATTTTCTTCTTCTTATCAATATTTACGCTCTGCTCTTAAGCATCGAGCACTGTACTTACGGAGACAAATAAACAAAACTTCCTATATTTATATGTATGTATATATATGTATAAGTATATATGTATATGTATATGTATGTATATATGTATAGCGAGGTTAGGCAAAAGTCGGTTTTTTCTTTTCATAGTTTCGTTTTCCGATATGCGTCGAATTCAGTATTCCAACACTGAAAACACTCAACCTCTCGCTGAAGTAAAGAAAGTCCGAACATTGTTTCCCGAAACCTGGCTTTGGAAAACTGTGACCACTGAGTAAGAATATTTTGACCACTGAACTGTATATATGCAATGGAATATTACCTGGTATACTTTGAGTTTCGATTCGATTAGGAAAAGTTTGAAATCTTCTTCACTGCCCCCTTGAATTTTCTTCTCAAATTTTTAGACTTCAAAGGCATTTGGTAATTAATGTTTTTAATGTCGCTATGATTTTAAGTTTTTGCATAAGTGGTCATAACTATTCGTTCGTTTTTGGTTATTAATATGATTGCAAACTCGTAACGAAAAGGGGCACCGAAGTTCGAATACTTAATGTAGTAATAACTGAAACGAGAGTTCAATTTCCCGTTGTGCTCAAATCCATCCCTAATCTTTTTTGGCTTGTGCGAAAGAACACCTTTATGATTAAAAGAGAATTTAGAAATTTCACTTCTAAACGAAGCCCTTAGATCAATTTGCTTATTGCTGTAATTTTCTTCGACAGCTCATTTGGCAATGCACGGCTAGACAGTAATTCGCCCGACACGATTACATCATGGGTTCTAAGTGGTTTTGCTGTTTCAAATCTCACTGGTTTTGGTGTAGCAAATGAAAAGCAACAGGTTGCCACGAACTACTTGTCTATACAACTGAATATAACCATTTTAGGAAAATATATAATACAGCTGACAGTGGTTGGAATATGCTCCTCGTCTGTATGAGTGTATTGAATATAGCTAGCGAAGGAAAATCTCCCCCATGACTGATTCATAAGCCTGCTGTTCACCAAAGTGAACTTGATGTTTTTGTGATATGGTTTTCTTTGTGATCGTTTTTCAGCTTCGAGTTTTTCAGCCTTTCTTCATTTCAATGGACCTTCCATATTCGGTAGTCAGAGGAGAGGAAGTTGCCATACGAGTGCTCGTGTTCAACTATAATAATGAAGACGTGGAGGTAACTTCGCCACGTTCTTTAGAACCTGTGCCTACATGTACTCATGGACATCTTTATGTACATCCATGTTCATCCATGTACATCCATCTATTTTTATCTATATGACATCCATATTCATCATGTACATCCATATTCATCATGTACATCCATATTCATCCAAGTACATCCATATATGTTCATCTATATGTACATCCATGTACATCCATATATGTTCATCTACATGTACATCCATGTTCATCCATGTACATCCATATATGTTCATCTTTATGTACATCCATATTCATCCATGTACATCCATATATGTTTGTCTATATATAAATCCATGTATATCCATGCACATCCATATATGTTCATCTATATGTACATCCATATATGTTCATCTATAAGTACATTCATATTCATATATCCACATCCATATATATCCATATATGTTCATCTATATATACATCCATGTATATCCATGCACATCCATATATGTTCATCTACATCCATGTACATCCATGCACATCCATATATGTTCATCTATATGTACATCCATGTACATCCATGCACATCCATATATGTTCATCTATATGTACATCCATGTTCATCCATGTACATCCATATATGTACATCCATGCACATCTCTATCTACATGTACATCTATGTATGCGTCAAACAACGCCTCCATAAGCATCTCATAGCAAGACATGTATTTATGTCTATATGTACATCTCAATGTGCTTATTTATCTATATGTACATATATATGTATATCTCAATGTGCTTATTCATCTATATGTACATATATATGTACATCTCAATGTGCTTATTTATCTATATGTACATATATATGTACATCTCAATGTGCTTATTTATCTATATGTACATATATATAAGTTTGAAAATTTGTAATCCAGGTAATACATAAAAGATAAAAGTTTCTCCATTTTAAGTGATTTTTATTGAGCTTTCGACTGTTGCTTCGAGCCTTCATCAGAATGAGGATATTTATTTACACGTGTTTTTAGCTGGAGACGTTTAGAGCGTCTAATTGGATGTAAAATCACTTAAAATCCGGAGAAACTTTTATCTTTTATGTACATATATATGTATATCTCAATGTGCTTATTCATCTATATGTACATATATATGTATAGCTCAATGGATAATTCTTTTGAGAACAAATTCATTTATGCTCATTTTCTCCAGTGAATATATAGCAATTTACCTATGAGCCCAGCCTATCTGAAATATTATTTTAATATTCAATATTTTTATAGGTGACAGTGACTTTAAAAGGCTCTAATGATTGGTCGAATATGATCGAGACCACCACGAATAATATTTTCATGGATCTTCATCGTAATGACGTAAAATACGTGCTGAAAGTATTGGCTAACAACGGTGCAGCTGTGTCATTTCCCATAGTTCCCAGCAAGCTTGGTAACATACCCATCACCGTTCGTGCGCAGACTGCAACGTTTGCAGATGCAGTGACGCGAACACTGTTAGTAGAGGTAATGGTGATTTGTTGGCGAAGCCGAATAATTATCGATTATGATTTAGGAATCTGTAGAAATCTATTGTTTTTACATTGATTTAACACGCAGATATTTACGTAGCACAAGCAAACTTGCCGTTGGTTGTGCCACTGCAGAGAAGAGAAGTTGCGTACTTGTATTTTTCATACTTTTAGCCCGAAGGTGTTGAACAAGAGTACTCGTACAGTCTTCTCATAGACCTTAATTCAACAGGTATGGAAAATTTCCATTAAGGTTAAAGATACTCCCTTGACGAACAATCGTAACATGTTCGTAGATGTTAGATCACCCAGGTTAGTAGAGTCCCGAGAGGAACTGTTGTTGATGTTGACTGACGTTTCGACAACCTTAGCGGTAGTCAGTGTCAGAGACAAAATTCAAAGTCAAGGTCCCCAGGGTTCAAACCATTTACTTTAAACAATCACTGTTGCAAGTTTGAACTTGGGGTGAGTTAAGGCTCTTTTCCACTCATTGCAAAACGCACTCGCAAGCTCGCTGCGAGTGCCTGCAAGTGCCTGCGAGTGCCTGCAAGTGCCTGCTAGTGCCTGCGAATTACTCGTAGCGAGCTTACCATGACTTGCAACATAGTTAAATTATTTGAACAAAATTTGTTGATCGCGCAAACAGACTCGCAGCGAGAGCATTTTGCGATGAGCCTTTAGTTATGGTAATGGCAACATGGATCATCATTTTTTTACATCTTCATTTGGATGTGTTGATCAGAATCCTAGATTTTTCCAATGACACGAGCAATTCTGACACGTATATTTTTTTTCTTCTTGGACAGCACGTTTCAACGGGGAACTTGAGCTTGCTCTGCCGTCCAATTTAATAAATGGCTCTGCAAAGGCGGCTATATCTGTTATTGGTTAGTAGCTTCATTGGTTACACCCCATAAAGATACAATGTAAACATGTATAGCTCTTCATATGTATGTTAAAGTACACTTTATTCCCATACCGTCCTCATTAAGTTGCCTAATACTCGCCTCAGGGGAGTGGGGGTGGGGATGAGTAATCTGTAAGGGCTTTTATGTTTCATCGCTCCAGGTGATATAATGGGATCCTCCATTAATGGCATCGAAAAGTTGCTGCGAATGCCTTACGGTTGTGGTGAGCAAAACATGATCAATTTTGCACCCAGCATGTTCATCCGCGCTTACCTGGAAACCGTTGATCAGCTAACATCGAGTATTCGGGAGAAATCCGTCAGATACATGACGTCAGGTAGAGACTTCTATCGCCATTACATGACTTGCGAGTGTGGGAAAGTTCAAATAAGAAGAAACATACGATTCATTTTTAGGTTATCAAAGGGAATTGTCATATCAACATTCAGATGGCTCCTACAGTGCTTTCGGTGAAAGACGCGGTATAACAAGACCAGGAAGCTTATGGTAAGGGTGTTCCTGACGAGCACCGTAGTACATTGGGGTACATTCTTGGTCCTCAATATTCCGTCCCTACCACATGATCTCACGTTATATGAATTTGCAAGTTTAGATAACTAATGCTTAATATCGCGTTCTCTGAAGGTTAACGGCGTTCGTTGTGAAGTCGTTCTCTCGTGCAAGGTCTTATATCTACATCGATCCGAGATCACTGAACAAAAGTATGACTTTCATTTTGAACAACCAAGAAAGAAACGGAGAGTTTCGTGAAACCGGAAGCGTCGGCAGCTATTTACAGGTGATCTGGGAATGTATTCCATTTGAGTATTCAACTTGCATTTCGTTGTCTTTGAAACACAATACAAACCCCAACTGTTGGTCACTTAAGGATACGTTTGAATGAATTACAAGTAATTTGAGCATGAAGTAGGTTTGTCGTGAAGTAGATACAATGGCATATTAACATGTTTTAGCCAAGTCTACTTATATAAGTTAAATGTTACGTCAACCAATGCTAAAGCTTTTATTCCTGTGTATATGGTTCACTGTAAAATTGGGTCCGATCTCATCTGGTCTCAAATATATATATATATGTTTCATTAATCACTATTAATGTAGTTGAATTGTTAATATAGTTGAATTGAACAGTGTAGAATCCCGTTATTTCCCATTTAGGGTGGATTGAAATCTTCATCGCCTGAAGCCTTGACCGCGTACGTTCTTGTGTCACTTCTGGAGTCTGGTGACCAGAGTAACGTGAGTTTCCAAACTCTATGATTGCAAACTGCTTAGTATAAAATTACTGTTTTCGAATACATTAAAAATGTCGTCTCAACTTCATCCTTTTCTCCGTTCGCTTTTTGATTCGGCTAATAATCGGTTTTTTGATTGAGGAAAATTCCTGATTAGACCCAATTACAAATCGCATTGGAGATGGAGATTTTCATATTGATATGCATATGGATATAACAGCACGTGTAGATATATATGTATATCTTCATGTATATCTTGCACGTCTTCAATTTTCACGCGTATCATTTGTTTTTTTAGAGAGCTAGGCGAGCTGTGGCGTCAACTGTACGATACCTGAAAAGCAAGCTACAAGAGATGACCGACGTGTACACATTATCATTGGTTGCCTACGCTTTTGAACTGGCTGATGACGTAGCGAAGGAGGTTGTTCTAAACAGATTGACGGTCAGGGCCATAAGAGAAGGTATGTGTCACGATCATCCACAGGTACTCACTAATGTACCACATTGACCATGCACGATCCTGGTCTATCGAAGACATGATAGAGGATGTCTGCGACTTTTTGTTCACTTAATATGTATAATATGTTATTGACTCTGACGATGACTACCGCTAAGGTTGTCGCAACGTCAGTCAACAACAACAAAAACAGTCCTTCTCAGGACTTTATTAACCTGGACGATCATCATTTACAAACATGTAATATGTTCTCAAAAAATTATGTTTTTTCTTATTTGAGACGGAACTGTTCACTGGGAAGAAGAAAAGTCCGAATCACATCAAGGAAGTCCCTGGCGCCGTCCTTACTACCGACCCAGGTCAGCGGATATCGAGATGACGTCATACATCCTACTTGTGTATGCTCACCGAAGAGATGTTAGAACTGGGTTACCTATCGCACAGTGGTTGGCCCAACAACGGAACTCACTCGGTGGTTATTCGTCCACTCAGGTGCGTTGCACATGTCGAATTGAGTGAAATTTGTATGTTATTCGCGAATAAATAGTTAATACGAATAGTTAATAGTTAATAGTTAATATAAGTTAAATACCAATATATTTAATAAAAACCAATAGTATAGTTAATACTTGTTAATAATAGTTAATAATAATAATGGACTCCGTCGATTTCGACGTATGAGGGTTCCACGAAGTGGAACATCCTGGTTACTGAAATTATAGTGAAGGCAGCTGACCAGACAACAATCACTCGTACCCTTCACGCAACCACAACGCTGATATCAGCGTGACACAGTGTGACAAGGCTGCAACATTGCAGATACAGGTACAGTCCATCCGAGGACATAGTTTCCTCTACCAAATTTCCCTCACATGGCTTTGGTCAACCCGGGCTAGGTTTACAGACACATTGCCAAATGTGCCACGAGCCGGGATTTGGCAATGTGGATTGTGCCACTTACCTGATTAATAGTTAATAGTTCGCCGAAGTTACGATAAATAATCAATATGAATTAGTTAGTATTATGATAATAGTTTATGGTAGAAAAATTCCTCTTCCTTCCGTAGTATCGCAAAACCAACGTAATTCATGAGAAAGCGAATGAATTATTTTCATTTCAACTTCAGGATACTGTGATTGGTCTCCAGGCCCTTTCAGAGTTTGCGCCACTCGTATTTTCATCCGAAGTGAACTTCGTTATTGACTTGAGACTGTCGGCCCGAGCCAGCTACGAGAAGCGATTCCATGTCGACAAGAGTAACCTCGTTGTCTTACAGCAAGAGGAGGTTAGTAAGGATGATAGCTGCTTGTGTCTGCACAACATTTATTTGTATCTTTGGAGGTTAGTAAGGATGATGGTTGTGTCTGCGCAACATTTATTTGTATCTTTGGAGGTTAGTAAGGATGATGGCTGCTTGTGGCTGCGCAACATTTATTTGTATCTTTGGAGGTTAGTAAGGATGATGCTTGTGTCTGCGCAACATTTATTTTTATCTTTGGACTTTGTTGGTAGCCTACGGCTTCAGAACTAACAGAAGAACAATTCTCAAGTAGAACATTCACGAAATAGTCAAATTTTTGATTTTTATAGCTTCCTATTGTCGGAGGAAAAGTCTTCATCGCAGCCAACGGTACAGGCATCGGTGTTTTACAGGTAAATTGTTCACATCGATGTTAGACGATAGAACAGAATGCTTTCAAAGTTTTGACTATGTTGCTGGTGGTCTTTTGTGTAGGTTGGAGTTACGTATAATATCGATAAACCTCTAGCTGACAACTCCTTCGAGGTCTTTGTTACTGTTAAAGCCTCTGACAACAATGTGGTGAAGGCTCAGCCTTGTGTACAATACATTGGCCATGGTCAGGAATCTGGAATGGCCATTCTGGAGTTTGGTTTGCCATCTGGATTTAGTCTCGATCAAGACGAAGCAAACCGAGTAGGTGGAAAGTCTTACATCAATTGAAAGCAAAAATTTTCAAGAAAAATGACTTTGATACGTCATTTGATGACATAAACAGACGTCATTGTGTGATGACATAAATAGACGTTATAATGTGTGATGACATAACCAGACGTCATATTGTGTGATAACATAACCAGACGTAATATTGTGTGATGACATAACCAGGCGTCATTTTGTGTGATGACATAACCAGACGTAATATTGTGTGATGACATAACCAGGCGTCATATTGTGCGTGTATTTTGTAATTTTTAGCTCTTGAACGATCAATCGAACAAAATCAAAAGAGTCGAAAACCCCGGACGGAAAGCTATTTTATATTTTGACAAAGTAAGTAACTGGGCTTCGTTAAATTGCTGTAAAATGTAAATTCATATGACGGTCTACGTTGTTATTTCAAATAAATTTAATTTAAAATGTCGTCGCCTAGATTCCGAAGTCGGAAAACCTCTGTGTAGATGTAAAGTCGGTCAGAACCCATGCAGTTGGCAAGGCTCAACCTGTTGCTGTCGTCATATATGACTATTATAGACCAGGTAAAAGGATGACTGCGTCGATCATTCTACCGCAGTTAAGATAAGAAATCCTGATGAAATGAAATGTTGTACGTGTAGTGAGAGTCGCGTTGGGATGGTATCCACTAGGGGAATATAATGCGTGTTTTTTTTTTGTTTAGAAAAACGCTCGACAACGATGTATTCCACACAAAATGACGTCAGCGTGTGTGACGTGTGCGCTGAATGCACGCACTGCAATCAACGCGGCGGAGGTCACGCGACACGCGTGGTGTCCTTTACGCATTTGGTCATCTTAGTGCTTACTATATTTTTGTACAATATATGATAACATTTTTAGAATTGTAGAGCTTTGAGTAATGGGGCTGTTTTATAACCGCGGCTAAACGGGACTCAGGGAAGCGTGAAATGATTTTGAGTCATTGAAAGGAGTTAAAACTTCTGATGTAAAACTTACAACCTTTTCTAAAGCGCCACGAATCATTTTGTTGTAAGTCTTCGACCAGGCTTTCCTTTTTAGCGTTTTCGAATTCATAAAGTCAGAGCATTGTGAAATTGCTCAAGAAAATATTTTTGCTGTTAAGTATTGAGTCTTTTCCATTCACCCAAAACATTTAACGCTTTGCTCAATCCCTGTTACCCGGGCTCAGGTAATCAGCCCTTAATTAGGTAATTGTTGTGACTTGATCAGAATGTCTGTGTCAAATCTGCGCAGTGAACTATATTTATTTCACTTACATATTCATTTTTTGTATAATATCACAAGAAAATCAAATTGTTGTATATTATCACATGAATTAGTCAATATATATTCTTGATAAATTGCTTTTTAAAATTCATGTAGTGATGTGTTATGCTGCAAAAATATGTCATTTTACTTCACACGGTCTATTGACGTCGTGAAAAGGATTGAGCTCACGATTGTAGATATAGTTGTTTGATTTCTTTGGTATCTCCCTTTCATCAACCAAATGTCGTTAAACCACCAACAAAAGTACCACCTCCTGCAACAGTGTCTCTGGTACCACCACCTGCTGCAGTGTTGCTGGTACAATGACCTGCTACGGTATCTCTGATACCATCACATGCTGCAGTGTCACTGGTACCACCACCTGCTGCAGTATCTCTGGTACCACCACCTGCTGCAGTGTTGGTACATTGACCAACTGCTGTATCTCTGATACCATCACATGCTGCAGTGTCACTGGTACCATCACCTGCAACAGTATCTCTGGTACCACCACCTGCTGTATCTCTGATACCATCACCTGCTGCAGTATCTCTGATACCATCACATGCTGCAGTGTCATTGGTACCACCACCTGCTGCAGTATCTCTGGTACCATCACCTGCTGCAGTATCTCTGGTACAATTAGTCCAATGAAGGCAACTCACCAGCTAACAATCAAAACAGGGTGATGAATGGTAATGCTGGGGGTGGGATATTGTGCAAGATAATGACAACGAAGATAGCTTTTATTTTCTATGTGATATTACGTGTATGCATTGTAAAAGGGTTTTTTTAATTATTTGAAACTGAAAGAATAACAATGACTACATCAATTTTATTGATTCGATTCGATTCGTTGTAGTTTTTCATGGAAAGTTAACAACGTAGCTTGTGAAACGCAAATTTTCAAGTGATTTCTTGTTTTCAGCCCGTAGTGACGAACCGTACAGTCATGTATGGTTTCCTGACAACTTGTCACAGACGAAGTATCACAAAAAGTTGTTTCAAATCTAGCAATGGTGAATATTCTGCGTACGCACGTACCTAGTTTTTACTCTGTTTTAACCAATCACGGGACGCCACGGAAATCACGTGACGTCATATATTTTGACGACGACCGCACGACGTGCTTTAAGTGTGGGGGAAGAACAAAATGGACTCGCTTGCTTCGCAGTCCTCTGTTAAGTTGGTCGTAAAGACACCAAATCAACGCGTAAAAGATATAGAAGTGAGTTGCCTTTTAGATTGGACTGTGGCAAGGCTAAAAAATCATTTATCAACCGTCTACCCTACTAAACCGGTAAGAATCGATAACATTTCATACCTTACGAAACTTGAATTATTTTGTTTACATTATTCGTTCCATTCTTTTGTGTAATCGTTTGCGTAAGTCAAATTGCAATGTCTTTCCTTCAAAGCCAATTTTTTTGACGATTCTCAGGCTCGAAGCAGTCAAAAAATCATCTATTCCGGCAAACTACTTGATGACCATTTCGTGTTAAAGGATGTTCTAAAAGAGGTAAATTCGGAAATGTGATTTGTGGTGTTTTCTTAAAGTGCTTGGTACTTTTTGTACGTTTATTTATGCATTTCTAAAGGCTGCCCAAATGCCCATATCTGTAAATTACGTTTGTTTTTTTGTAACCCGAGAATTTGAAGCGTGATACATATCAGTGTTTGTATTGTCAACTGATTTTAAAATATCACATTACTAGTAGTAATTGACTACTTATATTAAACTATAAAGTTCAAATTCTTTTGGGCTCATTATTTTTACCCAGCATATTTTTTACATTCTTGTTGTGTTGTGTAGCATGTTATGTCACAATGGTAATCTTGGAGAAATCAATTGAATCCCACTGCCCTAATCATTTAATCATGATTATTTTGAAGTTGGGTCAATATGAACTGTATGCATATTTTTTTCTTCTGGCAATAAATCCTAAAATAATGTTACTAGCAAGTTGAAATAATAAACTTATATCATTCTTGCCCTTCTTAATTTTCCCATAATCCCTATCGTCAACATTGTATTAAAATTTGATGAAAGACATGCTGTATTTTTAATGAAGGACTTGCAACATGAATAAACACAAGTTTTTCAATCTTGCAGAATGAAGGACAACATCAGACTGTGCATCTTGTTTGCACACCATCCAGTACTGATGTTTCAACTATGAAAAGGGTAAATATTATATTCTATGTACAACATTTCAAGCAAATTGTTTTTTATATACATTAATTATGTAGCGTTGCTCATGTGTGCAAAATTTAGTCAACTAGATAGGAAATCAAAAATTTCCCTCAGACGGACATATTTTTTATTTGTAGACTGCTTCAGTTTCTTCTTCGACTGCTTCAGTTTCTTCTTCGACTGCTTCAACTTCCAACACTCCAACCGGGTCCACGCCATCTTCATCTTCAACTGTAACGTCAAATGCACAAAGTGAAACTGATGGCTTGAGGCATCGAGGAAATCCTATGGCACAAAATCCGTATTACAACATGTCATTGTAAGTTTAAGAAGGGAATTATGTTGATCTCTTGCAGCTCTGAGTGAACTGGAAAGAGTTTGTTCAATATTGCATATGCCATTGATAAATTAGAGAAATAGTACCACAGTCAGCAATATCTTCTAAATAGAATGTTTTTTTTTAGTGGACATCCATTCCATTCATCTCTTACTGGTCAACCAAATATGAATCTCAACACTGCTGGCTATCCTCCCCCCGACATGACAACTTCCTATGCACAATATTTTGGTTTTAATCACGTGAACTATATTGCTGCGCAACACATGGCGCAAATTCAGTGGA
Organism: Xenia sp. Carnegie-2017; assembly: GCF_021976095.1. Classification (NCBI taxonomy): domain Eukaryota; kingdom Metazoa; phylum Cnidaria; class Anthozoa; order Malacalcyonacea; family Xeniidae; genus Xenia; species Xenia sp. Carnegie-2017. Next base: position 2,461,106 of record NW_025813469.1, on the reverse strand, counting down.
TGCAACATATGACACAGTTGATGCAAGGAAATATGACCAATAACATGTATGGATATTTTGTGCCACCAAACCTGTAAGTGTTGCATTATGTTTGATGTGTAATTTGTGGAAATTTTGTGTGCAGTACAAGCTATTAGGCAGCATCTTGTACCAAACAGGCAATATGTAGTTTGGAACAATACCTTCTGAACAGATCACAGCAATTACAGGCACCCTGCAAACAACTTATTCGCAATACAAACAAATGAGCAACTAAACACATTACACTTTACACTAATCCATGATGAAAATACACAATTGACATAAGAACTAGATAACAAATACGGCTAACCTGATGTTTACTCCTTATTTGGCTCCGAAGTTGACTACGGCTAAGGTTGTTGAAAAACGTCAGTGAACATCAACAACAACAGTCTTTCTCAGGACTCTACTAACCTGGACGATCTACATCCACAAACATCTATCTTACAGTAGTCTTCATATAATATGTTCTGTTCTTACTTTAGCATAGATTGCTCCAGATCCAGTTCTTATGGAGTTCTCGATAATATTGTATTTTGATTTTTTTAAAAGCCTCAACCAACAACAGAATTTGAATGAACCACCAACAAATTTACAACCACCACCTGCAGTTCCTTTTGTACAACCATCAGCCGCAGTTCCTCCTGTGCAACCACCAGCCGCAGCACCACCAGTACAGCAACAAGCTGTGCCAGTGCCTCCAGTACAACCAGCCCAAGAAAGGCAACAGAATGCACCAGCTGAAAATCAAAACAGGGTAATGGATGCTAACCCAGGTGGGGGAATGGCGCAAGGCGATGACGATGAAGAAAATGCACAACGTGATTGGCTGGATGTTGTTTATATGATCGTCCGCGTAGGCATGTTAATGAGTATATTCTGGTTCTACTCCTCCTTCGAGAGGATTGTTGCTCTGGGATTGGTCTTTTTCCTAATATGGTTGATTCAGTCTGGTTTGTTGAACTTAAATCGGGCGCCAAGGAATAGACAAGGTTAGAATGTTGATTATTTTGTCATTGTTTGTTTCGCTTTATGTCCTCCGAGACAATAGTCGGGCGCGAATCGTCAATGTGTGACGTAATAAAAAAGCAAGACGATTAATTTTGTCATTGTTTGTTTCGTTTTATGTCCTCCGAGACAATAATCGGGCGCGAATCGTCAATGAGTGACGTAATAAAAAAGCAAAACGATTAATTTTGTCATAGAGAGCCGGAAGATAAACAACGTTCTGCGTTTTTCCTTCCCACAAATTAGTACTGTGCAAATTCAGGTTTTTCAGTTCCGTCTCAGGTCTCTTGTCAATCTCGAACTCCCGCTTCGAACTCCGGCTCTGGCTATTTTATAACTGTAATATCTGGTTGTGGCTGATTCATTTTGCAAGTCACGTTTAAAACAGTCTAAGGTGTAGCTATTATGTGAAGTTAAATTTTGGCACTCCGACTTTCAATCATAAATTAGCGTGAGTGAACGCAATCTAGTGTCGTGTTTTGTCATGCATAAAACGTTTTATTTTCATGCAAGTCCTTCAATTTTTTAGTCGATAGTTATCGTTCTTTGATACAAAACTGTTTTGATCGGAGAAGTTTACCAAAGTCAGAGTATTTTTCGGCACGAACAACTGCTTTCTAAGTTTAGTCGGAGATGAACAAACTCCGGCTCTGGCGGACCTACGGCCTCCGGTGTACAGCACTACGACAATTGGCAAATATTCGCCTCGATTTGTGTAAAGTATTAAGAAAATTTATTACTTGGCATAGGCACCTTCGAAATTCATTTCACGGGTGTATTTGTTTTGTGAATAATCCTCCCGTCACGTTTGTGGCATTCATTCTGCAATTCCGTGATTATTCCTGGCGCCGTGCGTAAACAATAATCAAATTAGCTACAGAGTCTAGGATATTTTTGTGGCTTGAGGAGCTTTTATTGCAAAACGTAGAGTTACAAAAACAAATGTTGCACGTCACGTTTTAAGTTCCCCATTTTTGAACTTAAACAGCTACAGCAGATAAATGAAAAACACTGCATCCCATAATTTTATATTTAGCTGAAATAGACATATTAACATATTACAACACATCTTACCAGTAGTTTTGAAATGTTTCTTTGCAGATTCAATTTCATAGAACTGCTTGAAATCAAGTGTATTCTCCACTTGTTTTGCGACATATTTCATAAGACAACTTCCAGCATTCGAAAGCGTGTTTTTAAGATTGAATTCGTGTTTATAGCATCTTCTAAATTTAGCTAACATTTCCATATACCATTTCAGTGAAAATATCTAATGACAGATATCACTCGTTTTCACGCGTGTAGTAATGTTTCTTAGCCAATCAAAGCGCGTCATTTTACCGGATATGACGCTTGCCACGTAATGATAGATGTTAACATCACTGATTTTCACGCGTGTAGAAATGTTTCTGAGCCAATGAAAGCGCTCCATTTGACGCGTGCCACATAATGATAGATGTTAATACTACTGGTTTTCACGCGTGTAGAAATGTTTCTGAGCCAATGAAAGCGCTCCATTTTGCCGGAAGTGACGCGTGCCACATAATGATAGATGTTAATACTACTGGTTTTCACGCCTGTAGAAATGTTTCTGAGCCAATGAAAGCGCTCCATTTTGCCGGAAGTGACGCTGCCACATAATGTTAGATGTTAACACCACTGGTTTTCACGCCTGTAGCTGAGCCAATAAAGCGCTCCATTTTGCCGGAAGACGCGCCACATAATGATAGATAATACTACTGGTTTTCACGCGTGTAGAAATCCCAGTGAATGCTGATGAGCAGGATGAAGTCGATGGGGAAAGGCCTGGAGACGAAGCGGGCACTGAGGAAGGCGAGGTGGTAGAAGGGGACAGCGAAAGTGAATCCGAAACGGGAGGCCAGGATCTGACGAACACGAACAATGACAATAACGGTCCCGGCTTTTTTGTAGTTGTGTTTAATTTTGTCGTGACGTTTTTTACGTCACTCGTACCGCAACAGCCGAGGCCCATCGCTCAGCCTTAGAACTTCAAAAAATAAGACAAATACCCTCATATATGTACAAAGATGCAAATGAAATGTAGTAGCGCATGTTGGGTTTACTTAGCCATCAAATTATCACGTGACCAAAATGAAGTAGTATATCTTAGGTTTACTTAGCCATCAAATTATCACGTGACCAAAATGAAGTAGTACATGTTAGGTTTTTTAGCGAGCAAATTATCACGTGACCAAAATGAAAATTTGATCGGCAATACCATAGTCATTCAAATAAGATATAATTATCTATAACTATAGTTGTAATTGAGTGCTTTTCTTGGCTGGTGATGTGATAGTATGCCATGATTGGATGAACTTTGTAGTTTGACATCGTTGGCAGTTGAAATTGATGTAAAATAGATGGATTTCCTCGTGAACGTGGATATTGGAAGGATTACAGTTAAGCGGACAACTTGTTTCGATGACCTGTGATTATTTCATCGTGTGTTTAGGTAAAATAAATTACCACAGACTTAGGAAATTCATTCAGGGGTGTATCCATATATAGGTAAAATAAATTACCACAGCCCACCGATTGTTTAAATTACATTCTCTGGAAATTCATTCAGGGCGTATCCATATATAGTTAAAATAAATTACCACAGCCCATCGATTGTTTAAATTACATTCTCTGGAAATTCATAACCAATAGCATTTGTTGAAGTGATATTTCAAATCCAAAGTAAGCAGGTATAATTTATTTTGCCTATCCGTTGATCCGCTACTGGCATTATTTACCATCAACAAAAGATGTCCGCTGAGCTGCAATTTTTCACATCGTTCGTCACGCTCTAATAACACCCTTAATGATTTCTATAATTGTAAAGAATGTACAACATTCGAAATATGATGTAAAATGAAATAGATTCGTGGACAAAATAGCAGTACTGTTGTTGCAGAAGTATTTTTATCGTGTCATGTTTTGGTTCGTTGGAGAGGCGATCGATCGTAGTTTCCCTCACCCCCCGGTTCATTGAGTGCAAGATCATAAACACACACACACACACCCATCCCACACACACATACCACACACGCCACCTTATTCCGTGTATTGCATGTACATTTCTTTGTCGGAATCATTTTCAAAGTTCGGTATGAAGTTTATTCGTAATATCTCACTAAAACCTTCGTCAAGAGTTGGTTCTTGATACGATGATCTAATCAAGTAAGAAATATATAAATTTGTTACAAGTGACATAGAGTAATAACAATATATAAATTTGTTGCAAGTGACATAGGTAATAACAATATACAAACATGTAAGTGACATAGACAAAGTTGTGATAAAGTGACATGAACTTGCGTTGATTTTACTGTTCTCGTGGAAATGAGTGTGTTGTTCTCAAACAAAGCTCGCTTACCGATATGAATTGAACACCATTCTTCCAACAGGCTTATGGTCCTTGCTTTTGTTGCACAATTCCCGTATCTGAACAATGAATGCGAAAGAATTACGTACAATCTTGGGTCAACGCCATCAAAACTAACTTGATGAACTAAAGATACACGAGTATTAAGTCATGTTGCAAGACCCACTACGCTGAAGCAATAGTAACCTATCGAAGAACAAATGGGATGGAAATATTCGCACGTTGAAAACTGACAGGAAATTACATACTCTGTTGTTATGCAAAGCATGATTCAGCGTGACGTTAAAAACAAAACATCTTGCAACGACACCATGTCTTTTTGCAACGTCAATATATCTGAAGTAAAATGAAAGAAAATCCGCGTGAAAACCTTATTGATAATTTGAAAAATGGACAACGACACGCGCTCGATATCCGAGATACCTTTGTCTGGATTCTTTGTCGGGACTTGTGTTGTCGATGACAACCTTCCCTTTCCTCGAGACTTCCTTGTTGCACATCGCGACGCATTTTTGCCAGCTCCCGAGCATATCCTGAAAAAGGTTTCATCGCTACCGATGAACTATGTTTCACATTTTCGATACTGCACACGAATGTAAAACGTACTGCACACGAATGTAAAACGTACTGCACATGAATGTAAAACGTACTGCACATGAATGTAAAACGTACTGCACACGAATGTAAAACGTACTGCACATGAATGTAAAACGTACTGCACATGAATGTAAAACGTACTGCACATGAATGTAAAACGTACTGCACATGAATGTAAAACGTACTGCACATGAATGTAAAACGTACTGCACATGAATGTAAAACGTGCAACGAATGTAACGCTTGCATGAATGTAAAACGAGAATGAATGTTTTGCGAATGTAAATGCTAATGAAGAATGTGAAGAATGAACAATGGAAAAAATGAATGTGAACACATGATGAATGCAATGGACATGAAATGGAATGAATAAAATGTACATGGAATGGAAAGAACGAACATGGCAATTGCCAAGTAATGGAATAAATGGAACGTAGCATATAACGTACTGCACATGAATGTAAACGTAACATGAATGTAAAACGTACTGCACATGAATGTAAACGTACTGCACACGAATGTAAACGTACTGCACACGAATGTAAACGTACTGCGAATGTAAAACGTACCACAATAAAATAGCACATGAATGTAAACGTACTGCATGAATGTAAAACGTACGCACATGAATGTAAAACGTACTGCACATGAATAAACGTACCCTTAATGAACGTAATCTTATACGAGATATTTTGGCGAATATATATTTCCAGCTGAAGAATGAATAACGGAAAACTGATGTGAAACATGTTAACTTCTGACCATTCGCTCATATACATAAGGTGTATACATATATATATATGGACCTTCCCAGCTTTTGCCAAGTTAAAGGCTGCTATAATGATTTGGGGGTCATTTATATATTCAGTTGTATCTAACTGATTTCTGTTGAAAGTTAATTTGCTTTCTAAAGAAATCAGTCTGGTACAACTGAAGATACGAATATTCACACCTCCCTTCCAATTACGTTCTAGCTACGGCCCTGGACAAAGGATGTACGTTATATATATATATTTATACATCACAGCTAGGCTAGCCAATTATTTGGCAGAAACAAAACGCACAGAAATGTGTCAAGAGATAGCTATAATGCGCGTTCCAACATGTGCAAGTTAAAAATCCTATCACATTTCCTGCCAGTTTGACACTAGCCTTGTGTATCTTCATGTAGCAAATAACAGTAAAAAAGATAACTATATTGTCAAACGACAACAACACTTGCCCACTCAACTGTGCAACTGGAGTATATGTTATATATATAGCTCAGTGTCTGCAATAACAAGAAAAGTGCGATGACTTACATGCAGGAAAGCCAACAAGTATCACAACCTGTGAAATATTATATAGTCATTAAACAGAGTTGAGCACTACGACCGCTGACACAGTTGTTCGCCTATATATAAGCTTACCTCGCAATCATTCGAAACAAGTTTTGACGACGTAGGCGTGAATAGCGGCGTATCATGGGATATTTCACTCTGAAGAATAACGGTGAAGTACAGTAGCTGGTTTTTTTACATGCTTAGATAAATGAAATGTAACGTAAGGCTGTCACTATAGCACATACTGGGTCGAACTCAGGCCAATTGAAAGGCGCCGGTTTTTTGCTCAGAAAAAATTCTTCCGGTGTATGAAAGGACAGTCCGGTATTCTTTGCGAACTGTAAATTGATTGCAATGGAAAAGAGAAATGTATTATTGAAATTACAAAGCCGTCAGTTAAATTCCAGTTGAAAGATCAACGAAGAATATTCTTTTCCCCTAAACCTATATTCCTGCTGGTTATATACCCTCGAAGCAGATATTAAATTGAGAAAAAAGATCTGTGAAAAATGAAAGTCTTCTCGAAAACAATCAACGACCAGAAGACTTGAGTCATGTAAACAACGACTTACAGTTCGATCGCTACAAGCGAAATCCTTCTTCATTTTCGGTAACCAGTTGGCCGGCCTTCCAGCCGCATCTGGCAAAAAGAAATAGAAACGTCACTGAAGTCGAAAACAAATGTAAATGTCGTCAATAAGCAAGCATCAAAATAAATTTAAACAAAGGCAGATTAAATTGCTCGGGAAATCACCTCCAACATAAAACGATTTGGCATGATCAACATCCATGCCATTGTTGTCTTCTTCCTTTAAGTATTTCCACATCCCAGTGAAAGGTTTGCGGTATACATTCTTCTCAGTGGCAGCAAAAACCTGAGTAAAATATTCCGTTATCCTATACTTATCCTAACATGTACTCAACGAGTTGGAGTAGATTCGTTTATCCACCATCGTCCCCGTTTACCTGCAGAGGTACTGATAACTTCGATGCTATCTTCTCTATCTTTTTCTTGAAGTCTTCTTTACTCAATTTACCTTTGCCAATTGAAGCCTACGTTTATACAAATGATGCTTCATTTTTATTCTCTACGCAGACAAAATGAGCTCATTTCTTGTGGAAGAGCTTACCTGGTTTGTGAAAAGGACGATCTATCGCAAAAAGAGAAAAATGGAAATGGCAAAACATAATTTTCAATATTTCTTGATTGTTCAAAATCATACTAAACTGTTACCTTAAAACCGTCGTTATTCAGTTTTTGTAATTTTGCCGGAATTTGCGCGTATTTGATTCTAAATGAACAGAATAGACTTCATCAAGGATAGATAGGGACTTTGATGGACAGCAGGAGAGGACACAGGACGGAGGGGGGTAGTATGGGAAAGGGCCGTAAACGACACGATGCATGTATATGAGTTATTGTGCCGGAATGATGTCGTACTCATCATTCATCCTTACTTTGTTACTTTTAAAACTTACTTCCAGTCCTCCGGTCCGGTAGGATGCACGCGGCCTGATTTTGTCGTGATGATTGTTCCGTCCAAGTCAAAACCTGCGACCTTTACAAAGTTAGAAAATAATCACGTGATCAACTGAATCAAATCAATCCACTGGTCTTCAACTGATGGAGACTCGCTTTCCAACATCGGAGCGAGTTCTACTTGCAAAGACATTGCAGCAGAAAAAATGTTCTCAACTAGAAAATGGTTACTTCAAAAGCACGATTTTCATTCATTACCTTAGTTCGTGGCAACAACCCTGGGGTTTTATGAATAAGGAGAGTGCCGGACGCATATTCATCCCAATTAGTACATTTCAGTGGTTTACGCGTCTCGTTGTTTGTATTTGATTCATCTCGTGGCGAACAACTCAATTCCTTCGCAACATCTTCAGTGAATTTCCGTTTGAGATGATCGACGTCATCCTCGTTTATTTTAATCTTCTCCTCCTCCTTTTTGGCGGTTTTGAAGCGTTTTTGTGGTCGTGTGTCGACATCCTCAGAGTCGGTAACGATTTTTCGTTTTTGATCGTGTTTCTCGTCACCATTCCCCAGTTCCCCACCACAAGTCCCTTGTTGGTCAGTGAAATGTATCAAATGTAGATACTTGCCGCGTAAAAGACTTAATTTTTCGCCGTGTTTGAGAAAGGCTCTTTCGTGTTCGAACAGGGACCTGGTACCCACAAAACACGGATGTATTCCGAGCTTAGGAAGAGAACAGCAGACATGTTTTGATGAAACAAAGACAATGAAGAAGGATGTATGAGATAATTGATTTTCTTCCACATACATTTTAACATTTACTGATTTTTTTTGTATTTTTACTACCTGTTTAACTGAAACAGTTTGCTCCTCATAATTTGCTGTTAATTCAACTGAAACACAAAAGCGGGCTTAGATAATTACTTTGCCTACGAGTAACCATTGTTGGACTTGCCAACTCAACGATACAATACCTTGTTTACGCGAAACCTGTTTGTCGGTGATTTTAGTCGAAGGCGAACGACCAACAATCACAGCTTTGTTGTTAGGTAAAAATATACGCAATCCTGGCGTAACTTCTGAAACAAGAAAACATTGCATGATTTTCAAAAATCTGTATTTGAATGCAATGCGGACAGCAGAAGAAGCAGATTTCATTAAATTTGAGCGTTGTATAAAGAATTTCAATCAATCTCGTCCGCCATCTTGGTTTCATTCAAACTTCATGTAAAGATGAGCGAAGTGTACTGTACAATGTAAAAACTACGTACTACACATACAATTCTGAACATCGAGGATGTCAATACGGTTATATTATTGTGTATAATCATGCTTTAAAAATTCTCCATGATGCCAACTTCATGATTGATTTGAATCACTTTTATTATATGTCTCTTGATTCTCAGAAAGTATCGAGTGAATTCTCGAGCTCCACCCCGATGGTAAAGAACGGCACAGCGAGCCTCGACACATTCGTTTAAACGCGCGTCGAAACTCACCGCTGCGGTACCAGTAGATCACAGGATTAGTCATAGAATTTGCAAACGTCATGATTTTCACGATCGCATTAAATATCTGCTCTTGTCTGCCGACGAACGAGTCGAAACAATGCTCGCAGACATTTTGAACGTAGTAGTACATTGTCGATGGCATCCAACAGATCATGAAGACGCCAATCACAATGAACATGGTCGTTGTTGCCTTGCTGCGCTGCTTCCACTGCTTCAAACGACTTTTCGAATTTTTACTTGGTCTATTTTCCCTGCGTATGGTCTTCATATGTGACAGTGCTACAGTATAGATATACGAATAACAAATAATGACTACAAGTAAAGGCACCAACACATTTTTATGAATCACCAGAAGACTCCACCATTTCGTAGGCCTATACGAACACGGACCTTTGCTCTTCGGATCCCATGGGATAAAAGGCAACAGAGCTACTAAAAGTGCATCAAGCCAAGCGATGAGCAGACATGTGATGATCTTGCTTCCAAACTTTGCATTTGAGGTTCTTAATGGATATTTGAGTGCGAACACTCTTTCCACGCTCACCATAACAAGACTTGAAACGGACGCGTATTCTGTGAAGAAGTACGTGAAGCGAAATATGTCGCATGCTTCTCCCTCACTCGAATCTCCATCGACGAATTTTTTCGCAATGTAAGCAGGCATCGCGATCGCTCCGCAAACAAGTCGGCAATAGCTGAAAATATAAACAAAGAATTTAATATAATATAAGTGAGGTGCTTCTGTTGGTATGATAGCTGCAATGGTACCATGTAATGCAGTGGTACCAGTGTATCTATGGTGGCAATGATACCATGTAATGCAGAGGCACTAGTGGTATCTATGGTTGCAATGGTACCTGTGTAATGCAGTGGTACCAGTGGTATCTATGGTGGCAATGAGACCATGTAATGCAGAGGCACTAGTGGTATCTATGGTTGCAATGGTATCTGTGTAATGCAGTGGTACCAGTGGTATCTATGGTGGCAATGGTACCATGTAATGCAGAGGCACTAGTGGTATCTATGGTTGCAATGGTATCTGTGTAATGCAGTGGTACCAGTGGTATCTATGGTGGCAATGGTACCATGTAATGCAGAGGCACTAGTGGTATCTATGGTTGCAATGGTACCTATGTAATGCAGTGGTAACCCATTTGAAAAGAGCATTTTGATGATGTAAATGCCTATCTGTTTTTAGAACGAGGCCTTTTTGATCAATTTTTATCTTGTCTGAGAACTCACAATGAGAATTTCTACTCCATGCATGTCTGCGTAAATTTTGTTCTTAGAAACCACACCTCGTTCATGTAATGAATTTCTAACTATAAAAAAATAATGCTCAGGAATCCTTTTGCAAAATGCATTCAAAACTTCCGGACAATGGCACGATGATGCTAAACTGAAGATGTGACTGGTCAGCTCAGCAGCATGCGTTTTAGATCCATGCGCGAGACTCACCTAGACTGAACATGGAGTAATGCATGACAGTACGAAGGGAAGATTGTTGATATATCGCCAGGCACACCAGGAGATTGCCCAACACTGAAGCGAGGCTAACAAACGACAACACGGTGATGAAAGGCACCATGGGAATTGCGTCGCTTCCATCATCACTGCCGTTTTGACGAGACATGTTTCTAAAAGAAGAAATGCAAGAAATGAGTAAAACAAAAGACTCGCTTTTTCTTATAACTGAAGTTATACTTGACTGAGATAAGTACATCAGGGGCGTCGCAAGTCTGCGGTCAAAATGGGTTCACATCCATTTGTGGCATGATTCCACGATAATATTGTGCAGTTACCATATGTGTTTAATAACTTTGCCAAATGCATAGTTTACGATTTCAAAAGATATTGTGATCTTAACTCAAACATGTAAAAAAGTCTAATTGAACGCTGATGAAACTTTTTTACATTAAAGTATTTTACATATACAAAATATTTTTTTCCAAACCATCATCTTCGTTTTGTATTTTATTACAAGGAATAGTTGTGTATATATCATATGTACAGACTGTAAAATTGACTTTTCTGCCTGATATGTCTATTCGGCTTTTAAAATATTCTCATAAACTAATGCAAAATGGATGATTTTGCCCGAGCCGTTATTAATGCAGATGGTTGATGTCAAAATTGCCAAAGTTGTGGTTGTGCGGGTTTCATGCTGTAACACGCATGGTTTTTAATGTCTTGAAATGTGTTTTGCTTGCGGATAATTAAGCCAGTTTTTCATCACCTGCCGTCTGGAGTCATTTCCCCTTTCCTGAAATCATCATTTCCACTGAAAAAATGTTTGCATTCGGAAGAAAAGCTGCGCTAAGACAGTCCCACGCATCGATTTCATTAAAGATTTGCTTTCTTCGAACGGAGTGAGCTTAATTTCACATACTATTACACCTCAGTCCATTTCGAAGTTCATGTCGTGCAAATTGTGTAGAATGTTACCTTATTAACAATGTCACGATGAATTTAAATGTTTGTTACTCAGTTGCTCTCTTTCAATTCTACTCTCTGTTCGAAATACAATTTTGAAATACTTTATTCACTCTGAGATCAGTTATTGTACTCTAGTACTGTGAATTTATTTTACTGTACTCACGCCTGATCTTCCGTTCGTTGATATGTTTACATAAATTTTCTTTGGTGAAGTAAAAAGCATCGCTCGTGCGCTGGCCCCGTCTTGATTTTAAAGACACTCGTGATGAAGAATAGTGATTTTGGTATCGGTAAACTTTGCCGCAGATAACACGTAATTGACAATTTCAGTTTTACATTTTCAAGGAGATCTTTGTCGGTTTAATGCTGTCGGTTTTGAATGAAAATGAAATGCCTTATCTCGTAGCGGATCTTTTGTCACAGACAACCACAAATGTGCAGGTAAAGGCATTCTAGCGTATTATGAAAAGAAATAGCCATTTTTTTAGAGTAATGATCGTTTTTTATGCATTAATTATGATCGCGAATGAAGAATTGCACTGAGTTATTCCAAGTCTCCCATGTTATTCGTTATTTTATATACTTCATTAAGTTAATCAGAGGCAGACACGCAGCAAGATAAGTCTTGTTTTTGCGCACTAGATTAAATTTAAAGTAGCGCAGTCGCACTTCTCAATCATTTATCGCTTCCGATTTTCGATATAGCCAAAATGAAGGCATTTTCGCTTCAACTGTATTCTTTTGTGTTGAAATGGATTTAGATCACGAACATTCTCTGTTTCTTTCTTAATGATCATAGTACTCCATGTCGTTGTGGTTAACCTAGGTGCACGCAGATTATTGGTTGAGATATTCTCTTCAAATTTCTAGGTAGAACAGATTAGTGAGGAAACTCAACTTGTCGCCTCTTTGTTTTCGTTATTTGCATCCCACAAATATGAATCGTGTGAACAGATATTTGCTCTTTTACTTCAATTCTGCATTGACTGCAGCTCAAATGTTAACAAAAACAACGAAACCAAGACGTGTCAAACTCGCAAATTTTTATGCAAGCTCCGACAATTTCAACAAGAATAAAGCAGTATTATGCTCCTAAAATGGACAGTTTGCCAACCAATGATATTGACGAATATACAAAAACGCTTCAAACTCTAGATTTTTAATCTTCGATTTCAATCTACACCATGGTATCTTCACATCTTATGTTTTTTTTTGTCTTGATATGCACAATGTTTATTTATGAAATACCCTTGAGATTGCCACCTGTATCCATGCCTGTACCATGTGGTGTCATTGCACATAGGAAGTCTTCGGTTATAAGCATTGTTGTAAGGAAAGAAATTTTCGCTCAATGATCAAGTTGCTTGATCTCTTTTGCTGCCCAACCCATAATCACAGCGTTTTGAGCTTGCAATTTGATATCTCGTTCCGCATTCAATCAAATGCACTTTCAAAAAAATTAAGTATGGAGTGGCTACAATGGCCCGCTTTGTTTTCTTTATGATTTGCTGTAGGCTTTGAGGCATGCGCACAAGAACTATTCATATAAGCAACGTAGCCACCATAGGATTATTCCTATGCGCAGGTAAGTTTTCTCAAGTCGTAAGTGTATTTTTTGAAACTGCGAGTTTTTACTTTTTGAAAAGATAAGGATCCTATAATCCCTCCTCACATCTTTCTGCATATCGTTATCGCGTTGAAGAATCAAATTATTACGCCAGTAAAGATCTCTCCTGCGCTCATATCTTATGCAAATGACGCCATTACTCAACGACATGACGCCAATGCGTATCAAAATACGTCCGACAAAAAAGGGCATCTTAGTGCTTTTTGCTAACACGAACTCCTTTTGCATGCGTTTATTTACCCTACCATGGAGCAAATTGCAACTTGTTAACGCGGAAAACATTTTGTTGCAGGCTTGCATGATAATAATACTAAAGGCGCAAGATAGTGCTCGTGGTAGGAAAGATGATAGTGTTTTTGAGATACTTCTAGCACCATGTGCAACGAACCCAACAATCGGATTAAAATTCAGATTGCTTTTACATAAAAATGTCACATGTTTTCCTAAAGCTGTTCTCAATCAATTGTGAACAGTGGAACCGTTTGCATGGCAAAAGATTTTGGTTATGTAGAAAAATAAGCTAATATGTCAGTCTTTTAACGACAGAAGACTCAAGATCCTATATATAGCATTATAATTAAAGTATAAATGTTACGTCATGCAAACAGAATTACATATTAATTAGGCAATTTGTTATCTTTTGTTACCCACAGTCAATTAGTGAGTTCCTGACGAAACATTGCATACAAAATTGTGTGACCGCAGCCATAGAACTTAGGAAAGCGTGCTTTCATATGGTACACACGTCGTTTTACTGGTTTAAGTCAAAACAGAAACGGTTTTATTAGAGGTGTATCTTCAAAATTTCAACAAGGGGACTCTGATATATATTACTAATACTAATACCACGCATGAAATTTTAACTCGGGGGTGGGGATAAGCCCCCCGAACCGAACCTCTAACACATCTCTGGGTTTTCTGCTCTTCTCTCTTATACCAGCTTTCTTCAAGGCACAATCCATGTCTTGAGAGTTGCATAATTTTATGTCGCGTCTTAATATCACAGTGATGAACAGATGCGATTACATTTTGAGCAGTTTTCATTGCAGCCCCGGAGTTTTGCCCCGTTTACAACATCTCGTAGGATCCTCTATCCTCGAGAGTGGCAAGTAGCAAGAAGACGAAATTTGGAGCACTTTCGTCCGGCAGCTGGGAGCCATAGTTTTCACGCATGCGCAGTAAGCTTCTATATATGACGTGTTACTGCGTGCTACAAGGGCTTGAGAGCAATACACAAATCAAATTGATTTTGGATGAATGCGATTTTCTTTTTGAAAAGAAATTTCACTAAATCTTTTTTGTAGATTGCATGATTTTATTTCACTAAATCTTTTTTCTGCCCTAAAGTACGTATAAAAACTACCTTTTTTGTGTTTAGAGTAACGTCGTCATGCAAGCGTGTTGCGTGCATTAATACAAATCCTTTTTAATGACACTTCATTAAGTTTACTTAACTTTTTTTTCTTAGGAACGTGGGCTCGTTAATTTCGTATTTCATATTGTTTATTTTGAAAAATATACTTCCCGATTGATAATACTTGTAACCTGTCTGTTCATATTGACGTAAGGCGCATTATTCTGCTTTCTTATTACTTCTTATTCGTGCAGATAAATTAAATATAAACAAATAATTATTATCTTTGTTTCAAAATGCGTCATTGTGTTTGCGGAGTTATGATTGGAAGAGCTTAGTAAGATCGTTTCGGTCGAGTAACGATAAAACCGAAGAACGTGATGAAAAAACGTGGCGTAATTGAGGATCAGACGGAAATGTTCTAGAGTATAATTCGATCATTCTAGTTTATAAATCGATCTTTCTACTTTCAGCACACATCATTCCTTTTAACTCATGATGATCAATTTTACAGCCCTTAAGCTGTTTCATATAGCTGGTTTTCTTTATTATGGTCAATAATTATTGTACAACCCTCAAGAAGGAAAAATTTGAACGACTACTTTGCTGCTTCGAGTTTCAATCTAGTTTATGACTTGTCAATAATTATTATACAACCCTTATAAAAAAAAGTTGCTGTTTCATACCTGTTCATTTTTATGAGCTGGTTGATTAACACGAAATAAACTGTGACAGACCTTGTTCTTTATTCTCTAAATAGAAGATGGAGCTAAGCGAAAAATGATGCTTGGAAATCAGTCTCATTGATGATATTTTTCATTGCGTTTTCACCAGAAGTTATTTTCAAATACAACAATGTGCGTCAGTCATAACGCTCAGAATCAGTTTTCAAAGCTTTGTGTACAAGAATGAACACACCGGCAACACAGTTAACTACACGACATCTTTGCTATCTACGTTTGTATAAACATACCACAGCATCCATTATAGTTATTCCAGGAAACTGAGCAGTACAATGCCATTTGCAAACTTACCTTATTAATAATCTTCTAGTGAAATAAAGGCGATGCTCGCTGTTTTCAATGAGTGTACCTTTATCTGTATCTTATATATGCACATATATGCTCCTTGCTGTCATCTAATTTAGCCCACGTAAAACATGATCTAATTTAGTTATTTATCAATAAGTACGATTTATTTCATTGTCACAAAACAGCAGGATGCGAATTATTTTTACCCCTGGAAAACGCCATCTCGAGTGAACAACGTCATTTGAAAGATAAAAATTTTTGAAAAACAAGAATTGTACAGTAATTATCTGAGTAAGCGGGCATGAAAGATGGTCCGTTTAAGCAGTAATGTTGTACGTCATGTAATGAAATTTATTTATATCTATACCAAGCTACACCAGTTAAATCATCCCGTATAATGGTTTGATTGTTCAAATCAAATACAAAATATTTTCAGTATTTTCAACGTAGACAGAAAGTGTCGACTCATTAAGATGTTTGTTGAAGCTGCTTTTCGAAAATCTGCACACTCGTTTTCAACATTATGAACGCGGTCTTTCAGTCAAGCGATTCGTACCTAAAACTTACACACTTCAACCAAAATGGCAAAATTAAAACTCTCTCATACTGCTTGCCAATTTTAGAAGTTTGCTTGTGGTAAGGACAACATAGATTGAATTTACATCGAGTAATTGAAAAAATCAATTTTAGAATCAAAACACCGGTAAAATTTAATAACATGCTGTTTTCGATTTTTTTAATTAGATGTGCAATTTCTTTCATATCTTGAATCTTGGAATCTGTTTTTTACGCTTTACATAAGGCTGACACTGATCTCAATCTTTCCCAAGATGAGGTGAGTATCAGTTATTCTTTTTGCCTGTTGTTGCCACAGGTTGTTGCTTTGAAAATCGTTCAAATGCATGCTCATGGTGAAGCCATGCTTATATATTTTGACAAGTTTTGCCCATATATGTATACAGCTACTACTATTTACTTCTGAGTTTTTGATGTCGTCGATTTAGTCGGCCTTGGATGTAGTAATAGTAAATATGGCAACTTCCTGCTCGTCTAATATGATAATAGTTTAACATCTGCTTCTCTGAGTACCGTAATCGTAGTTAAACGTAAAGCTTCTATAAAAATGCGAGCCTTAATAAAATCTTAACATCCTGCTTGTCTAATGATAGTTTAACATCTGCTTCTATGAGCACCGTAATGAAAGTTAAACGTAGAACGTCAATAATGAAAGTGCGTGCAGTAATAATAAAACATCCTCCTTCTTTACTTATACGCGCAGCATTAGCAGTTTAGTAAGCTTCTTTTCATATAATTACATCACGAAAAAACTTAAACTCTGAGCTGAAGAACTTTCTCGTGCTTATTGAGCGCACACGCATTACACTCGTTTCCCTTTTCACATTTTCTCTTTAAAATGCTGCAAACTTCTGACGGACGTTAAATATTGTTACTTTTCATACCTTCGTTCGCATACAGTAACAGCATTTACTTTGTTCTTGGTTCGCTTTTCAAGACCGCGTATCATATTAGACTGGCATTTATCATTTGCCAAGAGAAGCATTTATTTGGTCGCCCCACAACCTGTTTTATCGCTTGCATTACAATCGCTTTGAAAGATTCCTGTGGTTACTAAAAGCTTTGTTTGCGAAACTGTGTTTACTTTGCAAATAGATGTCGTTAAAATTTTTTAACGAACCGTAAGACTTAACAATAGCCTCGAAAATTGTACTCTGTCTGTGACATATCCGATGATAAGAAAGTATATTTTTCTTAGAAATTTTTTAAATAAAGTCTGCTTTAAAATGACAGACAGACAATGTTTGATACGCAACAAGGGACGTGGACAGCAGGTGGGAGCAAAGGGAGGCAATCATCTCTTTTCACAGTTTGTGATCATTTCATTTCGACAGCTATAAGCTGTTTTCCCCCCGCCTGTCCCAAATGACTTGTCCCATTTTTCACGAATCCTGTCTATGCACCTTCCTAAATAAGCGTTCACCCTGAAATAGATTGTCAAAACCAAGAGATTAGATTAGATCGTGGTTTTTCAAGAGTGTAAAGCAGAATATTCAATTACAATACCATACCAATTGTTATTTTTGGAATTCCTACATTCTGATTGGCTGCTTGCAACAGCTTTCTACATATTTATCTAACAACGAATTTAATTAAAAATTTCTACGTAAACATTTTTAATAGTCTTTAAAGCGTAGCAAAAAATGTTGTAATATAACAGTTTTTCGTTACAAGAGTATTATTTCACTGCACGGACCTTTAGCTAATCATGTAGATACTTGTAGACGGCTTACGTTTCTCAGTATTGAATTTTTTGTCAATCGATCTCTTTTCAAAAATTACGGTGGCTCACAAGGGACACCACACTAAATAATAAGAATTATACAAAATAAAGATATTAATACACACACAAAATACATTATACACACACAAAATAAAAATACAAACGCAAAATACATTATACACACACAAAATAAAAATACACACACAAAATAAAAATACACACACAAAATAAAAATACAAACACAAAATACATTATACACACACAAAATACATTATACACACAAAATACATTATACACACAAAAAATAAAAATATACACACAAAATAAAAGTACACACACAAAATATGATCGCGGGCGCTTGCAGTGTCGGATAGCTGACTACCATCAGTTTATTATAAAGTTGTAATCAGATATGTGTAATTGTGAATATAACACGTGGTCGACTAGTACTTGTCGTCGTATTTAACAGTTTCAACTGCGAAATATTTTAAATGACATTTGGAAAGGAATCGAAAGCAAGCTCTTGCGATGCTGAAGCGAAAAATCAATAAGAGAAATAATAAGCAATTATTGGATGAGGTTGAGCATGATATCAAGAATTATTCAGAACGAGGTCAATGTAACAATGTTATCTGAAGAAGCGAAGCTGAGGCAAAAAACATTGACCTCGGTCTGAATAATGAACCCTCATCAATAATTGCTTATCTCTTGTTTTCGATTCATATCGCAAGACTTTTCGACTCCTTTCCAAAATGTCATTTAAAATATTTCGCAGTAAAACTGTTAAATATGACGACAAGTACTAGTTTCCAGTTAAATTACAATTACACACATATCTGATTAGAACCTATAATAACAACCTTATTATGGTAGTCAGCCGACATTGCATGCATATTTTGTGGATGTATTAATATCTTTATTTTGCATAATTTTTATTAATTAATGTGGTGTCCCTTGTGAGCCACCATAAAAAATAGTATTAAATCAGAAGACAGAAAGATTGTATGCAAAGTTTTTACTGCACTCGTCACATTACTGTTATGTTTTAGTACTGGTGTTTGCAGGAGATAATTTCAGCCTTTCAAGGCAAATTTCCCTCTGTGATAACTACAAATACTCTTCCATCAAAACGTGCAAGCTTCGTACACAGAATAGATATATATCTATTCTGTGCTTCGTAGCCCCTAAATGGAAACTGGCACGAGTAAAATGATCACAAAAAGCTGTGTGTATTTATGTCATGTGGTTATATGTCAAGCCATTTCCGGTTGGTACTTATTACGGCTGCGCGGACTTTTGCAGAACAGTGGTCTTCATGTTGCAAGCTGCAACCTCTTCCAGATTGTGTTTTACGTCTCAAAGCAACAAATTAAGGAGAGAAAACGATGGATTTCCCAACTTTTCAAGAGTTCGATAAAGACAAAACATACATATGTCCGTACAATAAACACCATGTGATTACGGGGAAAATATATCCACTTCATCTGGCGAAATGCAGAAGGGTAAACGAAGTTATCATTTTGTTGAAGTAATTTCCAATTAATCCCTGATAATTTGAATGTACATGTCTACTTTTCTAGAATTATCAAAGTTTAAGTGCTTAAAAATTACTAAAAGTAGCGAATTGATGTGTAATCTTAAGGCCAGTTCTCAACCGAATGTTTATTGAGCTCTAAAAGTTAACCGTGATCAGCGAATTCACGTGTTTGTTTACGTTGAGTACCGTACATTTCGTGACCCATGTTCGTGACCCAATGTCGTGCATATATGGCCCAACATTCGTATGATAAAATTATGAATTAAAAAATGCCTTGTCTCTCCTGAGTCAATGAGATATTTTGATTTTCAGAGGCCTGCAGGAATATATTGTTAAAAGAACCAAAACTTGTGGGAAAAACTGTCACAAATTATTGACAGTTAGAGCCCATACCATCTCCTGACATAATTAATTTGTATCAGATTGTGTTTTTATTTGAGAAAAGTCACAATAAGGTTGCACATTTCTTATTTTATTTTCATTTCGTTGTAATTTTGTAGCAATATACGGGAAGAGCATTCAAAATATGTCCTTTTAATACTCGCCATGAGATACCAGCTCCAGAATTTGAATACCATCTACACTCATGCCCAGACAAGGTTTGCAGTTTTACATGATGTATTCATTTATTGTCAATATAATAATAATATAGAGTGTAATAAACTTGTTTCAAAAACAGCAAAATATGACATAAAAGTAAATGGTTTGAACCCGGGAGTATCGTTATATGTTTGTAAATGATGATCATCCAGGTTAATAAAGTCCTGAGAAGGACTGTTTTTGATGTTGTTGACTGACATTTCGACAACCTTAGCGGTAGTCATCTTCAGAGTCAAATGAGGAGTAAACGTCAGGTTAGCCGTATTTGTTGTCTGGTTCTTACGTCATTGTATTGTGTGTACAGGAAATGTGCAGGAAATGTGTATTGTCATTGTGGATTAGTGTGAAGTGAAATATTTTATTTTTAGTTGTGATGTGTGATTTAGGTGTGACGTTTTTAGTTGTAGTGTGTGGGTGTCAATTGTGTATTGTCATTGTGAATTAGTTTGAAGTGTAATGTTTTTAGTTGATCGTTTGTTTGTATTGTGAATAAGTCGTTTGTAAGGTGCCGGTAATTGCTGTGATCTGTTCAGGGGGGTTTGTTCCAAGTTGGTGTAACAACTTTCTAATGTAAGCCGTTGTCTATAGTCAGTACTGTAAGTGATGCATTTTGCCGAGTCCCAGTCAATGTTGTGCTTTGTGATTCGGTGATGTTCAGCAATGTGATTAGTTTTGTCTTGTTTCTTAGTAGCTCGTAAAATATGACATTGATATGACTAATGCTTTTAAATGCTTTTAAATGCTTTTTTAGTTTGTCATGGAGAAGGAATGCCGTCAATGTATGTGTTTTTACATAAATGCAAAAATAAAAGTGTTGTGTTTTTAGTATTCGATAAGATTTCCATGATGATTTAAAATACAATCGTTGTTTTGGTCCGTGTGTGTGGGAGGTTGGGTGGAGTATTTGAATAAAGAGCGTTCAAATCCATTTACTGGGATAGGACATTAGCTTGCCCAAAGATGTTGAGGATTCTTGTCGAATAGATTTTATATAAGTTTATCTTACATAATGTTTTCTTGTTGATCTGGTGCATTTATATATGTATTGAGGCTTGAGTACGGATGCCTTTTTATAGCTTTGTTATCCGTTCACAACATATTTCTCTTTTATACTTTCAATTGAAGCATCTGTGACGAATGTAGTGCCTGTTACATATGACCAAAACACCTTCAGCTCTGCTGAAGACTGGGAAGAAGAGACTACAAGCACAACTTTCTCTCTGTGGGAGGATAGTATTGAGAATCCTTTTGCTGCCGTTGAAGCTTATCAAGATAATCTTTTAGTGAACATCGAGCAAAAGAAACCAATGAAAAGTACATCAGGGTTAGTTCTTTTGGAGATAAAGTCAAAATACCATAATCAAACAAAACAACAAACAAACAAACAACATTTATATACCGGCCAGTATTAATCCCCGCTAGGGGGGTTGACCGGTCCATGAATTTTTCCACGCCAAACGTCTCTATCTCTCGCCATATCTCTCGTTATACCCATCGCCTTCATATCACTGTTCACAGCATCCATCCATCTCTTTCTCGGTCTACCTCGTTTGCGGACTCCATCAACATTCATATGCAACGTTCTACGAATTTCAGCACTTTCTTCCCTCCTTTCCACATGCCCAAACCACCTCAAACGCTGGCGCCTTACCCAATTCTCGATACACTCAACACCAACTCTTTCTCTAATCTCTTCACTTCGAATCCTATCCATCAACGTTACACCACACATCATCCTAAGCATTCTCCTTTCCGTCGACGCCAATCTTCTCAGGTCCTCTGCTTTCGGCGCCCAACACTCTGCTCCATATCCCAAAACACTTCTAACACATGCCTTATACAATTCTCCCTTCTGCTTCAACGAAGTCGACTTTCCGCACAACATTCCCGACAACTCTCTAAAACTCCACCACGCTGCTTGAACTCTGTTCCTCACCGCTTGCTCGCACCCTCCACCATCATTTAGCACATCGCCCAGATATTTAAACTCCGATACACCTTCCAAACTCACGTCACCCAGTAATGAAGTATAGGTTAGATGAGTGAAGTATAGGTTAGAAGAGTGAAGTATAGGTTAGAGGAGTGAAGTATAGGTTAGACGAGTGAACTATAGAATGAAGTATTTTTATTGCTTTATTTTGTGTCGAAAGGGACTGCTATTGGCACTTAAAATATACTCCTGTAAAAAATACTAGTTCACTCGTCTAACCTATACTTCACTTGTCTAACCTATACTTCACTCGTCTAACCTATATCCTCCACCTCACTCGTCTAACCTATATTTCACTCGTCTAACCTATACTTCACTCGTCTAACCTATATTTCACTCGTCTAACCTATACTTCACTCGTCTAACCTATAGTTCACTCGTCTAACCTATAGTTCACTTGTCTAACCTATAGTTCACTCCTCTAACCTATAGTTCACTCCTCTAACCTATACTTCACTCATCTAACCTATACTTCACTCGTCTAACCTATACTTCACTCCTCTAACCTATACTTCACTCGTAACCTATACTTCACTCGTCTAACCTATACTTCACTCGTCTAACCTATAGTTCACTCGTCTAACCTATAGTTCACTCGTCTAACCTATACTTCACTCGTCTAACCTATACTTCACTCCTCTAACCTATACTTCACTCGTCTAACCTATACTTCACTCCTCTAACCTATACTTCACTCGTCTAACCTATACTTCACTCGTCTAACCTATACTTCACTCGTCTAACCTATACTTCACTCGTCTAACCTATACTTCACTCGTCTAACCTATACTTCACTCGTCTAACCTATAGTTCACTCGTCTAACCTATACTTCACTCGTCTAACCTATACTTCCTCCTCTAACCTATACTTCACTCCTCTAACCTATACTTCACTGTCTAACCTATACTTCACTCCTCTAACCTATACTTCACTCGTCTAACCTATACTTCACTCGTCTAACCTATACTTCACTCGTCTAACCTATACTTCACTCGTCTAACCTATAGTTCACTCGTCTAACCTATAGTTCACTCGTCTAACCTATACTTCACTCTAACCTATACTTCACTCCTCTAACCTATACTTCACTCGTCTAACCTATAGTTCACTCGTCTAACCTATACTTCACTCGTCTAACCTATACTTCACTCCTCTAACCTATACTTCACTCCTCTAACCTATACTTCACTCCTCTAACCTATACTTTACTCGTCTAACCTATACTTCACTCCTCTAACCTATACTTCACTCGTCTAACCTATATTTCATTCGTCTAACCTTGTCTTGCTAACAGACACTTATACCAATTGTATCACTCCCCCCTCTCCGGTTGAGCTTATCACAAAGTCTTGTAATCGCCCTTTGTAAATCCTTTGAATTTATCTCCAATGGAGATGGTCGTGATATTTATATTTCACACGTATATAGACTCACGAAAACGCAAAAAAAGAATGAAAAACGTGCAGAAAAAAGACGGGAGAAAAACGCAGCGAATGCAAGCAGTGAACACGAAAACTACAACCATCTCCACGACAACAACGAAAACGGTAGTTTGGATGACGAGGATACACTTGGAAAGATGGCGAGGGAATATTCTCCTCCTGGTCGTGCATATTCGTGTATGTTCATAAAGAAGGGAGGTTAACGGGTTTCCCATTACAATAACGTCCCTTCATCCAGACCTCTGTTGCTCCTCCCTGCTTCTTGTGAATCAATCCCTTTGATCGGCTTTAGTTTAGGCTAGAGTTGTACCACAGAATAATGATTATACAGAAGGGTCACTCAGGTGTACAACGCGTCCCCATGTCGGCCATTATTCCATCCAGATGATTAGGATTTCTCACTTGTTTCCAACCATTAAAATTACACACGTCAATACTTAATAATGAATACAAGTATATTTTTACTCAAGCAATGACTTCCGATCATTTTAAAGGTTTGGAAAAAGTCAAAAACCCTAACCATCTGGCTGGAATAATGACGGCCACCATGCGCGGCACGACATGCGCGAGGACAAAAACATCAAAGGCCCCGTCTTCATCTTCATAAGCTATTTTCACTGATTTTTTCAGCCAATTCTGCGTTTGTTGATTGGGTGAGCATACTTAACATTTATTGTCAAAAGCACAAAATCAACCAGCCGCAGTATAAGGAAGATAAAACACGTTTTGGTGGATTTGGCTACTGTGTCGCAGTTGGGGTTAAAAAATTTTGGACTGGCTCCTACTGCTCAACGAAGAAAGACGCCAAGCATAGTGCTGCGCGGTCCGCCCTCCTTGGCTTGAACGTCAGTGTTTGTAAGTGCATGACTAGCGTTGATTTTTACCAGCTGATACTAGCTGTGCTAGGTTCTGTTCAAACAGTTTGTCCAAAGTTTGTCTGTTTCCGTGGAGTCTTTCCGTGAACCAAACTACAGTGTAAGGTTGTTAATGTGTTTATAACACCAAATCCTCTCAACATGTTGAGTCCGCAGTGTAGAGCGCATGTTGAATCAACATATGTATTTTGAGAGAGTTTGCACTGTAGCCTTAATTTATAAGTATTGCAGAGTTATTCATGTGGATTTTTTGTTATAGCCACACCAGATCCATGCAGAGCACCGCACATGGCGAGCGACTACGAGCGTGCGCAACAATTGGCGCAAAATGCTCAAATCTTGCAATCGAAAATTACTCCTCAAAACCGCATCATACCTGGTCATAATCCCACCAATGTGCAGGCCTCTCAATCGGACATTAGTAAGACAATCGCGGCAACTGAAAGCAAGCTGAAGAAAGTGGTTATCAAGGTAAATTCAACGGTGGATAATATTAATGTTGAACGTATGAAGTAGCAGCGATTTGATCAATATAGATAAATTTTTGATTTGATTTTATTCGTATTAAGATCTTGCCGCGAAATAGCTGGCTTCCAATGGTCAGAAGCAGGTCATGTTTTAGACAAGGCAGGCGAAAAGAATTTTTTTGAAATGCCAATGCAAAAATATAATGGCGTGCAAAATTCTAAACATTCGCTTTGTTTGCTTAAGCCTGGTTCTAATTAAGTCGCTTGAGTCATCCGAGTCGTTCCGAGTTTTTTCGTTGTTTTTCAAAACTACTGTGACGACTCAAGCTTTGTAATTCTCATATATTCGTACTAGCGCTGCCGAGAGACTGCTTAATTAATTTTTGCGCGAAAATTTTGAAAATGGTTGCTGCTGTTTATCAAAAACAAAGTCTTTTTGCTAGTTATTTGCTTCCTCAAATCGTTCTGCGCCATAAAGAGGTCGTTTGCATTTCTCAACGGGCGTTTCGGTCGTCCGGATAGAGCAAAGTTCTATCCAAGCGACCCTGGTCGTTTTAGTCGTGTGAGTCATTTGAGGTCATCCCGATCGCCTCTAAAATGTACTCATATAGTCGCACGGGTCGTCTGTGAAATTTTGGCACGACTGAAACGACTCGGACGACTATATATGAGAACCAGGCTTTACAACAACTCCACTTTTAAATTGATTGGGTAGCGATTCCAATACAAAGAAATAGACCAGATATCATGTTATGAAATATTTGCAGATGGCAGTTTAAAGTCCATCGGTGTATTTCTAATGTCTTTACTAGGAGGCTCTTTAATATATGTTACCACTAGAAAATTTGTTATAGAATTTTAACAAG
Source organism: Xenia sp. Carnegie-2017 (assembly GCF_021976095.1). Classification (NCBI taxonomy): domain Eukaryota; kingdom Metazoa; phylum Cnidaria; class Anthozoa; order Malacalcyonacea; family Xeniidae; genus Xenia; species Xenia sp. Carnegie-2017. The sequence goes on along the minus strand of NW_025813469.1, from coordinate 2,435,251 downwards.
TACAGCTGAAACCTTCCAAACCCCGTCGAGTCCCCCTCTTCCAATACATCTCCAACCGAGTGTAGATAACACAGTATCAAATTGCCAACAAGGTTTCCAATTTTCCCGAAGCTTAGACATCAAATAGGACTTTATTATTTCTATTTTGTACTCGTCATGGAGTGACGGTAAACACCGAGTTTCCATTGAAGAGAACTAGCTAGTTCCCAGGCCTCTGCTCGTGATGACGATGTTCTAATTTATAGTAAAGATGCAAAGAGAAATTGCTTGTGTTTCGCGAAGGCAAATCTTCGAACATCTCATTGTCCATATTCGAGGCGTGAATTTTTGTGTATTTTTTTCCTCGTAGGAAGAAAATGAAGATGACGGATGGCAAGTGGCTGGTAGAAAACGAGGTATGCCATTAAATAAAGACGAGTATTGAATTCTGGGAATTTTATAGTTGAGCTCTTGTGTATTTCTCTCACCAATTTAGCAACGAATCAGGATTATCTAAAGTTGGCTGGGATGGGGCGTGGCAGAGGACGACGCTGGCGTTCTTGACGATTTGTCAGATGCATTAGAGACAGTCTTTTTTACTTTTCTGTTAAGATGCACGAAAAATTCACGTTTAGATAGGTTTTTCCATCGTTCGCAAAGTTGGAAATTGGGTTGAGGGGAGTTCTGTTCTCACTCCAGTGACGCGAAGATCAGAAACGTCGTTGTCATGTGACAAGACATGTGATCAATCCGATAAGGTGGCAAAATTTTAAAGAGATATTATTTTATTTCACAACGACAGATCATGAACATGTTTATAAAAACTTGTGTGAAAGATATTCACAACACTAGGATATATGTTTTTAATTATATTTCTTACTGTTTTCAAGCTTGGAGAATGGGTTTTATTAGGAAATCGAGCAAAACTTTACGGGCAAATAGAAACAAAATGCCTAACAAATGTGTGTTCAGGTGTAAGTACATATTCAACTCGTGGGGTCTGTCAGTTCCTAGAGTATTAAGGAAGAATGGCGACAAAGATGAAATAGAAAAGTATTCTCTTGTTAAAAAACTATGCCTGAACGCAGAATTTGACGAAGCTATCTCGAAAGTTAAGAAAATATTGCTGTTTGAGTCAACTTCGGCCAGCAGTATACCTATATTGAACGGGCTTCTCCATTCATTGTTTCAGTATAACAGATTTAGAGAGATTGCCGAGTTGAAGGTGTTGATGGATACACATGGGATTATAGGGGATAGATCAACATACTTGGTACTTGTTGACAGTTATGGAGAATTGAATAACCTGCAAATGGTGTTAAAACTTTTGGATGAAATGTCTCTTGTTGGTATTAAGCCTCACCATAGATCTTACATGGTGTGTATCAGGTTAAGCCTTAAAGAAAAACTATTTTTGGATGCTCTGAAGCATTTTCTTCTCATCGAAAGTGTTCATGTTGAAAGTAACGATGAATTTACTGCTTCCATGATCATGGCATTTGTTGAGAATGACCAATCTGATATCTTTTATTCTCTTCTTGAGCATTTAATTGAACACAAAACAAGATTTGGTCAGAAGACAGCAGCAGCTATTCAAAGATACTTTGATAGGTGTGCAGAGAACTTTGTTTCACAAAATTTCAAATTTCTAGTCCATATTCAATTCTCCTTTTACTTGTTGGTGAACTGGTGATCATCAGTCACCATTTTGTTTGGTGGGTGAATTTGTGATCATCAGTCACCATTTGGTTTTGTGGGTGAATTGGTGATCACCAGTCACCATTTTGTTTTGGGGGGAATTGGTGATCATCAGTCACCATTTTGTTTTTTGGGTGAATTGGTGATCACCAGTCACCATTTTGTTTGGTGGGTGAATTGGTGATCACTAGTCACCATTTTGTTTGGTGGGTGAATTGGTGATCACTAGTCACCATTTTGTTTTGTGGGTGAATTGGTGATCACCAGTCACCATTTTGTTTGGTGGGTGAATTGGTGATCATCAGTCACCATTTGGTTTTGTGAGGGAATTGGTGATCACCAGCCACCATTTCGTTTTGTGTGGGAATTGGTGATCGCCAGTCACCATTTTGTTTTGTGGGGGAATTGGTGATCACCAGTCACCATTTTGTTTTGTGGGAGAATTGGTGATCACCAGTCACCATTTTGTTTTGTGGGTGAATGGGTGCTCACCAGTCACCATTTTGTTTGGTGGGTGAATGGGTGATCACCAGTCACCATTTTCTTTGGTGGGTGAATTGGTGATCACCAGTCACCATTTTGTTTTGTGGGGGAATTGGTGATCACCAGTCACCATTTTTAATTTGTAGTTGAAGTGGTGATCACCAGTCATCGTTTTGTTTGGTAGGTGAATTAGTGATCATCAGTCACCATTTTTACTTTGTGTGTGAATTAGTGATCACTAGCCACCATTTTTACTTTGTGTGTGAATTAGTGATCACTAGCCACCATTTTTACATTAATAGTGGATTAGTGATCACTAGCCACCATTTTTACATTAATAGTGGATTGGTGATTACTAGCCACCATATTTACTTTGTGAATGAACTGATGATTATTGACCAGCATGTTTAATATTGTGTGCTGATTTTTACATGCAATGTGCTTGTATTAAATAAGCGTGTTATATTTAGAGACCCTCAATGGCATTCCAACGAAACAAAAATTTCTGCAAGGTATTGAAGAAGTGGTTTATTCCCGAGATTTTGCATACGTTGAAGATGCTGTACTGAAGAGTATAACAAAGAACTATTTGACAGGGGGGAGGCTGGGACTTCTGCATAGGCTGTAGCAAATGAATGGCATGTAGCCTTGACACAATAATCAATGTAAATGACCTTCTGTATAAGACATTTAAAATAGACAACAAATTTCTTTATAGCAAACATGTCTTGGCATACTTTATGCCATCTTCAGCTTCAGTCTGAAGATGGCATTAATACCGTTTGCTGTAAACAAATTTGTCGTCTATTTTAAATGTCTTATAACCATTGTGCTTTCACGAAATTATGGAAACCTTCAGTATGTTTGTATTTTGTGTTGTGAGTTTCCACTTTAAATATCTAGATTTAATTGTAAATGTATTTTTTATGTTTCGACCTTATATTTCAATGCATATTCTGCAGTGGTCAATGCCAGAATTGCAAGGAGTCGCTTCAGGCTGGCAAATGTCGAAAACCGGAAGAACATTTGAGCAATTATTTTCAAAATATATTGGTTTCCGAATTACAAAAAGACGCTCGAATGAAAAGGACGGCAGATGATTTGAAAAAACTTCGAAATTTCATTGATAAAAATGGCCCATTTACCGTTGTTGTGGACGGCCTGAATGTTGCGATGCATCCGCTTTTCGGGATTAACTTGAACTCGGTAAGATCGACTTGAACTCGGTAGGATTAACTTGAACTCGGTAGGATTAACTTGAACTCGGTAGGATTGAGAAATGTCAACAGTCTCTCAATGAGGTCAATTCCTTCATTTTGTTTAGTTGTGTAGCATATTTGTAGATGTAGATCGTCCAGGTTAGTAAAGTCCTGAGAAGGACAGCTGGTGTTGATGTTGACCGACGTTTCGACAAACTTAGCGGTAGCCATCTTCATAGTCATTTTAGCGGTAGTAATCTTCAGAGTCACCTTAGCGGTAGCCATCTTCAGAGTCATCTTCAGAGTCTTTGAATCGGAAGATAACTACCGCTAAGGTTGTCGAAACCTCAGTCAACAACAACAAAAACAGTCCTTCTCAGGACTCTACTAATCTGGACGATCTTCATCCACAAACATGTTACGATACTCCCGGTTTCAAACCATTCATTTTATTTAGTTGTGTAGATTGGTCAAGGTTTGTTCGTCTAAAGGGGAAAAAATCTTGATTATTGCTGGAAATCATTTGATTCGTCCGAAACAATCAAAGACAGCGACGACATCAGAACATGAGAAGGCTTTAAAGTACATCAACAGCATCGCCTCAACTTATTTCGTCAAACACAATCGAAGGTATTGAACGATTTGTCAAATCTTAATCCAATCTAGTATTTTTGATCCAGATCTACTCAACTTTCGTGGCAGTCTCTCTCTTTCGCTCCATGTCTCCATCTCGCTTTGTTCATTTCACCTACTGTCTCCAAACCAACGTTCTTGCGTTTTTTCATCACTTGCTTCTTCTGCGTCTCTTTTGTCCTCCTTCCTTTCTCTCGCCCTTCATCTCGAACATCTTCTCCCGTCATTTTTCCTTGTCTTCATGAAAAACTGATGCATTTTGGCAGACTTCTAATCAGGTGTTTGATGGATAACATCACTCTCTGTTTGGAGATGACGTCATTTTTCCTTGTCTTCATGAAAAACTGATGCATTTTGGCAGACTTCTAATCAGGTGTTTGATGGATGACGTCACTCTCTGTTTGGAGATGACGTCATTTTTCCTTGTCTTCATTATAAACTGATGCATTTTAGCAGACTTCTAATCAGGTGTTTGATGGATGACATCACTCTCTGTTTGGAGATGACGTCATTTTTCCTTGTCTTCATGAAAACTGATGCATTTTGGCAGACTTCTAATCAGGTGTTTGATGGATGACATCACTCTCTGTTTGGAGATGACGTCATTTTCCTTGTCTTCATGAAAAACTGATGCATTTTCGCAGACTTCTAATCAGGTGTTTGATGGATGACATCACTCTCTGTTTGGAGATGACGTCATTTTTCCTTGTCTTCATTATAAATAAAAGTAAACTTCGATTTCCATTTAAGCAGACGTGACATTCGATGAGAGGTCTGCCAAAGCCTAATAATTCCTTGAATCCAAATTTTACCCCAGACACGCGTGTGCAGTTCAATCAATTTTCACACCGCGAGAGAATCTCGAAACACTACACACGCGTATCTGGGTGTAAGATTTGGCTTCAATTATTTGCTTCAGGTAGCGTTCCGTGTATCTTAGTTCAATGGTTAAAATACATCGTGTCGTTTAATTTTATAGCTATCTTTATTTTGATTCCCAACAGTTCTTTTAGGAAATACTCAATTGTCATTCACCATGACAAATATTCTATTCAGTTAAAATGACGCTCCTTTGTTCCTATTTTTGGTAATATCCAAATATTTTTCTCAGAGGTGTGGACGATCTCTTCCTCATCAACGCCGTGTTGTACTTGTGCCGTGAAGATTTCAACGTTCGCCTCATCAGCAACGATAAGTTCATGGATCATCAAGCAAAGATGAGCCCGCAGACTTTGCGTTACTTTCAGCATTGGCTCGAGGACCATCAGATAAGTTTGCGTTGGTTTGATGACGTCAGAATGAAGGCCTTACCGCAGGTACCAATAACCTTACGGTTAGCCATCCCATCCATGATGCATTAATAAAGCTTGACTTTCCAGTATAGGTGGTGAGCAACCATTCCCTGGGAGTTAGAGAACAATGAAAGGTCGCCATGTTGGTTGACATTTGCATTGTAAATAAGGAAACTCCTTTATTAAAATCATCCAACATGGCTACTATGACGTAGCTTGCACACCAAGAATAGTTAACTGTCGTGTAATTTTCAAATTCTATCATAAATACGATTATCAGTTTTAGGAATGACTTGCCAATTGTTATTTCATGAAATCGAATAATTTTTAGCACAAAGTTTCGGCTTTTGGGCGTGCCCCCCTCCCTGCGTAAAAGCAAAGTAGGCAATACACAACCATAGACATTACATCGTGGACAAAAAGGAAATTGCTTGCACTTAAACCATGGGCGACAAGACAACAACTGGTTATTTATAGTATAACTTTCCATAGGTTTCATTAAAAAAATGAAAATGTTTTATTTGGAATGAAGTCATGATACATGAATGAAAATGAAGTGAAGTGAATGTTTGAAACATTTTTAGGTTGATTCAAATTACCCGTCAAAAGGCAGTATTTTTTTTGAAACTTTGCACTATCCTTGGATGATTGAGTCCTGGTTATTCCTAATTGCAAATGCAACGTATACGATTGCACATATATTTGGACGTAATCATCGCTTATTACTCCATCACTGTGGACCATGCTATGAATCAATTACAGTAAAAACAAGAGTATTTCGAAAATAGACAATGCGCAAATCTATAACATTCGCGAAAGCACCCAAATACATAAAATGAAATAATTCGTTTCAAATCTTCACCATGTTTGATTCTCCACTCTTTAGAAACGGAAATTAATTGAAAGATCGATGCAGAAAACTACAAATTCGTGGCATTTTCCTTCGAGCGATGGTAATGATTGGATATGCGTGAGAAGAGCTCGTGAAGGTATATAAAACAAACACATTTATACTCGTGCGGTGATTGGTCAACCCTCGGGCTTGCACTGATCTCTCGATTTCTCCCAAATGTCTCCACTGTTTGCAAACATAAGCCTGTGCAAACACAGTAAAAATCTTTTATTGGCTTGCACATGCTCGAGAGTTCTGACGATTGTCTCCGAGGTTTGCATAAGCCAGTGCAAACACGAAAAACATCTTTTATTTATAAAATAGCAACAATGCGAAAAGACAAACATTTTAATTTTTCCTCTAAAATGTATTCATTCTCGATTTGCAAATTCACTTTGATTGATTGATTGTTTTGATTGATTTAATTGGTTTAGCACAGATGTGTTTTGCACAGCGGTAATGCAAACACGGCTCTAGACCAATCACCGCACGCGTTTTATTGTTTTTATTTTATAATCCTTAAATGTTAATACATCGCGTTTTGGCTGTTTTTTCTCAAGTTGGCTTTTTCACACCTTTCACAGCGAAGATTTTATAAAAAATGATCCTGGCACATACATTCCCAGTTTATTAAAGCTGCAATCTTCGACCCCACAAGTTCGTTTGTGTTTAAACAAGAGACCAATCTGTTTTTAATTGATTAGAGTTCCAAAGATATCTTACAACCTTATTTGTACATTCCGCGAAGTCAGCTTTTTAATGTAGTTTACATTTTCTGCTTTGGTAAATGCCGCGTATTTGCCGTGTCAAACATTTATGCATTGTGTGTGTATAACTTAATGCACTGATATGTACATTGCGTTGTAGTCACTGTCAGACATTGAACATTTTAATTGATTTGCGCATTGTAAATTTATTAGTAAATCCATCCTTGGATTGGTTATGACTTTGCCATTTCACTTGTTGAAAGCGCCGAAACCTGCTCGGAATCGTTTATACGCGATGTCTGTCAAGGTTTTGTCTGAGTGTATGACATACAACGTATAATAAAACCTCGTTGACCCCGAGGCCAAGCGTTTTATCACATTAGGATGTAATTGAGAATCAATCCGTTTCACAAAATTGTTTCATACATCGAGTCCCTTTTCATACAGTACAGTGGGATTTTTACAGCGAGGGTATTTTTTGATCGTTCTTTTGTTGTTGTTCAAAGAAGATAAAGGAAAGCTATTAACGTGACAGAATATTTGAAATGTTTGCCAGAGCATATACGTTTACATAGCTGAAGTGAACGGAGAAGGGCCTCTCGAAGTACATAACTGGCCTTTTGATTCTATAGTCGAAACAACTCAACGATCTTCCAATTGTTCCTTCCACGATATTAGAAGAAAGTTGAGTGTATGTGATACATATGAATGTTGGTTCAACTGTGCTTAAGACGAGACTAAAGTTGGTCAAACGACGAAATTTACGACGCACACAATTTTTACTAATACAAATCGTTACAGTACTTAAGAAACTTGCGATTTGTCGCTTTTTATTATCATCTGTAGATTGGCCGTCGTGAATTTACGATTGTGAAATCATTTTGCGTGTTGTTCTACCTTATTGACGAGTTTGCCGATCGTTGAATAACGATTCCAATGCTTTAAGGTAGAGGAACATTGGCTTTAGAGCGAATGCCTGTTGGTATTACATCACACACACGAGAACTGACAGTTGCAATTTATCATATACACAACTAGCAAGCTGTTATAGAAAATATACAGTTAACTAGATGGATTTATTGCAGAAGGAAGAACATCTTACAAGCAAGAGAAAAGGAGAAAGTGGTCGTGCCGGTGGTTTAGGTCCAATAACAGACGAGGCAATCACAAGTGATTTTAATAATAATTCCGATATTGATCTTATCTGCCGTGTTTGTCATATGGAATATCGGAATCCAAAACTGCTACCTTGCCTTCATACTTTCTGTGAGAGATGTTTGAATAAGTGCGTTTATAATATTCAAGAAAATAGTTACATCCGATGCCCTTTGTGTGGCACGCTTAAGAAGACAGCTTCAAAATTACTTGACGAGAAAGACGTCTGTTTTGATGAACTTAACACCGACTTTGTCGCGCTTAATATTCTCAACACTTGCGCAACAAACCACATTGACCTGGAGAATGTGCATTGTAGTAATTGCACTGGTCGTGCGCGTGCGCAGAGTCTTTGCTCGGAATGCTCTACGTTATTATGCATCAACTGTCAACGCGTACACAAGAAGAGGAAACTGACAAAGAATCACCGTCTTTGCTCGTTGGCTCTTCTCTCCCTTCCAGCCAATCAGCCGTTGCATGCTGGCGACTATTGTCGCACTCACGTGGGCCAGAAAACAACTCTCTTTTGCAAATCATGCAATCGTGTCGTATGTAACGATTGCACGTTATTGGATCACGCGAAAGACGAGCACACTGTCACAGATCTCTCAGACGTCTCTCCATATCAAAGGCGGCAACTTGCCGAACTGTTACACGCTGTTCAAAAAAGAGTGCCTTTCTTGAAACGTACTTTGAATGACGTCGATTCAGTTTTGAAGGCAATCCCCGATCATGCTGATGCGGTAGCAAGAGAAATTGCAAAAACAACCGAAGTAAGTTGTAAAGTGGTTGATTTGAACCCACGAGTATCGAAAAATGTTTTTAGATTTTGATCGTTAGGTTAGTGCAGTCTTGAAAAGGATTGTTGTTGTTGGTGTTGACTGACGTCACTTGACTCTAGATATCTAAACGACAGTCAACATCAACACCAGCAGCTCTTCTAAAGACTACCCTTACCTCGACGATAAACATCTGCAAAGATGTACCGAAGTAAGATATATTGCTTCATAGCCACGAGTTGTCTTCAATTTAGAGAGTACAGCACGATTTGACGTTCTTCCATGTAGCTCATCTTCGATGATTTTCCTATCGTCAGTGGTGCAAACATGCCTTTCCTTTCCTCATTCGGTGAAATCGATTAGTAATGGGATTTGACTTCTTTTTCTTCAACAACTATCACCAATGGTAGCCATAGTAACCACGGTGCCCGTAACCCTGACGTCAAGTTTGATTGTCAATTATCACATCGTGTATTTAAGCTCTTTGCTCAAATTACTTCCGCTAAAGTTGATTGGTAAAATCATCCATAGCTAAAATGTCTTTTCTTATATCGTCAATACAGTTTGCCTTAAGTAATTATTCTCTTCAACAGCATTTGATCAAGTTTTTACGACATCGTCAAGACGTCTTGCTGGATGAGTTGACGAAGTTGTGCGCGCACAAGTCTGCAGTTTTACATGAACAGAAATCCCGGATTCAGTCCGAACTGAAAATCCTGGATGACAACAGCCAAACGACTAAACGAATTCTACAAAACGGCAGCAGCTCCGAGATCGCCACCGTCAAGACCATGATAAGCGACCGCTTGCAATTTCTCAGAAATATGAAACTTGACGTGGAAGTGGATGAGAACGCCGAGTTCGGATACGAATCTGGTTTCGAGGAATTGAAGAACGAAATTATGCGTTGTGGTAAAATTTTCCCAATTGATAACTCCGACCCTTGAAGATAATTGGTGAAGGTTTGCAGGAAGCTTCTGTCGGAAAATACGTCGCGTTTGACATGGCAAAGTCCGAAAAATACGAACTTTCCCACCACCGGGATATTGATGTACGAATTGAGACCCCGGACTCAGTACTCCTTCAGTGTGACGTCATACACAGTGGAGATTTGTTCACTGTCGTGTACAATCCGAAGGTTCTTGGAGAGCACGAGATTTCTATCATCGTTCGTTCGGAGCATTTGCCCGATAGTCCTTACAGTGTAAATGTCAAGGCAGGTCATGCTGATTTTCTTGAGAACTCCGTAAAATTATCCACATTTGGTGACCGGGGTAATGCACCCGGCTATTTTAACGCTCCGAGTGATATAGCCGTACGAAACAACGGCGATGTATTAATAGCAGACGCTTCCAATCATAGAGTTCAAGTACTTAATCCCAAATCGAGAAATATTTCCTGCTTTGGAGAGGAAGGCACATTGTTCGGTCAGTTGTCCTACCCCTCGGGTATTGCAATTTCTCGGCTTGGTCATGTGATCGTCTGTGATCATGGCAACCATCGCGTGCAGATGTTCACTTTTGATGGCGTGTACCTGCAGTCGTTTGGTGGTTATGGGGACGACGAGGGATTGATGAAACGTCCCACTGGGGTAGCTGTTGATTTGGAGGGACGCATATTAATAGTTGACCAACAGAATCACAGAGTTCAAGTTTTTGATGAAAGTGGAGAGTATCTCCATCACTTTGGTTGTCATGGATACAAGCAAGCGGAACTTCGTACTCCAATGTACGTAGCGGTCAGTCCTGACAATGACATTTACGTCACAGACACAGGAAATGATCGTGTTGTGGTCTTTGACGCTCATGGTCGCCATCATCGAACGATCGGCAGACCTGGCAAAGAGGATGGTGAATTCATAAAACCCACGGGCATTACGATCGACGGCGCCGGCTACATTTATGTGTCGGATCAAAGCGGCCGAGTTCAAGTGTTTGACAGCGAACATCAGTTCGTCACTGATCTACAGTCAAAGTCAAATGTTACACTGGAGTGTCCTGTTGGGATTGATTACACCCCTGAGGGAAGCATAATTGTCGCGGATAAAAGTTGTCATAATATTGTGATGTTTAGTTGTGTACTTTGATGATTTATGGAGATTAAATGCAAAAATCATTTATTGGACAATGAAGTTCAAAATACAGAAATGAAAATTTATTCATTGAATGACTTAATTATAATTGCTTAGTAACTTCAAGATTATATGTTCCACCCTACACTAGTAAAAGGAGGAAGAAGTTTGCTCATTGAATTGCCAAGTAATTGCCTAGCAAGTTGAAAAATACAATTTCCACCTTACACTAGGTGCGAGGGGTGGGGGACAACAGTGTATTCATTGGACAAGAAGGTAAATGCCTAGTAAGTTCAAAATCATGCATTCCACCCGACACTAGTACAAGCAGACGAACGTTTATTCATTGAACTAACATACAATTACATAGCAAGTTTGAAATTATAGGTTCCACTAGAAAAAGGAGACAAAGGTTTGTGCATTGAATTAGCAAGTAACTGCATAGCAAGCTCAAAATTATAGGTTCAACTCTACACTAGCGCAGGAAGGACGAAAGTTTATTCGTGCGAGTGACAAGTTCAAACTAAGTGAAGTGCTTAGCTCATTTTATCGGTACGCAGTAGGTCGAAATTTAATGGTGAAGGTGAAAATTATTTTCACTTTTAAGCTTTTGATTTCATCATCATAGTGGGCTTTCTTTCAGTCCATTGTCTTCAATCTCGACCAAAGCAGGCGTCACTTGCCAGCGGATGCAATCTAGCACTCGCCTTGCGAGAAACAACTCGTTATTTTTCATTTGACCGAAACTTCCGTAAACGTTCAACACTTTCCTTCCGTGTTTTATGTTCTTTCCACAAAGATTCACGTAGAGATTGTGCTCTCCACTAGTTAATGGGCTGTAGAAAATCGTAAAAGTTCCGTTTTTATGGTCGACAATGCTGTTGTCTGGCGACTGTAATTGAATCTCGACTTCTCTCGGTCGACCACGTCGGTTTTTCGCTAGTACGCACAAGTTTGGAAGATATGAGCGGAAATGTGCACCGGAAGGTACCTCGCCTCTTCTTATTACCCAAGCTTGCGATGGTCCGCGATCGTATTCTTCCGCCATCCGCTTGTTTCCAGGCTGCTTCCAGATCGATTGAGGTTTTGATAATTTAGGATGGCCCTCTCTTGTCTCTAAGGATGTTGATGATTGTTCGTATGGCAATATTTTGTCATGCAATGAACATGGAGGTACTTGTGGGGCACTGGGGGTCTCTGATTGCATCTCTTGTCCTTTGCGTTTCGAGCCTGTTTGAACGCGGTGTTGTTTCTCGTCATCTCCGATGCCGAGATGTGCCATATCTCGTGAATTGATTCTTACTTGTGGAGAGCTGGCACCGTGCTCGGTTGATGAATTTTGCTGCCTAATTTCTACGCGTTTATTTTCTTGTACCACTTGGTTGTTGTTAACATGAAGTTTCTCCAGACGGTTTCTTTCGTTATCTCTTGCTTTCTCTTTCATCCAATCTTGACCATCTTTTATTTCGTTGGACGTAATCTCACCATAACTCATCAACTCATTCATCACAGATTCCTCGTCGGTAACATATTCTATCTCCAGTTCAAATTATTTCTCGCACAACTCGCGCAGCTTTGCGCACGTCATCTCGTTAGCCTGTAATATCATACCGACGTCACCAGTTTTTTCCAACGCATCTGCAAAGTCACAGCATTCGAAAACCTGTACGAGGTCATTTTCTAGTGCCATTCTCTTGCTCTTCAACGCGACGCTTTTCTGGTCATGGATAGTGCGGAGCATTTCGTATAATTCTCTCTACCGTTTCTTGACAGCGAGTAATATCCTCGAAGATGTCGCCTGGATCTTCTTGGTCACTTCGTTAACATTTGCTTCCATTCTCTCCATAGACGTGTAAACCTGTCGCAGCTGATGTTGTAAAATGGGATTTTTTTCACGTGTGGCAACGAGCAGCGCATTCAGCGTCGGTTTCGAATCCTCCACGGCCTACCTCAGTGATATCAAACAAGTGTCCCTGATGATCACTCGCAATACAATGACGACACACCGCCTTTTTGCATTGTACGCAGTACATTTTCAAAGCTTCTTGAGGGTGAATGGCGCAAGTTGGCGTTTGAACAACGATGTCAGCATTGAGGTTTTCGATGGGTATAATACGATGAGCCTTTGTGAATCGCGTCTATGTGCTTGGTTATCGCAGTACTCGCGCAAACTCGCTCCCACTCCCTCATCCTCGCAACATTCGCATATTTTTGTTGTCAGACCGTTTTGTAGATCTATGGCTTGAAGTAAGTTGCTAACCAGGCGGTTTCCCGGTAGTTCATCCACGCTTGTGAACTCGGCTGGATCGACTTTGGCCTGGCAAATAGGGCATATGAACACGTGGCCGTTATATTCTTCAACGTACCTTTCCAAACATTCTTTGCAAAATGTATGTAAACATGACAGAAGTTTGGGATTGTCGAGACGTCCTTTGCAAATTTTGCATTGTATTTCTTTTGCCATGTCATTGTTGATTTGTATTTTTGTCACCTTCTCTCCTCCTCTTTTTAACATTCCGTGATTGTTTCCTGAAGCCATTTTTTTCAGCGTTATTTTCCCAGTTTACATTGAAATGTACTGAATATTCTCTTTTTAACTGATGCTGAACAAACGTGTCTCTTATTCCTGTACACTCCGTTCGCACGTCATTTTTTCGTCATGTTTTGCCAGGTTGTACTTTTTGTCTACCCAGGCTTTTAGTGTCCTGAATGACGTTAGTGTTCTAAAGACAGTTGCCAAGTCTCGTCTTGTGGAAATCAACGATGACTTAAAATATAAATTTCAATGTAGATTTCATTGTGTTTTATCGACCGTGTACATCTCCTTGAAAATCTTAGATTCTAGAATGTCCACGGTGTTATCGTTTTACCTTCCCTCCCCGTAAACTGGTGGACTTTAATTGTATATTTACCACATGGTGTTTTACGGCAAACTGAACTAAGCATACCAGGCACGCATGGCTGTGGTTAAGAATGGAACTTAGTCAGTAACGGCTTCAATCATTGAAAAATGTAACTTTCTCACTATTTATAATATTCAGAGGGTTTTCCAAGGTAAAATGAAATGCTCGTGCCCAGTAAACTCTGGTCATTGCGATTGTTTTTAAACTGGATGAAGTCGTTGGGCGTTGAAGAAAGAAGAAAGGATTGTTGAAAATGAGAAGAATACGGAAAAACTGAACGAGATTATCGTTAGAAACGATTGCGAGCCACCATAATCATTTTGAAATCGATTTTCGCTCACTTTTATGGAGGCAAAATCTGCATATGCAAATACTTGCATTTTGGCATATGTTGCCTAGTTCGTTTCCACACGCATTGTTTTGAAATGCGAAACGCTTGAAGTGAATCCGGGGGAGATTCGAATCAAACATTTATTCCTAACTGGTAAAAGTAATGGCGTCCGTTGGTGGTGGCGGTCTTGGTGTAGGTTTTCGTCGTGAAAATACAAGTGTCTCAATGCCGGATCTTAACTCGACTATAAAAGCAAACGAGCATGAAAGACGTGTAGCGGACAAAAGCATCAACTCTGTGGAAACGCACTTCGACGACTTGGCAACAAAACTACACATGTATGCGGTTCGTCTGGGCAAACTTCGCAATGCCGGTGACGAATTTCAGAAGGCAGTGACGTTATATGCGGACGAAGAGTCGAGCGGTTTAAAGAATGCGCTTCATAATTTTGCCGAGTGCTTCGCGGCCGTGCAAGATTTGCGACATCAACAAGTACAGCAAATAGCCGAGAAAAATGTCGAAGCGTTCAGCATATACAAAACGAAATGTCGGCAAGCAAAGGGTGATGTTCGCTCGAATCTGAGCGCTTTGGACAAGGAAGTGAAAAAATATAAATCTTTGGAACGGTTGAAGACTCGTTCAACTTCAAATCAAGTCGAGTTGCGAGGGCACAAACCGAGTATCAAAAGGCCTCGGACGAGGCCGGAAGAAGCTCGAGAATTTTACACGAGCAAATGGAGGAATTTGAAAGGGCAAAAATCCGTGAAATCAAGCAGATATTTCGCGATTTTTTACACAACGAGATATATTTTTTTGCCAAAGGTTTGGAGCTGTATTCACGTGCTTACGAGGCCCTAGCAACGCTAAATGACGAGGAAGACATTGAGGAGTTTCGTGCGTCTATGTCATGGCAACCACAGAGTCATTCCACTCCCGGCTTTTCACGACATCTCTCCGAACCTGCACTGAACAGACGTGCCATCCACGACTTCAATGAATCCATGTAGAGCCAATGCGATTCTCGTTCAAGATAGGAACTAAAATCAAAAGATTAGTAATGTATTGGGAAAGAATTTTTTGGGGATTGCTGTGGATCTTTGTGTCCATAGTCATCTAAGATTTGATTTATCACCTGCTTTGTCAAACCGTAGTGTGGAGACCAAGAGCTATGTAATAATTTCTTTCTGATTGCCTTCACGAAGCTCCAAAGAGTAATTCAACTGATAAGAGATAATTCAGAACATCTTTCATTTACCATGGGATAATGCTCGCAAAGTCACTGCTTGCAAGTGTATTTTTCAGTGATTTTCCGGGAACTCGCGCGTGCGCATAACGTTTTTCGGCTGTGCTACAGATACGTTCAAGGGTAACGGATGTTTTGCAAAGACACTCATCCAGTAATAACCTCAAAGCGTGTTTCAAAGACTACGACAATGCTCTAGCAGTCTCACAGCGAACAAACCTCTCAAAGTGATCACAAACAAAAGCTTCACAACAGAAGTTTAATGCGAGTATAAATTATGCAATAGCACACATAAATTATATATTTAATCTTATGTACGTTTACATTAAAAATAACATTACATCTTCTTTCTATGTGACTTTAACAAAAACACCAAGCGTCCGATAAAATTCATAGATTTCATGAACCCCGAAACAGTATCATGGACGATGTGAAGTTTCATCTGAATTCATTCGAAGTTGAACAGTTTCCCATATTCACGTAATCAGCGTTTGATCGCGAAAAGCATCCAAATAATTTGCTCAAAAATAGTCTCTCGATTTCGATTATTCTCTATAGTTTTTAAAAATGTGAATCATGATCGCGTTGCCGTGCGCCAGTTTCTAATAATAGTTAAGCGCTTTTCATCTTTCCATGAAAGATAACAACACAGGCACTTTATTTCAACGGTTTCGTTCCCAAAAATTCTCCACTTTTCAAATCGCCTTCACTGCATCTCAGTAACTTATCGGTCCATCCGTTTGCAATTGTGTAATAATCTTCTGGAGAAAATTCCTAAAGCAGAGATAAAAGTCGTCTAATGAAAGATAATTGGAGCGAAGGGTTTTTGATTGACTGATAACAATGCGTTAATTAAGAAATAAGATGTTTACTGTGTTTGCACAGGCTTATGCCACAGTATAGGGAATATACAGTAGAGCCACTTCGCTGTGAAACTGGCTGCTGTATATTTAATTAGTTTACTGGCTGCCGTTTGCCATATGGTCAATCCTATTGGTCACACAATGCAATTTACTGGCTGCCAATATGGTAATCACATGCGTAATAAGATATGTGTGGCACGAAAAAATTCAATGGAGTGGCCCTACTGTATGTTTTCTATACTGTGCTTATGCAAACCGGGAGACCTTTGGGAAAACTAGAGAGCAGGTCAGTGCAAGCCAGAGACCAAAGGTCAGGGGTTTGCACCTGCTCGAGGGTTCTCACGACAAACCTCGGCTAGATCATTTTTGAACAAATAGCCCATAATCAATCAATAATTGTTCAATGTCGAAAACATAATCACTGACTTAAAACTCAACAATTCATGTATACTTTCTCCCCTTCACATTTGTATTTTGCAATAGAGTAAACTTCGTTTGTAGATGTAGATCGTCCAGGTTAGTATAGTTCTGAGAAGGACTGTTGGTGTTGTTGTTGACTGACGTTTCGACAACCTTAGCGGTAGTCATCTTCAGAGTCATCGCCGAAGTAGATTCTTCATAACACTTATCTTGTTGTTTGACGCATTGTAAAATCAAAGTTACAAGTCATCGCCGAAGTAGATTCTTCACAACACTTATCTTGTTATTTGACACATTGTAAAATCAAAGTTGCAAGTTATCGCCGAAGTAGATTCTTCATACATGTAACACTTTTAAATTGTGTATGCATTTAATAATGGTAAAATTGATGTTCTTTGCGTTAAATTCGTTCCAATATTTTATGTTCATATAGATTTAGAAGCTGACGTGTGAAAACTACACAACAAGAGCTGATGTGTGAAAACAACACGACAAGAGGCGAAGGTAATTAATTACACAGATGTCTCACACAACATAGCTTTTCTTCGTGGTTACGAATCTAATGAATCAGTGTATTTTTCTTTCATTTTATAAATCAATCTAAACTCAAAATCTTTTGACATACCTCGAGAAAATCTTCTTTGCTTTGTTGAAAAAAATGCAATTCGTTTTCCAAAATTTTGACAAATTCCTCAGTCGTATCTTTCGCAGAAATATTTACGAATCCAGCCTCATCAAAATACTATAAAATAAAACTCTGCAACTCAGTCGATCACAACAGAATGATCAATTAAAACGACGACATCGGTGAAATCGCCTGGCCTATATACCTTTGCTAAAGTTTCCACATCAAGTAAATGATACTGTCTTTCGTTGATGTAGGCGGCAAACCTCGCTGATTTCGGATTCTTCTCGCTTGAGCAATAGTTTGTTATAAGCAGCCTGCCACCTGGTTTTAACCATCTCTGGGAGAAGAGAATGATTGATTTCAAGATAAGGGAACGGACCGTAAGTACAATCATGGCAATAAAAAAAATCGGCGGGAGAAATAGTACTCGCCGTGACTTACAAAGCAAGCCTTTATAAGACGTTTCTGGTCCGCAATATGCATAAGTACTTCTTTGCTGTATATGACATCAAAGGAGTTCGGTTTGTAATTACGATGTGTGACGTCACCGATTTCAAAATGTACCTAACATAAATATAAAGAAACCGAAAACCGTCAGTCATTCAAACTACAATCAGAGTATAGCGTGCAATCATGTTTTCAGAATTATGTTTTCAATAAAATGCTTGCGTAACACGAGAGCATTACCATAGATCCTGCTCAGGTAGGATTTCAAACCTGTTCATTTTTCTCGTTGTTTGCTCTATCCATCGCGAAGTTGATTTGATTGGACGATACATCAATTCCTGTCACAAAGACTTTGTACGTCTGCAAAAAATTGTTAGTACGCGAGGTTGGATTCATCTAAAACTTAATTAGTGCTGTCGAAACTGAGTCATTCAGCACTGTAGGTAAAAATGTATCAGGTTAAAGTTTAGCAAATTTAAATCATCTACCTTTGCCATGTAGAAGGCCGCTGTGCCCATTCCACTACCAATGTCCAACACATGTTCCTTTGGTTTAAGTTGCAACTTTTCACATAATTTCTAAAATGACAAACAGTTAAAAGACCTTGGATGAAAAGACATCTCTGTATTTATTTTGCGTACGTTGACCAGTTGCTGTCCACCAGAACTAATGAAACCTTGGCCATATATTTTCTCGTATCTTTTAATGCCGTGGGTCGTGTATTGGTTTAGATCAAGGAAGGCTTGAAGTCTGGTGTATTTGTCACTTTCGTCCTTGGTGTCCTTTTGCCAGAGCCAACAATACTGATTCTTGTTGTTTTTGTGCTGGAAAAGATACCAATGTCAATTTTTTCTTTGATTGAACGAGTGGAAACTATATGTTTCGGTATAATAAAGCATTGTAGTATATATGTTTGAGTGCATTATATCTTTTGAGCATGACAGTTCCTGCAAAGCATCAAATCAACAGGTAATGTGGTTGGGGATAAACTCCAGTTTTGGTCTTTAAAAGACTTGGAAATTCATGACAGGTATTTCAATGACATAAATCTTACAAGATAATGGAACCTACTTTGATGTAAGCTTCCACTGACTTTCCAAAGATGGGATTAAGGACATAGCTTTTGCCAGACTCTGTTTCATCATCTTCACGAACGGCCTCACATAGTTTAACATATTGCATGGGTGTACGATATTCTGTTGGGTTTTCACCACGTTTCTTGTTGCCAGATTGATGGTAACATGATTCGCGGAAAAAAAGGTAACCGCCAACTTTTAGCCAAGATAGCATTTTTTGAGCCAGGGTTTGAATTTCATTATCCGCGAGATACATCAACAACCAATTGGAGAAAATCACATCAACACTGCAATAAACAAGGCAAAACATGTGACTTCACATGAAAGTGTCCTCCGATTTTATTACTTGGAATTGTGGCAAAATGTAATATTTATGCTACCTGTGTTTTGCTACTTCCAGTTTTAAAACATCAGCACATTCAAAGAAGTGTTGTTGAACTTTGTTCCATTTGTCTCTTTGTTCTTGGTTATAAATGCCTCTATGAAATCTACAGCATGAACATGTTTTGCCTCTCTGGCAAGGTCTCCTGTGAAGCGTCTTAAATGCAAAAGGTAAGGTTAAGCTGTTCCAGCCAAAAGCTTACAAGATAAATCATCAAGATAATTTTGAAGGTCCATGTAATAAATATACACGGCACTAACCCAATTCCTGCACCCAACTCCAGAACACTCTTTCCTTTCAGATTAGGTAAAAGGCTTAAAACTTCAGGATGCTCGTGCTCGGTGATTTTACTGGCATCTTCATCTAACATCATTTCCTCGATACTTTGATTCATGGAATGCTCAGTCCAATAGGAGGCCATAATTTCACGTGTTGTATCCATATTACCTTTCTTTTCTTAAATAAAGTAGATGTGAACATCATTGGTCATTGTTTGACCAATGTAAACTTCACAACTTTGTGAACCTCACACATTGTTTGACCATGTGAACTTCACAACTTAGTGAACCTCACACATTGTTTGACCAATGTGAACTTCACAACTTTGTGAACCTCACACATTGCTTGACCAATGTGAACTTCACAACTTTGTGAACCTCACACATTGTTTGACCAATGTGAACTTCACAACTTTGTGAACCTCACACATTGTTTGACCAATGTGAGCTTCACAACTAATGGTGGTTAGCTTTGAGAGACATTTTCATAATTTTCATGTCAAACCAAAGGTTTTGCAAATATAATAAATGTCTCCTTAAGCCGATCAAAATATTTAAGCTGTTTACTCACAAGCTCGTGGACTTTGCCCAACTTAATTAGAACAAATAATCAAATAATCATGCTTCCAGCAAAGATGATTAAAATGACAGGAGATTTAGATAGTTCCTTGTGAAAGGTCTTTTACAAACCTGAATTCTGTGTTCAAATGAAGTTAAAAAATTATATATCTTGGACTCTTGGGTTTTTTTTTCAACTCAATCAGTATTCAGTTTACGTTTCACTTTCATGAGCAGATGACTGTAATGCAGCAACTAAAAGAATAAATATCGCAGGTAAACTCTTATCCATATATTTTGTATCGGATTTGGATTCAATTCAAGCCAATTCACAGGCTACATCAACTACATAAGATTATTTTGATGTTCATCACACGGCAGGCTGTGGTGATTGGCCATTGTTCAACGAAAACATTCGATATCACGTGTTTATTGACGCTCTGACAAACTATACATCTTTCCACGCAGAGTCAACAACATTTAATTATAAATATGAGAAGCTTGTCTCGATAAAAACTGCAAAAAATGATCGAGGACTAAACGATGAGGAGTTTTCTCAACACGACCTGGACAATAATTTTCGACATTTTTTGTATTAAACTCGATTATCCCAAATACGCTATCATGAATCACCGAAGATTAAATGGAAAATTTAAGACAACTTACTAACCCAAGATTAGTCTTTAACAATATAATATGCTGCTTCGGATGAAATAATGGCGTCAGTTACGAATCTGTTATCAAACTTTCGTTTTCATCGTTTCTATTTGGTCACTTGGTGTTCATGCCGGCGACTTCGATCATTTAAAAGGAAACCCACTTAGGACTAGACGGGAACCAATCAAAATTATTAACTTCTCATATTACATATAACATGATTATTATGCTATTACATCACGTGTGTTTTTTAGTAATGCATTTCTCTGATAGAATATTGTAAACTTTATTACTGAAAGGTCTCTTCTTATTCGCCGTATTATAATAAAAGCTACTTGGAAATTAATTGAAAATTTCTGAATGGATCAACGTGAGAAAATGTGTGGGCGAGCATGTAATATTCCCGGCGTGTATGTAATCGTAGTATGTTGTGCGGGATTTTTTCGTGAAATACCGTATTTAAAGTAATTTTCCATTGACTGAAATAAATTAATATGCAAAATGCAAGATATTCTTAGACAAATGATGCATTCTCTGTAATATTCAACCAAAAGCGCTGACGCGTGGCATTTAGATTCTTGCGATCTAATTTGCGACTCCTAGTTAGGAGTATTGAGCCTGGGCCACACTATCGTCTATATTGACGAAAACGAAAACGAAATTAAACGAAAATTCGTGCACGAAATGCATGCCAGTCACGACGAAAAATTTCAAGCATGTTTGCAAAGCCAAAACATTTTTGGCCAATAAGCAAGCGGCATTCTTGACGGATTAGAAACAATGGCGATCTCTAAAAGAAAAAGATTACTTCTTCTTAAGAAAAAGTTACTGATTGCGATTTGATATGCTATTTTAATTCGAAAAAATTTATCTGATTAATTTTTGTCGAGTGAGGATGCCTAGCTGTGGAAGTAATGATTTTTTCTGCATGGGAGAGGGATTTCGGAAAGTTCTTGTTAGTAACGTCAATGAAAACGTACTGACTAAAGTATTTTAAAGAGATTGGCTATAAAAGAAATTATCAGCTTTTGATTTGGTTTAAGAGAAGTTCTGTGGGAAGCTCAAAAGGTGAACAATGACAATTGATGAATAGTTTGGAAGATTTGAGCTTGGAGTCATTTCTTTAAACATTTACTAAATGGTCAATTACAATGCTTGAGATGTCGTGAGTGGTGAGAGTGAGAAAGGAGAACTGGCACTAATGCTTGTTGGTGAAAGTGAGAAAAGAGAACTGGCACTAATGCTTACTGGAGAGAGTTAGAAAGGAGATCGAAGTTATTTTGGTTGGAGATTGATGGCATTATTTTTACTTTTACTCTGCAGCAAGGGCAGATATCTTTGTGGAGGTTTGAGGGGGGATCTAACATAAGAAAATTTTACTGTGAGTTTCAAGGAAAACTGTTTTGCTGCATGTGAACGCCGTGACATTTGCCTAGCCTAGCAACTCCTGCTAAACTTCATCCACCAAAATGAAATATATTTAATTTACTAACAAATATTGGAATAAACATGATAATTTAATGTCATCGTAGATAATGAATGCTTTTTACAACATGTACATTTGTGCAAGTATATTTAAATAACTAAAAATATCCAATTGCCCTGTGCTGGCATGTTTCTTTACCCCATTGCTCTAAAATTGTTTTTGCTTGTTAACATTTGGCCGCTCCAGGACCACTTTCACCCATTCCTGCGTGTTGTTTGATTGGATGATAGCATCCAAAACAGCTCTGACATAGAAACCTACGAAAAAAGGCAAAAAGCTGAGAAATATTCAAATGATTTCAAAAGAAATTTCCCTGCCAAATCCCTTGATGATTAATCATTACATGATGCTGGTGAATCTCATCTATTTGAAATAAATTAATGTTCAAATTAAAGGGTTAATACAGTGCTGCCACTCTGTGCATGCACATTTCACCTACCAAAACTTTATTTTCCCCCTACTTCCACTACTATGATTTTCCTTATTTGCCCCCTACTTTTCCTCTACACAGCAACAAATCTCCCCATTATATACCTACGTCTGGTCAGACCATTGAATTTTCTAGTCTGTTTTTAAAAAATTCATACAAACAAAGATTAATTGAAAACGAAGAACATCTAGACAACAAAGGTGAGAACACAGGAAGAAGAGTATTTTGGGCAAAAATGAGGCTCATTTTCAAACAATTTTCTTTTCTCCCTACAATCCCCCTACATATTACAGTTTTCCCTACCCCCTAAAAACCACTAAATCCCCCTACTATAGGGGATTTCCCCTACGAGTGGTAGCACTGGGTTGATAAGAACAATGGCATACATACCATCATCAAATTTAGCTGCTTTTGCTACAACATCAAGGTTAGAACTTCGATGGTCCTGGAAACATAGGAATGATTTTTTTACATCTTGAAGCCATGCCTCAAATGCTAACATATCGATGTCAGCAGGTGGATTTTCAATATTAGGAAGTGCATGCGCACGTCCAGTTTCTTTGTACAGCAGTTTCTCCTCAGATGATTGGTCCATACTCATGCCATACAGATCACCATTTCGTACAACAAGTCGACCTTTAGTACCAGCTACTGTCACTTCTTGTTGGAATTTTCCGGGCATCAAGGTATTCAGTGAAACATTCGCAAAACAACCTTTTTCCAATTTCATTTGAAAGCAAGTGAAATCATCGCTGGTTATGTGTCGGAAACCATTTATCTTCTCCGTGTGTTTGTTGAAAGTTTTCAAAACACCGTGAACCTCGACTGCCTTTTGACCAGTGAGATATTGAGACAGATCAATGAAGTGGCTGCCTCGTATATTCAGGACACCACCTCCTGTGACATGGTCACATAACCAGTTGTAATTGTCGCCAAGCAACGACCCCATCTCCAATCGACAGTCAAATATGGCAAGTTCACCACAATATCCTTCTGAAATCAACTCTCGCATTTTTACAAATGCTGGTAAGTACCTAAGGTTGTAAGCTATTAGGGACAAAAGTTTGGGATAATATTGCGATGCATCCACCATCCTTTGGGCATCATACCTGTCCAAGCCAGCAGGTCCTTCACACAAGACATTTTGCCAATCAACAAAGCCTTAACTGTGGCATCCGCCCTCTGATGAAGCGGGCAAAACACGCAAACAAGATCTACTTCGTTTCGCACGAGAAGGTCGTCGATTTTTGTTGTGTAGAAAGGAATATTCAAACATTCTGCCATACTTTTCACTTTGACTGCATTATTCCCCCATGCAGCCGCAATAGTAAAGCCAAGAGAACGAAGCACGGGTACAACGCATCGAATCTCGTATCCTGTACCAATAAGCCCGATGGAAGGAAGACTTTGAGACGCTTCACGAGCAGCATCTCGTAGCAAAGCCATTTATAAAGCATTAAAATAACTGTTCATCAAATACAGAAGTATTTTTGTTTCTTCTTTGCGATTGCCATTGCCTATTGGTGCTTCCGCAAAAATGAAATTTGATGAAGATGTGGCATAAAAGCCCGCGAAAGGGTATTTAAAAAGTTTTAACCAGTGGTTTCAACGTCAAAATGGTGAAAAGGAACCTAGTTTTCCTGATAATAACCGCCGTGGTTGTGAGATGCTTGTTATTTTTATTCAATGTGCATGACTCGATATATGATAGGATAGAGTTCACGACTCCTTTGACGTCGTGGAAAAGAGGTAAAAGAAAAAAAGTGATTTGTTTATATGAGAACCTGATAACACTTTATAGCAGCTCCTTACCCAGTTTCCAGTCTCCTACATATAACTAAATAAGTCAATTGGTTTAGGAGTAACAAATCCTGTTTCTAATATTATGTCTGTCCGCAGGTTACCAATTGAACTAGACTGAACATTCATATTTATCAAATATCTATATTGTAATATGTTAATTCCAAAGCCATCATCAGAGAATGTATATGTAATATGTTAACAGTTTTGGAAGGTCTGTCTTTATTGGATCATGGTTTATCACCATACGCTGGTGATTCAGTTCACGAGGTATATATTTGTGAAAGTTTTTCTTCTTAAATAATGAACATGATGGAATAGGTTTATCGTGTATCCAAAAATGGTTTACATGATCAATTTCAGAGTTCTATTCTGCATGTGTCAAAATATATCAGGCCTCAAACTATATCTGTGATTAAACTGAGAAGAGAACGTACTATGGCATTGTCAAATATTAATCTACATCCCCATTCACTCATTACCATACTGGCCTCGATTCTAAAGGTTTTCTTCAATGTTAATTCTATTGATTTTAGCCTCCTCTGGTGTTGTTGCTTTTTTATCTTCTTCGAAACAAAAGCAATGGTATTCCCTTGTATATTGTATTCATGGTATGTTGATTTATGAACTAACATTTAGTGTAGCAGCTGTTTCACAACATCAAGATTACAGTCCACTTTTTGTTCATTCTTTATTGCAGATGTTTGATATTTTGACTGGCTTTCTTCTGTATTTAGCTGCCAAATGTCATTGCAGAAATTTGGTAAAAATTATTTTAACTCTTCTCATGAATTAATGTTAGAAAGTCTGTTGTTAACATATTTTTTACTTTTAGTTCACTCAAAACTTTCCTCCACTTAACAATAAGGATGTCTCAAACATGTTTTTCTGAAACAAGATTTTTTGTGTTTTTTTTTCTTTTAGCTTTCTCGCCAGAAACGTGATCTCAAGCATTACTCCCAAAATGTCGCTCCCATATTAATTACATTGGATCATCTAGAAAACCTCCCTGTATTAGTATGTGCAAGGTGAGATTAATTGGGAAGAAAATACTTTTGCTTTTGACGTATGAGTCATAGATTTTTCACTCATGGCTAAAGGGGGATTTGGTTTTAACGTAGGAAATGGAACCGCTTTTTTCTTCACTTTTTGAACTGATCAAACACGTGTTTTAAAGCAAATTTTTGATATTTAACGTCAAAATTTGTAAAATTATTCAAACACATATTTTAAAACTAATTTCTGATTTGTTATGTCGTAATATTTAGCTTGGGTATAGAATCCGTTCAATGTTTTTAATTACAATTTTTTAATGTCGGTCCAATGAAGGACCATGAAAAATTGCATAGCCGGCCATATTTCAGGCCGTCCAGCGGGGTATTGGTATAAGTTTTCAATCAGCAATAATCACGCCTCGGATGAACCTCATCGGCTATGATCCTGCCACTGCGCAAAGCTACCGATAAATGAAATCCACTCAGTATTTATAACGGGAAATCCTTTCTATACTTGTGGGAGGTCATTGGAGTGTTATTAGCATATGACTGGCGCATGCGCAGTGCCTCTTTTTATAGATAAATATGTTTTCTCGTTATTTTAGCTACTTATTGAATCCATTTACGATCGCAAGTTGCGTTGCTCAGTCTACCGGTCTCATCACAAATCTATCGTTGACATTTTCTATGTATTTTGCGTTTTTGGGTGAGTTATTTGATCCGTCGTTTTCATTGAAAATTAATGATGGTTTTAAATTGGAAAGGACCATCGTGATTTGCTTGGTTGACCGAAATAGTATCATAATTGAAATGACTGCTTGTTAATTTCGTGAATTTGACCTCAAAATTTTCAGGAAATGAAGATATTTCACTTGATTCTATTTCAAATGAACATACTAATAGAGTATATTGTACATTTTCTGAAAATAGGATCGACATCCCTTGCAATGTGTTTTGTCGCTTTGGCTTCGTACAAGTCTCTTTACTGTATAATGCTTGTTGTACCGCTCACAATTATTTTGACGAAGAAGGTAGGGTGAAATGGTTCTCTCAAAGATCATCTAAAGTTGTTACTTCATTTTTAATATTACTTTAAAAAGAATGTTTAATTAGCCTTTGCGGGGAAAGGGAACGGGGGCTGTGTAAAAGGAAGAACTGCTTGAAAAAGGAAGAACTGCTTGTATTTGTAAATCAAGTCGAGCACCATTCAAGTTGTCTTTATTTTAGTCGCTTCCATGACTAAACCATCTCAGGTCTCACCCGAGAACATAAAAAGTCAATTTTTGCGATAAAAATATGCGTGCTTAAATAAATTGACGGTAGACAGGGCGTGTGATGTTAACATATACTGCAATCGGAGGCTTTCTGAGATATACACGTATTTCTCAGCATTCGGTTTTCTTCTCCTATAAAATTGGGTGAAATATCGATTTTTCGATAATTTAGAAAATGGATGAATCAAAGTACCATGTTTCCTTGGTCCGTGCTGTTATTTCCTCACTTACATTTTTCTCGTTTTGGATGGGTGTTTATCTTGCACTCTCTCGTGTTGTTATTGGATCGTGGCAATTTCTAGACGCCTCTTATGGCTTTACGTAAGTGTTAATGACTATTGATTGGTTGGATCATGGGAATTTAATTAACGGAATGCTGTGAGCTGTGTCGAATAGAGATGCTAGCAATATTGTATTGGGGGCCAGCCTTATTCGGCCACTTTTAGCATTAGGATCAGCACTAAGTTAGGGTAGTTGATGTAACGTCTTCCTGATTACTTCAGTCAAGTTTATGCTGCGAAACAACACAATATATGGCTATGAACATCCTTCAACTTACTGATTATTCGAATGATCTTTTTTCATTCGTCGTTGTTAGTTTACGAGTTCCTGACCTTACACCAAATATGGGTCTCTTCTGGTATCTCTTTTTGGAAATGTTTGATCACTTTCGAGAATTTTTCGTGTTGGTCTTTCAACTGAACGCTTTCTTCTACGTCATTCCTCTTACGTCATTACTAAGGTAATACAGCTATCTGATTTTTCAGCGATAGTTTCTGTGGCTGAAGTGCTCTTGCAATAAAAAAAGTTTGCTTTTTCATTTAACTTATATCCAACATTTCTTATTTCGACAGAAACGATCCCGTGTTTTTATTCTATACATTGTCATCGGTTATTGCGATTTTCAAGTCTTATCCAGCTTTGGGGGATTTCTCCATTCCTTTTGCGTTGTTTGTCTCATGGAGTCATCTTTATCCATGTAAGTACTCAACTTTTCGTGGTGTTAGTCTTTTGGAGTCATCTTTATCCATGTAAGTACTCAACTTTTCGTTGTGTTAGTCTCTTAGAGACATCTTTATCCATGTATGTACTCAACTTTTCGTCGTGTTAGTCTCTTGGAGTCATCTTTATCCATGTTTGCTTAATGGTTTCTTTTTATAACATTTTTACAGATATGAAAAACATATTTTTTGTGGGGTGTATGTTTCTCTTCTCGTCGATATTGGCACCAATTTTCTGGCATTTGTGGATTTATGCCGGCAGTGCAAACGCCAATTTTTTTTATGCTGTAACATTGGCCTACTCTTCTGCACAGGTAAATTTATGCTGTGAGTTGGTTGTTTGTGTGTATTGACTTCAGAAGAAAGTCGTTGAAATTCAAGGAAAAACCTTATGGCAAAAATGACTAAAACGAAGCCAAGACAATTAAAATATTTTCAAATGTGTGATTCATCGTATAGATAAAACTCATGCGTTCTCTTGACCCATGCGTTCTTTAGATATTTCTTCTTGGTGACGTCATTTATGCTTTTCTCCGGCGAAACTTCGATCTAGAACATGGCATCACTCGGAAGAAAGTTAACGACGAAACCATGATAGTCTTGTTGAAATGAGTTGTATTTCAAAGCAATTCCAATTTGAATCATAATACATACTGATAAATGAAACGTAAAACCAACAGTTGAAGAAGAAGAAATTCAACCACTTTCATTTTCATTTGCTATTCTCACTTTTAGGTATTAGTAATATTTGTTGAAACTTATGGACAGATTTTTAGCTTTTACTGTAAAAATTGGTTTAATTCAACAATATTTGTATACTAGCTATCTAAAGTTTTTCTAGAATTTCACTTTTTTCCTTTGATTTCTTCTCATTTGCATTTGCTAAACTTTGTTTTTAAGCACCTTTAGTGGAATTGTTGAAGAAAGAATGCCATCGTTCATTTTAAAATACGCGTTCCAATACTTTGTTGTTTATCATTTCTTAAAAAATTTCGGTAATTTTTATTCCAACTATGCAAATATTTTTGCTTTCAAAAAATGGAAAAACAATGAATGGAGTTAATTGTGATTTATAAAATTTCACCATTTATGTGTAAACAAATGTATCAGACATTGACAACTGCTACATTATGTTGTCTGGCGAAGACGTCATTTCTGTCTGTAATTAATATTTTTTGCTACAATGATTTAATTTTGAAATTGAAATTCATTGCAACATATCAACTTTGTCATTCATTATATACATGATCATAATACCATATAATACATTAATAAGTATTTACAATTATTAATACTTATTATGAGTAATTATAAACTATTTTCGGCAATTTCTATTGGTCGATCAGAATTCACGATTACCCCGGCGTGCATCACTTTGAAGAAGAAGCGCCAAGTCAATGTAGGAAGGACAGACTGCGTTCTTTTGGTTGAAATAAACGCATTTCTTGGTGTTTGGCTGATTTAAATCGAACAACATAACACGTACGTCGCTTTGTAACGTTTGGTAAGAATATTTATTGTTTTATTATATGTTGTGGCTGAATTCTTCGTGAAAATTCTGTTTCTTGTTTGTGAAATGTTAGCAAAATGGCTTCCTTCTTAACTGTCGTTCACAAAACAGACCGGCATTCGTTTGTTAATCCGGTATATCGGTCATTCTCTTTGTCCAGGATATTAAACTTAGCAAACAAACAATCTTTTTCATTTTTGAGCAATATCTTTCGTATGGAATGACTTGTTGTAAAGTCCGCCGCCAATGTGCGAAGGTTGAAAATTTGGAAGTTCGAAGAACATTACAATATTTGTATGCAACGAATTACTACATTTACGAAAGTAGGGTCGAAACAAACAACAAGTTTCGATTGATATTACATTTCTATGAAATTGTGTAAACACTTCTTGTATTTGTGGAGATTGTAATACCGTATAAAAATCAATTTCCTTTTGGTTTAAGCTTGTTGTGTTGTCGGTTGTAAAATATTCACTTGAACCATCATCATTTGGACTTGAACAGGCTTGACGAAGTGTCATTCATCAGAAAAGAAAGGTACTGTCCATTTTCTTTCAACTGCAACGTGAGGTGAAAGGTTTATTTGACTGTTATTATTTGACTAGGCGTGCATGTTTAGCAAAAATTAACATCCTTGTTGTTTTTCTTTTGATGAATTTTGGCGGAAGGTGTTCTTCTATCTGAAGAACACGCTGAACTGACGAATACGCTCAAACTAAATTGTTTTGTCAGTTCTGGCTACCAGTTGTAACGCATAAAATGCTAATTGCGTTGATGTAAATTGAAAAAAATATAAGCTGTGTGAATTCTGCAGCTTTAATAATTGACCTGCCTAGTTCCTTGCTTGTCGCAGAAGGCGACTGAAAGAGACTAGTGTCGAAAAGAGATAGTGCCATAAAACTTTTACCTTCAATTATATGTAACGTTTCCAAAAACAGTGGCTGAAAACAGCCCGGAGTCTTCGTTGGTGACCCCAGCCTCCGACGACTAAAACAGTGGGAAAACCATAGGAAAAGTGCATAAATATGATGGGCTGTAATTGAAATGGAAACAAGATTTTCTATTTGGGATCGAAAGTAAGGAGAGGTGGGGAATAGATGAAAATGAGAAGCATTGGCTTGTGTTCAGAAAACTATTTGTACATGCAATAACACAGAGGCAAAACAGATGAACGCTTCAACTATAAGAAATATAGCGGGAATTATTATATTGCAAAGATGGAAGAATAATTTGATGAATGGAAAGAACCATTTTCATGTTAATTGCAATCGAAATAAAAGAAAGTCAATAAATTACAGCGATAATTTTGTCTTGTGGAGTCAGAGTTGAATGCAATAAGACAAAAAACATGTTCTCATGAATGATCTGGAAATATAACGAGGGAATTAATTTATGGAGTTTCAGGATTTAATATTCGGAGAAGCGGTAAATGCAGGCAGTAACCACGTGACTTTGGGCGACCTTCGTTTTCTTAGTACTTCTTGCGCTTCACTGAAAATTCAAACAAATAACACAACTCAAAATCAAATTTCTCTTGAATGTCATATAAAACAGTTGTTTTAATTTCCTCTTTACTTTACTACCCAGTGCCAATAACCCATTTCTATTTACAATTATGTAAGAAACATCGGAATGTAAAACGTATAACGAACAAGTAGTAAATTTTGTAACTATTCTCCTAAGCTGAATTAACTTTTGAAATTTTGTTCTACGGTGAATAAAAAATCCTTTTCTAGTTTTCTGGTTGTTTTCTATTAGTATTCCTAAAAAGGGCATTTAGAGATTAGCTAAAATCCATTTCCAATGCACAATAGCATATGGTTAGTGTTTTATGGTCATTTCTAAATGCCTCTACGTATAATAATTAGATGCGTCTTTTCAATAGACTATCTTCACAGAGATGAACTTGAATATCCACATTTGGACTTGATTGTATGTCCATATCAAGTTGATATTTCTTTGCGATCATGTAGATCAAAACTCGGTTCTTTAGGAGCCATATCAACTTCCTTACTTGACGTATGATCATAGATCTCTGGCAAGTCCATATAAACTCTTTGCCGCATCGTGATGTTTGATCTGCACAATGGGCATTTTTCTATATTGCGACTGCATGTGCTGCAGCAAACCCAATGTCCACAGGGTATAAGGACTGTATCGATCTTTGCATCCATGCAGATCTTACATAAGAAAGTATGATGAATGTTTTGCAGCTTCTGTTGTAATTCATCATTGCACTGTTTGTTTGTGCAAGCAGGAATATCCGTTTCGTCGCAAGCTGTTGTGTTTGGTAACTCTTTCAAATCTGATAAGGCTTGCTGTTGTTCTTTGTAAATAACCCGTCTCATGTGATCATGAACTTCTGTTACTGTCCTTTCTACATCAAATGTGTATAGTTTTTCTGATGTTTCTTCGGAGAAAAACGAAATAAGGGCTTCCTTAAAGTCTCTGGTGAATTGATTCTTTACAGTCGAGTTTACGGTCTCACATCCGAAGAATGAATGACATTCTGTAACTGATCGAAATAGCTGGATGCAGGCTTCTGGAGTGTTGAGACGCAGATCATATTCTTGCAACGAACCGTTGTCATTCATGATGACGAGCACAAAAGAACGATTATTTACCTTCCAAGCTTTGTTTAGAGCTGCATAGTTTACCCTGGAAAGTAAAAACAAGAATTTGACTAAGGAACATGGGAAAGCAAGTCATAGACATTATATGCTGATGTTATTTAAAACGCCATGGGTTGTTGATGGCCTCGTAACTCAAAGATAAACAGATGTGCAAATATTGACTTAACCTGAGACCCTGAATGTGCACAAGTGACGAATTTTAATGAGAAAAAAATATTCTATCGTAAAAAAGTTGTTTTTATTTTGAGATAACATTAAAAGGAGCAATTGCAACTTGAAATGCAACGCCATCAACTTATGATTGATGGAGAAAACAATGATATTGCAATTCGTGCAAATATCTGCCCTCTTGTAAAGACATATGGCTTCCTTTGCAATGTTCGCACGGTAGATTGAATCAAAATGCTATGTATAACTACTGAAAATTTATTGAAAACATCGAGGGTATATTACAGTGTGAAGGCTCAAATTAAGAATAGTGATTTCACGAAAAACAACAAAAAAGGAAGTTGAGTTTCACTTTGGTCGTAATCAAGAAACTAAATTAAATGGCAACAACGCTGGCACGCAATATACACCGTTTAATTGCGATTGTTTAGAGTTGTATCTGCAATCTTCAAATTATCCAATTTTGTTTATAAACGTATTTGCTGTTGAGGACAAGAAACATCGAAAACTTCGTTGTACATGATCGTTGAAATAAGGCGATTATCAGCAGAAAAACAATTACATCCGGTAATAGGTTTTTTGACGGTCGCTGAAGGCTACAAGACAATGCGTATATTCAAATGAGCTGGCAACTGCCATCTTTTTCAAGTGTTTTCTCGAAGAAGCGGTTTTCTTTACATTTATAAGAGATTTAAAAGTTCAAGGGCTTGGCAATACTTCAGAATTGGAAAAAGGTCAAGTTTTTCAAAGGAATTATTGGACTTGGGAAACATCAATTAACACATGCCGTTGCGACGTCATGACGTCAAGCTGTGTGTTCGTGATATATCAGACTTCCTATGGAAATTTTTTTGTATGCTTTCCAACAAATGTGCATTTTTAGTAATTAGATGATTCAAAGATACACAGAAAGTCCTACAATAGCCTGCTGTTGTTAATTTCGAGTTACAAGTCATTGCTATGCAAGGGTCACAAATCATCTCGACTCACTTAGGTCCTTAAATCCAACATTTCCGAGCAGATAGTTAAAATTTGAAGTGATGCAATCCGATAATTATATTTGCAATCTATGCCCCGTTTCACTAAACATCATTGTCAGGAAAACAGCTACATGTTTAATAATACCTTCTTATGACTGACCCACTTTCATCGCAAAATCTTATTCCGTTGCGGCCAACTCCGACATAATGAACAGTATTGTCCTCCGTTTTGACGTTATGATACTCATAACCAAATCCTTCCATGGAAAAGAAGATTTTTAGACAATTGTACTCGGCTGTGATGGCCTTCATTTTCTCATGTTTGGAATACAGTTCATCGACTGTCTTAGTGAATTCCGGCGACCATTTCAAGCGATGTGCATGCCGTAAAAGCCAATGTCGTCCAAAGTGATCTCCAGACGTTGCTCGCAATATGAGCGCATTTAGATTCGCTGCTTCTTCGTGATTAGATAATGATAGATCTTCTTCGAAGTCCTTTTTGCATGTGAGGAAGCAGTAATGCCTAAAATATCAAACGAATCTTCCGTAATGTGAAGGTCAAAGGGTTTTTTACTTTTCTGTAAATAGGCAAACAACTGCTGCATAAATACAATATAAACATGTCCCGAAAAAAAGATAGAGGGTTGACAAGCTTACCTTGTATTATCTTCGACGATGAGATGTGGTTGGACAAAAAATTTCATACGAAAACGCAAGCGATACGGTTGCGAACCTGTAAGCTGACGAACTATCTTATTTCTTCGATTCAACCATAACTTTTCCCCCTTTGGACCGTTGTATTGGAGGCCAAAGTAATCTTGTTCGATGACTTCGAGCTTATTACAAACCTTAATTTTTAGAGGAAAAACGAAACTCGATGAAAATTGTGTTTTTGACAAACACAACAGCTTAGAAAATGTTGAAACACTTACGGCATCGAGCAAATGTTGCCCTTTACATCTGTCAGCTAACTCAAACTCCAGAGTTGTTGAATCGGGTAATGTTACGACAAACCAAGTCATGCTGTCATTAAATGGCTTCAGCAGATTTTGTAGACTTTGAAACACAGCCTTTCGTCAGTAAAAATTCTCAAACCACGACTACTTTGCTGCGAAATGAATACAAACACACTCGCTTCGCTTTGACTTTCAGCTCGATTGCTTACTCAGACAAATAGTCAAGCATGTCAAATTCACGTGTTGCTATTTTGGGAACCAATCACGTAACGTTTGACAGGCTTAATAGCCAATCAGAGCCTAGTAACCTGTCGGGTTTTCTCTGCGAAGGTTAAAGTCCAATTGTTAAACTTCGACCTCTGGACATTCGTCATAAATACGAAACGAATTTATTTGTTTACGACGTCGTTCTTTAGTATATTCATAAATTTACGTTTCTCAGTGTTTGTATACCCCGTATATGACTTAATTATATTTTGCTTTATCTTCACATAAATTCGTTAGGCTTAAAGCGCATTTAGATATTTCAAAAAGTCAATGTCACGAGAGTGAGTCCTCCACGCTTTCGCGGTGTGACCTAAAGACAATGATATTTACATCATTGGACAAATTACGTGCAAACCTTCGTAGCTATCTAAGTCGTTTATATTGGGCAATTTTTCTTTTGGAGGCTTTAGTTTAACTAAATTTCCTTTTGCTCCTATAAACCTTTACACGAGTGCTTAAATTTAAAGCTGTATTGTTTGCAGCATCTTTACATTGTCACAAGCTTTTGTCTAGCTTCCTCTTCAGTTGAATGCAATTACTTTATTTAATGCTCATTTGCATTGCCCCTGGAAAAGTTCATCGAAGGTCGGTGTATCTGTGTGCGTCATTGAACTTAACTTGTCAATGACGATATTGTCCATGTTTCTTTGTGTCGAAAACACATTTAAAAGGAAATCACACTTACAATAGCAACTCATTGTTTTCAATGATGGAATTTTCAACGACACGCTAGCGTGTTTTGAAATGAAACGATGGCATATATAAGTTAGGAAGTGAAGCGTTTTAGGGCGAACTCTCATTTCATATGCGCGGATGCCAAATTTTGTTGCACGTTTTTAGTACAATCTTTATCATCACTTTAGTCAATATTTACAGTGTTCAAACATAGGCTAGACTTATAAGAAATAACAGTTGAGAGTTCCAACTAAATCACATGAGTAAACATGATTGCACTTTCCGACTTTATTTTGGTATTACAAAATTATTTTCAATTGAATGCTATTGAAACACGTCTTTCTCAGTCTAACTACGTGGGCGCTGCGACAAGACCAGCAGGACCTTGGCCAATTTTCTCACTTCCAACATTGCTTTCTAATGGTTGGAATCCAAGTTCTTCTACTGGAACACCGAATGCCTTTAATTTGGCTTCATAGGTTCGAATGAGATCATTGTGTGCCTAATTATGAAAATAACAGTATTTTTGAGTTCGATATTCGCTATGTGTCACATGCGAAAACGTTTTAAAAACAAAAACGGAAGTATAATCAGGAAATGATGTAAAGAGTTCGTTTTAAGTTCTATTTTTTCTTATTATGTGCATACTTGGGCAAAATCACTGGTTGTTATATTTGATGGGAAACTTTGTGAGTAATCATATTGCTACACAGTACACTTGTGATTATATTATTCTGTAGTACATTTTCTGAATAACGCGAACCATATCGTTAGTCCTTGCGCCCGTTTTTTACTATGGTTAATTTGAAAAAGGATAAAATTTGGTAAAAGAATATGTAATGCGCTGTGCTATAAATAGCTAATTCGTACCTTACACACTCGAGCGAGTTCGTATTGTAAATCCTTTATGGCGCTGTTCTTAGAATCCAGTACATCCTAAAATATAAGAGTTAACACGATTATCTTATTGCCTGTGTAGATGGCGTTTGTTAATGATTTTGGCTGGTGCATATACCTCTAATTTTCTTGTAACAACGGTCAATGCCGTAGGATCAAGATTTGATGCTGACAGAACTTCGTTCAATTGCGCCTCCTAAATGATTTGGACACAGAAATGCATGAGAACCAGAAAGCTGAATGTGTGGTTTGAACATTAGGAGCTCAGAGTTCATATGCAAAATTTTGATGCATTTGGATGGTCACCTTTTTCTCCAAAGTGTCAGTTAGAGCTGTTAATTTTTTCTCCAATAATAAGTTTTTAAAGTTGCTCTTCTGTTGAACCTCGTGAATGGCCTTGACGAATTTGTTATATAACTCATCCCGTTCACCTTGTGTCTATAAATACATATAATGGAGAAGTCATAATTAAAACATTTTTGCCTTGTAAAGGCAAGATAAAATTTGGTATATTCTATTGAATATACAACCGTTACATCGTACCATTGCGAATCTTTGCTGAAGCACCTCTTGTTCCCATTCTAATTTACTCAGACTATTTCCTTGCACTTTAAGTCTCGCTTTTGCACTCTGAACGTGATAGAATTTAATCAAGGAATGAGCATACCAATCTAAAATGTTTAACTTTTAAGCAAACTATGTGAAAGAGTGGTCTTTGATTTTCTGCATAAATTTACTGATTTTTCCACACTAGTTTCATATAGCAATTTTAAACATAAAGTTAAACCACATTTTGTCTGTACTTACAGCTAACGATGCCTTATCTTTTTCATAATTCGCCAACTATAAAATGTTAATGAAAATAATTAAAAAAACCCACTTGAATGTTGATGATAAATAATCTCACAAAGACTGGAGTAATTATTACAACAGTTTTCCAAAGTGAGTGGAAATGAAAAATTATCAAGACGCTCGTCTGGCAATCAAACAAGTGTATATTGAAACTACAGATTAGACTTCACCTGTTTCCGGAGTTTCTAGAAACTACTGATAACAGATAGTCTACAACTTCACCTGTTTCCAGAGTTTATAGAAACTACTGATAACAGATAGTCTACAACTTCACCTGTTTCCAGAGTTTATAGAAACTACTGATAACAGATATTCTACAACTTCACTGTTTCCAGAGTTTATAGAAACTACTGATAACAGATAGTCTACAACTTCACCTGTTTCCGGAGTTTATAGAAACTACTGATAACAGATAGTCTCACAACTACTGATAACAGATAGTCTACAACTTCAGAGTTTATAGAAACTACTGATAACAGATAGTCTACAACTTCACCTGTTTCCAGAGTTTATAGAAACTACTGATAACAGATATTCTACAACTTCATCTGTTTCCAGAGTTTATAGAAACTACTGATAACAGATAGTCTACAACTTCACCTGTTTCCAGAGTTTATAGAAACTACTGATAACAGATAGATATTCTACAACTTGTTTATAGAAACTACTGATAACAGATATTCTACAACTTCACCTGTTTCCGGAGTTTATAGAAACTACTGATAACAGATAGATAACAGATATTGATAACAGATATTCTACAACTTCACTGTTTCCAGAGTTTATAGAAACTACTGATAACAGATTCTTCAGAGTTTATAGAAACTACTGATAACAGATAGTCTACAACTTCACCTGTTTCCAGAGTTTATAGAAACTACTGATAACAGATAGTCTACAACTTCACCTGTTTCCAGAGTTTATAGAAACTACTGATAACAGATAGTCTACTCACAACTTCACCTGTTTCCAGAGTTATACTACTGAGATACTACTGTTTATAACAGATAGTCTACAACTTCACCTGTTTCCGGAGTTTATAGAAACTACTGATAACAGATAGGGAGTTTATAGAAACTACTGATAACAGATAGTCTACAACTTCATCTGTTTCCAGAGTTTATAGAAACTACTGATAACAGATAGTCTACAACTTCACCTGTTTCCAGAGTTTATAGAAACTACTGATAACAGATAGATAACTTCAGATAGTCTACAACTTCACCTGTTTCCAGAGTTTATAGAAACTACTGATAACAGATAGTCTACAACTTCACCTGTTTCCGAGAGAAACTACTGATAACAGATAGAAACCTGTTT
Source organism: Xenia sp. Carnegie-2017 (assembly GCF_021976095.1). NCBI lineage: Eukaryota > Metazoa > Cnidaria > Anthozoa > Malacalcyonacea > Xeniidae > Xenia > Xenia sp. Carnegie-2017. The sequence goes on along the minus strand of NW_025813469.1, from coordinate 2,397,333 downwards.
CCGGAGTTTATAGAAACTAATAACAGATAGTCTACAACTTCACTACTAACAGATATTCTACAACTTCACCTGTTTCCGGAGTTCTTCAACTTGTTCTCGAGCTTTTTGTAGTGGTTCGGTTAATCTCTTGTTTTCTGCCGTAATTTCATTCATTTGTTTTTCCATCCTCTCTTCTTTTTTCTTCATGTCTTCCACTTGTTCCTAATAATTACAAAACAATTTTGGTTTATATACAACTTAAACATTCTTTGCATTCAGCTTGCGAGTCCAAGATACTGAAAGTTCTCTTTATACACTGAATAAAATGACGACAAGAATATTAGTTATCATCTATCTTAATAATTAGCATTGCAGTCTAATGTCGTGAAACGACAATCTAAGTTCTTCATGAGATCATTCTTAAAGCAGGCAACTTGATGGGAAACGGTGTACATTTGCATAATGTTCGTGCTTGTTTAAATACGAGTCCTCTGCACTTGGATTAACCTTGATACCTTTCTGTGACTTCTCTGATACGTTTCAAAATATTTCATCAATCTGGCTGTATGACCTAGAAACTAGTCGTACCTTAAGAGAGTTGATAAGCGCTAAGTTGTTCAAAGTAATGTCGTTGTAGTAGTTCTTGATGTCACTAAACGCCTTTTCGTGGTTCTTCATCAACGTGTTGATTTGGCTGTTTTTTCGCTGAAAAAATGAAAGAAAACACTTTGATTGTTGACGAGCTCTTTAAGTTGGTGGCTCAGTCAAGAGTCTTCACCCTGCTACTGATCTCAAAGTTCATGCTAGTATATGATGTAAAACGAACTCACCTCCTCGATTTCGTGCATTTCAGTCTTACGGCGAAGTTCTAGCTCTTCTCTTAAGGATCGCAACTTTCTTTCATACTTTGATTCAACCTCTGAGAAGATAAGCATATTGGATTTGATTAAATTTAATTTGTGTTTCCAATTTTCCTTTTACTTTGATTCAACCTCTCTGAAGATAAGCATATTGGATTTGAAAAAAACATAACCAGTTTTAATTTTTTCCTCATATTTTGAGTCAACCTTTGTGAAGATAAGCCGAATACATGTGACCAAATAAAATCTCTAGGTTTGCAGCTGTTGCGAAGCCATTCAATTTTTGTATTTACAATGCTATTTTATTTAAATGAACACGAAAATATTTGCATTGGGGGAGTAAAAATTGGTTTCCTGTTGGCGTGTGGTTAAAGAGCGACAATTTATTAAGACCTTTTACTTCTCGCTCGTAGTCTTGCCTGAGTTTCGTGATGTTCTCGTCTTGACCCTTAAGAAAATGGTTTTCAACATTAGTAAAGCACAGACAGTGTTCAGGCTGGCGCGTTCATTATTTCATTATATACACCACATTCATTGCAAACTGACAAACCACTTAGATAATCTCTTTACCCTTTTTAAATTTTTCACAATATCCTCATGAGCTAACTCTTGCTCTTTCAGCTCAACCTAAGAAAAAAAAAGAAGAAAAATAATGTATATGAGTAGCCTCGATTTCCATGTTGAACCACGACAAATCCACGCAACTGTCCCACCTTCAAAGCTCGTTTATCGGTACGAAGGTCCTTTTCGTTAGTTCTATGTTCATCTTGAGCTAGTTTCAACGACACAATTCCTGCAAAGAAAAAAAGATGACTTTGTTCAGTTGATTTAAACGCTCTGTTCTGTTTTCTTTCAATGTGAAACGATGTGTTCGTCCTAAAAACAAGTTCCTCCCTCTTTATAAGGGCTGTTGTAGTCACAAATTGAAACTAGGAGAAAGAAATTTGGTGCACTATAGCATTGCAGTATAATTGGTTGTCCTACAAATGTCAACACTGCCAACTTATATTATGTTGATAGATGATTGGTTGTTCTACAAATGTCGTCATTGCCAACTATCATTATGTTGATAGATGATTGGTTGTTCTACAAATGTCGTCATTGCCAACTATTATTACATTGACGTTGATATGAATTTGATTGATTCAACCTTAAAGATCGTGTGTTGAAGTGTTTATGAAAATAGTATTTTATATGAAATCGTTGCGTTTACTTTGAAGAAAATTACATACCGTCTGCTTTAAGTTCTGTCACGTTGTTCTGATGCTCGTAGAGCAAATGTTTTACTTTCTGTTTATAGACTTTTATTTCAACTTGATGTCGTTCTTCCGCTTCTTCAATTTCCCTGTCCCGATTTCGCAGTTCGGCTTTCTTTTCTTCAAACTGTTTTTTCGTGATCTCCCAGAACGTGTTGACTTTATCGCGTTCCAGTTGAAAATAGTTGCGTTCTTCGCGCTCACGATCGAGCTCCTCTCGCAAACGTCCCACATGTTCTTCGAGCTGATGAATCGAGATGAAAAGTCATGTTTACAAGGATAAACATTCAGTCAAGGGCTGATCTTTGAAAGAGGTGCTGAAAACAACAATTTTTTTCAAAGAATTGACCATCAAGCAGATGTAGCAATGCCTCGAGTCAGTCGAGTGTAAAAAATGTTTGTTGAAAAGCTAAACTAACAACTAAATTATTTGGCATTTGAAGAAAAAACGCCTCAAGATACCTTTTATGCAACGTTGTTTAACGAACGTAGCCATATACTTTGTTTGGCTATATCAGAGTTTGATAAGACTGACGTATGTAAACTATAAAGTTTATTTTTGTTGTTTACTATATAGTACACATCCATACTTGTTCCTTTGTCATCTCTTCAGTGCTGATGCCATCAATAACGACAGCGCTTTTGGGCTTGGCAGATTTCTTTCCTCCCTTTTTCTTCGCTTTTGGAGGCTAAATGTGGGCGAAGGCAAATTACTTTATTTACTTTGCTTATAAAGATCAACATAATTCATCGTTGTAGCATCGCTCGTTCGCTAAATGTTAGAGAAGATTTTAATCTTCCCTAGTCATAGTTTATAATAATAGAATACTGGTGTAAATGAAAACGACTGTCTTTAGCGTATAACACGAGGTAAAAAAAGGATTGAGTTTGAACCTGAAAAGTTGAAATATTTTGCTGAACTATGAACAGAGAAAATATTTAAATGGCCAATCCTGAAACGATAATATACTTGAGCAATCATGCTCCGGCTTGAATTCCTATCAAGATTTTACTGTGTTGTATAACTTTATTGCTCTTTTCGACAAAAAAGTGGCCAAAACTTACCATTTCGGTATTCTATGGGACAAAAAGTCGATGAAATTCTTTCATATACGTATTCAAAGCGATTTGTCTCGCGTTGTTTACAATTTGATCCGTTGCTTGGAAACAGAAATTAAAATGCACCTTATGACCAGTGCTTATGACGCAGATGGGCTGAGCTAACTACCTGACAGAGCTTCCAGCATCGCGAAAGATTAAATATGGTTTCAACTTACTTTCGAGTGTTTTTACCTTCATTGCTATCAGTGTTAGCAGTGTCTCAGGGGCAAGATGTTTTTCGTTTTGCGAAAATATACAGTGATCACATGGTTTTGGAACAAGCTCCCAAACGCGCAGTTGTTTGGGGTTACGGTGAAATAGGGAAGAAGGTTTTACTTCAGTTTTCTGGCCAATCATACGATTCGTTAATCACTGCTCATGAGCAAGGTAAATCTGTGTATGAAGAGTTTTGGTGCGCATGGACTTAGCGTTATATTTTCCTGATAATCTCGAATCAGGGGGAGAACACTTTGTATATAAATATACAATGTTGTTTGCGCACCGGAAGACATTTTTTCTGAGACCAAGGGGGGTGATTGGTGAAATAAATATACAATGCTATATGTGTCGCACAACGGAGCGCGATGATCAGGAAACAAACAAAATGAAAACAGCAAATTCCCATTGTGTAAAAGTCGTCATTTCACTGTTTACAGTGTAACGGACCAGACACTTCACTGTTGTTCGTTCGCGGCACCTGCATTTTCGTATGTTCTCGGTATCTACGTCCCCGATTTTCGGCATAAGCAGTTACATTAACTTGTTGTAGGAAATCAAAGTGTAGGATTGTGGCAAGTCCTACTGCTGCCAACAACATTTGGCGGACCATATCAAATTGTGGCGCATTCAACTGTAAAGGGGAAAGAAAAAACCATCAATTTGATGGATGTGATGTTCGGAGATGTTTGGATCTGTAGTGGACAAAGCAACATGGAGTTTACTGTTGTTCAAGTTTGTATGCGTTCAGTTCTTGGTAAATTAGTAGAATTATTTGATTGCTTTCATTGTGCCGCTTTTTATGTACATAACCGTATTGGAATAGCATCGATTTTAAGGTGTAAAGTAATGAAATTATTGATTCTATTTTAAATATCGCCGTGCAGTCAGACAATGCCGCAAAAGCTATCAATGAATCCATACATTATGACCAGATAAGAATATTTACAGCGGGCCGTGATTGTGAATCGAAACCTCAACACGAATTAAAAAGTGTTCTTCTACCTTGGTCCCGTCCTTCACCAGGTAATGTATTGAGATAATGAAATGTCTCCAGTGAAAAAAACTATCCAGCTTCATTAGTCATCCTGTGGGCTTTCTCCAGTGAAAAAACTATCCAGCTTCATTTGTCATCCTGTGGGCTTTCTCCAGTGAAAAAAACTATCCAGCTTCATTAGTCATCCTGTGGGCTTGACAGAATCATATTCACAAGTGTTACATTATGCGCATATTCTTGCATCAATAGAAACTGTTGGTGGAAAGCCGTGGCAGTATTTCTCTGCTGTTTGCTGGTATTATGGAGTGCAACTTTACGAGGAGTTGAAATACCCCATAGGCTTGATCGCTACTTCGTGGGGTGGTACTCCTATAGAAGCATGGTCGTCGCCTGACGCTCTTGCACAATGCGGAGGAGATGAGAGCATTTTGAAAACATCTAACAAAAGATTACAGTACGTTATATGTAAAATCAATTTCATGTTGGCATAAATGTCTTTTCCATAAAATCCACTATTCCGACTATAGACACACGTTTCAAAAATACAAGATCTAATTACAAAATTCGGACAATCAAATAGTTAGACATAGTACTGTTTATGTTGAACAGTGGCAATAAAATGGTTAGTTTTGAGTTTTGGGGGCATTTGAATATGATGCTAGTCAGAACGATTATTTTTGAAGGCACAAGGCATAACAGTAAATTTCAACCATTTTGTGTTACAAAAAAGCATAACGATCAAGGAAAAGCTTGAATATTGGCATGTTGTCGTGAAAATATTGTTAGGTAAAAAGAAATTTACTATCCAAAACGAATTAAAATTTTATGACAAAAAGGTTCAATTTAGACGATACAAATTACTCGACCTATTAAATGTTATCCTCGATAAAGCTATTACAAAAAAGTAGATAATCCTTTTTTCCAAGAAGCTCATGGATGCTTTCGTTCATGATGAGAGAGTTACAGTGGATAAGGAGGCTTTCGTTCATCATGAGAGAGTTATGAGAAAGTTACATTGCGAAAGACAGCAACGAAAAAACGTATAAACATGTTTAGAGTTGCTTTTAATTATAAGTCAAAAAGCCAGATGTTGTTTGAATCTTTGCAGTATTCTTGGATATTCTAGTTTCTAGTTACATGAGAAACGGTAAATGAGAGAGTTAAGTCAAAGATATAAACCAATGAAAATTGTATAAAACATGCTTAAGGTTCTCTTAAATTATAAGTTCCATAAAAAGGCACAGTGTCAGAAGAAGTTAATTTAAACATTGCTGGGTTTGTTTTATGAGAAAACAAAAAGATAAAATTCGAAAGCAAAAAACCCCGTTTTCGGTCCATGCTTCACGATACCTTCTTAAGCGCAAGGCACTAGAACAACGCATGTTAACGTTTCGGTAGGAGATTTCGGCCCCTCCACGCTATCCTACTTAGGGATGCCAATACGTAGCAAGCTTCCAAGCAAATGTAGTGCAAGTACATATAGTTAGTCGTTGCCATGATTATGAATAATTAGGCGAGTGTACTGCGTATGCTCGAGCACATGCGCAGATGATTTCTCTATTAAATTGTTATTAAGCATGCTATTTGCTTCAAAATTAGTGCTAGTAGATGCAGTTGGTCGTTGCCATGACCATGAACTTGGACAGCTGGTCAAGTCGACTGCGCATGCTCAAGTAGACTGCGCATGTGCAGATCATTTATTTGAAAATTTGTGATTGAGCGAGCTAACTACTGCTTAATCGATACTAGTACATACAGTTGGTCGTTGCCATGACCATGAGCTTGGAGAGTTTGTGGAGTTGACTACGCATGTTCAGATTAATTAACAATTAATTTGTGACGGAGCGTGCTCTGAAATTGGTACTTGTATTAGTTGTATGTATGCTTAGCAAGTTTTTACTCATATATTTTTGGCATGCTCTCTGTCTTCTTAAGCTTGTTTTGGCTAAGGCATATCAAACTCGTCAACACTTTCTTACGCCACTCGTAATATCCGTAACGACGTCAGAATTTGTTCAATTTTCTCTACAACTTTGCATGATGCATCCTCATACTGCATGTTATATCCAAGCTTTCCTTTGATTTGACGGTAAATGATTTTATTTACTCTTACACTTTCTGCCTTTATAATTAGGCGTTCTGCATTTCAAATATATTGTACACAAATGCCCCAAGAGCAACTCCTTTATATTTTCTTCTATGTCCGACCATTTGATTGACCGAATTTTGTAATTTAATCTCGCATTTTTGGCACGTGTGTTTACCGTCGGAAAGGTAACACGTGCTACTTTGAATATTTCACGTAGCATGTTCTGAATCTTGATGTCACGAATGACATGCGGACACCACTTCCACTGATCCTTCGACGTCAATTGTATTTTGTAATTTGCTGTAGCATTGGCGTTGGCAAAGATGAATTGCAGTTTGGAGGACCTCAGAAATTCAGTTGTCTTTGGAACGCTATGATTGTTCCTTTTCTAAACATGACGATCCATGGATCGATTTGGTATCAGGGTGAAGACAATGCCCAATATCATTACTTGTCGTATAACTGCTCATTTCCTGCCATGGTAGATGACTGGAGAGCCAAGTGGTATTCTTCCACTCGAGGCAACACAGATCCGGTTTTTCCTTTTGGTTTTGTTCAGGTACGGATGATTGCCAACGGGTCCTTCCTAGTTGCAGGTGCTGGTCTCAGGCATATGTTTATTATTATTAAATTGTTTATATTATAAAGATGTAAGATTAACGGCTGGTCTGTATTTTCTTGAATGAAAATATATGAAACGTTTGAAATATAGCTATCGTCTGTTGGTCACGACTTGAAGAGTACATCACAGAATTTTGCAACTTTGCGCTGGAACCAGACGGCACAATTCGGCTATGTACCAAATCCTCGACAGAAGAACACATTTATGGCCGTAGCGATGGATTTAGGCAACCCCAAATCCCCGTACGGCAGCATACATCCCACCGATAAAACCGATGTTGGGTTTCGGCTTGGTTTGGCCGGTCTATCCATTGCCTATGGTAAAGACAAATACTATACTGGCCCATTAGTATCCAAAATACAGAAATATGTACGCGGAAGTACTGTGTACCTTCAAGTCTTCTTCAAATCATTGAATAAGAAAATAGAACTCAGGAACAGCGATGGCTTTCAGGTATACGGTTGTATCCAAACACACTTTCTAAGAATGAGGTCGGTGTACAGCTGTGAGCGTTTTATTGAAAAGCAAATTCATAATTTCAATAATTTTAGAAAACAATCACTTTAGCAGTTACTCTTACTAGTTTGTTGCAATTTAGGTTCAATGCAAAAACGTTGACACTTGGAAAGATGCGCCAGTTGTTGACCTCGGTGGGAGCTTTGTCTATTTAAAGACAAACTCGTGTGAACCTGTAAGGGTTAGGTATGCTTGGTGTGATTATCCCTGCGTTAAACTGGAGTGTGCTGTGTACAGTGGAGGTCTCCCCTCTCCTCCTTTTTTAATGAATGGTCCATTCGACGAGATCAAAGCTAGGCAGACTAAAAACCATTTTGATTTTATTTATTCATGAGAAATGTCTTGCTTGAATAAACCACATTATCGTTACTCTTGACAATTGTATCAGCAAATACTATGAATTGGTGTTGAAAATTTACTTTCATATACTTTGTAATGAATATGTATTATGGTAAATTGTCTGTTAAATAAAAAATTAATTTTGCAGTTGGAATAAATTGCAGGATGTCTTAATCTTGCGAAACAATGGTTAACAGAAGGCATTATAAAAGGTTTACGGTTTTAAAGACGGTAAAAAATTTCCCGATAAAGTGATAATTGAGCTCGTTAAACGTAGTAAAACGAGTCAGATACTGCAGTGTTTTATGGTTATAATTCCGTATTCTATACAGACGACATTGATCCTTAATCTAATCTCTAATCAACTATACGTTGGCTATAGATTTGTACTATAAGAGTAAGGATTAGGGGTGCGGAAGATCATCATATTTGCGTATCTTTATAACACGACCTTATTGCCGTGTTCGATATTTACAAATCAATAGTACAGCTTCAATAGCAACGCCAATGTGTATTTCGTGCTTGACAAGAAAACATATCAACTGAGAAAATGAAAAACACAACTATTATTTCTGAGTGTAGTTCGAACTTTTAATAATAAAATATTGAATGTTTGTAATTCACGTGGAAATGTGTGGAAGGCAGTGCAAGAACGCATTTCTTGTTCGTGGTTTCCATCATAGCGACAGGGGGAATGCAATCATATTCAACAGGCCTTGGAAATTTTTTCAACTCATTAAGAATCATTTGGATTTCAGTCCTCTGCACCTTCTAGGACTGACTCGCTTATGGCCAAATCCCAGTAATGCTCAACACCGTAGGTTTTTAGATACTCCCTCGCCGACGCCTCGTTGGCGCATGTTTTTAACTTGAAGTCGGAAAAATGTCGCTTTTTTTCTGCACCCTGAAATATAAAGCATGTGGTTGAGGCTACTTCCAAACACGTAAATCCTCTACTACAAATCCCTTCAATTTGCAAACTTCACAAACAAGTCTGCATTACAAAATCCTTTCTAACTACAAGCCTCCCATACAGGCCACTATATATGAAATCCTTATTCCTACATACAAACCTCCCAAACAAGACGACAAAAATTTTGCGCCGTTTTCTCGCCTTCGTCATCCGAATTTGCGTTCTTTTTTGAGCCTTCGGCCCACTTTATTCGATGTAACATCAACCTGCGGTATTTTTTTTGCGCCTTCGGCCCACCTTCGACAATCACGAGATTCATGTCTCTTAACAACACAACACAACCTGAAAGGAATTTTTAGTATATAACATGTAGAGTAAGATCTTTATTAGGGATGCAACAATCAAATGCTCAAAAAATGAGATGTAGAGTAAGGTGTCTTTATCAGAGAAGTGGTCAAATGATTACAGAAATATTAGCTGTATCGTGAGTTTTCTTTATGAAGGATGGAGCGATCAAATGTTCAGCGAAATGATGTGTAGAGTTTCGTGTCTTCATTGAGGATGAAGTGATTAAATGCTCTCAAAAGAAATGGAATGTAGAGTTCGGTGCCTTCATTGAGGATGAAGTGGTTAAATGCTCTCAAAAGAAATGATATGTAAAGTTCGGAGTCTTCATTGAGGATGAAGTGGTTAAATATTCTCAAAGAAATGATGTGTAGAGTTTCGTGTCTTCATTGAGGATGAAGTGGTTAAATGCTCTCAAAAGAAATGGAATGTAGAGCTCGGAGTCTTCATTGAGGATGAAGTGGTTAAATGTTCTCAGAAAAATGGAATGTAGAGTTCGGAGTTTTCATTGAGGATGAAGTGGTTAAATGTTCTCAAAAAAATGGAATGTAGAGCTCGGAGTCTTCATTGAGGATTAAGTGGTTAAATGTTCTCAGAAGAATGGAATGTAGAGTTCGCAGTCTTCATTGAGGATGAAGTGGTTAAATGTTCTCAAAGAAATGGAATGTAGAGTTCGGTGCCTTCATTGAGGATGAAGTGGTTAAATGCTCTCAAAAGAAATGATATGTAGAGTTCGGTGTCTTCATTGAGGATGAAGTGGTTAAATGTTCTCAAAGAAATGGAATGTAGAGCTCGGAGTCTTCATTGAGGATGAATTGGTTAAATATTCTCAAAAAAATGGAATGTAGAGTTCGGAGTCTTCATTGAGGATGAAGTGGTTAAATGTTCACAGAAATGAAAGAAAAGTTATTATGTCTTCAGACTGATTGAGCAAGCTGGGTTCAAGGGAAACAAATGAAAGCTTAAATATCTTCATGATAGAGCAAACTAAGAATCCTGGCACCTGAAATAACATAATATATTTAACTAGAGCTGTTCTTTGGAGTGATGCAACAATAGCCTGTTTTCACACAAGAATTTTTTTTCCTATAAGAAAATTGCTTTTGTATTCGTGCGTTAAATCTGCAACGTCCACAAAAAGATCATTCTGCGATCCTTGCAATTACCTGTCATATACAACTGTCTCGCGTTTGTGTCGACCTTATATTGTTTTTGTGGATGGTGAAGGTCTTTGACTTGATATAAACTGACATGAACGCCAAAACTCGTGTCTTCGTTCAGTTTTTTTATATTTTTCTCCCGTCGTGCCGCTGGCGTTAGCTTCCTTGCTTCGTTTGCAGCCTCGTGAGCTCTGAAGAAGAAACATAGAAATAAATAAACGCCACAAGACAATACACATAAACAGCTGTTACTTCTGAGTTGACATTAATCGTTCATGATGCTGAACAAAATTTCCAACAACTGATCATTCCAAACCATATTTTTTAAAACGAGACGATTCGTCTTGTTTCAGACTTACCTCTGACGTTGAGCCATTTGAGCACGAACGTGAGCTTCCACTTTGGTTGGATCTTGAACTGCTTCACTGCCAAGAACTCGCATGAGATTCGAAATCTTAACTTTACAAAAACAGATGTAAAATGTTGAAACCCGTTCACAAATATTAATGAACTTTCTTTTTTCAAACAAAGGTGGTGTTGCTTATAACTATGTGTACAGCCCCCTATCTTACCATTAGAAGGTGATGGTGGTGGTTATGACTATGGGTATAGTCCACAATCTTACCTTTAGGAGGAGGTGGTGGTTCAAGACCAAGTCGTATTTTCTCTTGTTTTTCAGTCTCAACCTCACGACGTCGCTGAGTTCGTATCTTCTTGCGTTCCTTTTTAGTCAACATCATCGGTAGTATTGGAGTTTCTTTGGGTTCCGCTAAAAACGAGTGCGCATAATGAGAACATTGACAGAACTTCATGTAGACCATTTTATAAGTGTTCTTTACTGTCAACCACTTCCTTTCTCCCCCCTCGTAAAATATATTCGAGTTTATTCACTTTAGAGAGTGAGAAATCGCAAGCAAAGATGGCTACAAGTTTTTGTTCAATGGTCAAAGAATATTAGTCAACAATCATGTATGTTGTAAATGATACACACACTGAAGATATGATTTACCGCTGACACTCACCCGGGGGATGTCGCTGTATCGGATGCTCAATGTAGGAAGTTAATCCTTGAAGATATTTTGGTTTGTCTTGGTCAGCAATCATAAGGAATGCATCATATTTCATATTGGGCATGACGGCTGCATCCCACCACTCGACATCCGGGACGCTGTCTTGTTGCACGTCTTTGCTGGGGGTAATCAGTGCAAGCTTCGTTGCAGACGATATTCCAGTCTTCTTTGCTGCAGCGGCAATTTGAGCTTGTAGTTTTTCCAGTTGAGCCTAGAATTGAAACATTGCTGTCATCGAAAGACGAAGCACACCTACAGCAGAATGGATTGTACCAACCTTGGCACGAATTTTTTGAGCGATTTGCTGAAACTTTCCTTTCTCGTGGAACTTGAATGCGCGTTTGGATCTTGTGGACGATTTTGAACTGAACGGACAAAAGCTTGTTTTGAACAAAATGATGACTGCGTAATTCAACACATGCTGACAATAGCCTTCTAGCGCAATTAATATCCAAGAAAGACAAAGATATGAAAAGCAATGACGTCAAACGCAAGTTTTATCTGAGAAAGACTAAAATGAAAAAACTAAAGACGTCAAACGTAAGCTATATCTGAGAAAGACTAAAATGAAAAAACTAAAGACGTCAAACGTAAGTTATATCTGAGAAAGACTAAAATGAAAAAACTAAAGACGTCAAACGTAAGCTATATCTGAGAAAGACTAAAATGAAAAAACTAAAGACGTCAAACGTAAGCTATATCTGAGAAAGACTAAAATGAAAAAACTAAAGACGTCAAACGTAAGCTATATCTGAGAAAGACTAAAATGAAAAAACTAAAGACGTCAAACGTAAGCTATATCTGAGAAAGACTAAAATGAAAAAACTAAAGACGTCAAACGTAAACTATATCTGAGAAAGACTAAAATGAAAAAAGTAAAGACGTCACACGTAAGCTATATCTGAGAAAGACTAAGGTTTAGAGAGCAAGAGGTGAAACATTGTGAAAAGGTTTCATCAGAATAAAGCAATTTTGAAAAATATTGGTAAAACCCAAAAGTTGGATGCACAGTCCTCGTATTGAGGGTTTCACAGGAACATTTCAAAAAGGTAATCAACACACAATAATCTGAATCAACCAACCTAACTCTGTTGTCGAAGAAGGATTTATTTGCCATATCATCCGTCGGCTTTTCAACCTGCATGAAAGCCTCGCGTTTTTTCGCCCTGATGTTTGCTTTCAGAGTTGGCATTCTGCTCATCATGCTGAGAGCTTTCCCGCTCGAGTCAACAGCTCGTCCCTTGTCGTCAAGAATCAACGCCGATGGTTTGTCGTTTACCGCCGAAAGATTGACTGCAGCAGATCTGAATAGATTTCCAGCCACACTGCTCATCAACGGCAACTAGAAAGAAAGATTCACGTCCTTTTTATCACAAATTGAATATGATTCATAAAATGGTTGTTAGAAAAACACAGCTTGTACCTTTGCTTGAATTCTATTGTGCAAACTTGCTGCCTTTCTTGCTTTTTCTATAGCCTCATTCATCAATGCTTGTTGTTCTTCCAGCGATGGTGGTGGTCCACTGTCCTCTTCTTCATCCAGTGGTATTGGTGGTACGAATTCTGATACGGGTGGTTGGGGTACATGCTGGACCATTGCTTGTTGCTGTTTACGTAAGTTCTCAAGCTGTTCTCTCCTTTCTGCCAATTCCTTCTTCTTCTTTTCCAACATGGCCGAAATCTGCGAAGCATCCAGTGGGGCAGGAACCTCAACTGGTTCGAAGTCTGGAACTGGTGGAGGCAAGGGTTCATTGTCATCTTTTAAGGCTTCGAATCTAAAGAACACATATTTTATTCTATAGTGTATAGTATTGAATAGTGTATGGTACTTTCTACATCTTTATCAATACTGCATGAGCTGTGTTTAGTATTACTAAAGATGTTGTGCAAGGTTAAGTTATTAGCAATGTGAATATTAAAATTAGTTGCTGCAGATTAATAACATGTGTGGTGTGATATATTAATGAAAAAAACTAGCTATTACGATGCACAATTGATGAGACATGAAACCATATGGAAGGGTTTTGACTACATATATGTACTAGTATAGACAGCAAGTGTCGAATGGCTTTGGTATCTTTTCAAATTTATATTGTGGAATAATAAAATTTAGCTCTCATTTATGGGCATAGGAAGATCAATAATTGGGGGAAGATTTATGTATGCACATTATAATCTGTTGAAAACAATAGACTACAGGGAAACATAATATGAGGCATACATGTCTAAGAGCCCCATTATCAATCTCCCTATGCCCATGCCTCCATTACAAGTACTTTGTTGTATGGTAGTCTTCTGATTAAAGTCTCATGGTACAATACTACCATACAAACAAGGGAACAATGGAAGTTATGTCGTCATTTGGTTAGCCCCATGCTCAGGATATCGTGATGATATTTATATCAAGGCAAGCAAGAACAACCTAGTCTTTTTACGTTTTCTCAACGTTTCAGATTCATCTCTTGTCACATCGTCATGATCACGACTGTCACCAAACACATCTTCTAAAGTACGTTTCTTGTTCGTGTTATGTCGACTTGAAGACTTCGGTCTGCGGATCCGATCGAGTTTCGAGAACAGATCATCAACAAACGTCGGTGCTATATCGTCCAGTAGCGAAGTAAGTTCCTTGCAAGCCGAATCCTTGTCTAGATTGTTTTGTAAGCATTGTAAGGCAGCGTTTACAACAGACTTTTCAGAATAACCAAGTCGCTTTTTTACTGTGTCTTTTAACCATGGCTTTATTTCATCGACTTCTTTTCGACTCAAGGCCATTTCCTGATTCTTAAAATTATCTTCCACATATAAGGTTTACCTAAATACCCATCAAAACCATCATGTTTATGTAAAATGTCCAATTTTTAACTTTCTTCATTTCTATCAATTCTATGAAAAACGTACAACGTGCGTTTTTATATGGTGTTTCCATATGCAAACTTTCTTTAGTTCTCAAATAGCTGCAAAAGCAAAACTATCAAAGAAAGCACTGTAGTGTTGATTCAGAAAAGCCATAATAAACGCTATTCAGAATTTTTGAGGGCTTTCTCACTATTTATATGATCAAAAAATGTTTACTCAAAACGAATTCCGTGACAATTACACCTATTTTCTGTGTTGCGAAATTTTCCAAAGAAAGCGGAAACTGTATTTTCCCATTGGCGCATTCACTTTAAATTTCTACCGCTGAAATTTAGTAACGGGCTCGTTATATTGAGCGGGAAATTAAATTTTCATAGCCAGGAAATAGCGCGAGAAATACAAAATTCACCAGACATTTGTATGCTTGGTGGTTTTACGATAATCCAACGAAACCAGTCTATTAAAACTGTCCATTTGAACAATTTAAAGGTGCTAAAAGGATTTCTTTAAAAATGGGTATACATGGACTGACGAAGCTGCTCGGTGATTGTGCACCTACTTGTATGAAAGAAAATGAAATAAAGAATTACTTTGGTATTTGGATTTTTCTTCAATTATCTTACTTCTAAATGTATCATCTCTTGTCCTTTACCAATCAGCTAACGTGAAAAAGTTGTTTAGCGAGCTCGAAAAAGTTGAGACTTTGAGGAATGAAATGTGTTGGTATATAGGCATAGATTTCCAATGATTATGTCATAATATAGGGAACATAGATTAGGTCCGCTTTGTTGTGCAGCTTGCAGCTGAATCCATTTTATTAGATTATTGGCTGCCATAAGCCAGACTGGAAAGATTGTAAACTGTGCACCCAAAATTCGAAATGTTCACACATAAAAGTGTTGTTTTCTCAAAATTGCGCTCCCATATCTGGGCCATAATTCATTTCATCATTCCTTTTGGTTGCAAAATGCAATTAACTGGCTACCATTATGGTACTTGCTTGCTCAATAATGCCTGAAACAACAAATTCAATGGATTGGGACTACTATATGTTCTCTATACCGTGACAAAGCCTATATCGAAATTTTCATGTAAGATTTAGGTGTGGGGAGTATCCTTGTTTTCATCCCTTGCCATTGGGGTTGTCTGTTTTGTGACAGAGACGAAGGAAGAAAATCACAATTTGATTTTGGTAATATTTCAGGCAGAAAAGTTGCCATTGATGCCTCGATGAGCATTTATCAATTTTTGATTGCTGTAAGAAGTGATGGAAGTCAGCTAACAAATGAGGCAGGAGAGGTCACGAGGTAATTGATACGTTTTCATGTATTCTTTATTCAAAGATTCATGGTGATGTGAAGATTTTTCTCAAGCAGCAGATCAACACATTTCCTTTTCAAATTGAGAATGGAGACGTGAAATGTTAAACAGATTGAAAATCTTTCTAACTTTAAATGCACATGTTGATGGGCTTTCTTGAGGGAATGTGGTCACGTTCCAGAATGGAGAGTTTGTACTGCACACAAGGTCACAGGTGCACGATTTTTTGCTAAGAGCACGTGTTTGCATGCAACTTTTGAAAAAGTACATTATTTTGTTGAAAATACAGTGCAAAATTCACATTTTGGGTGCGCATAAACGAAAGCACCAAACTTTCTGTACAATTTGATCTCGGATTTGTAGTTTACAAACTTCCAGTTTGGGTCAAATGTATGTGTAATGTGTATGGTTGGTTGGTTTTAGTCACATTATGGGAATCTTTTATCGTACTATAAGAATGGTGGAAAATGGCATTAAACCAGTGTAAGTTAAATCAACCATAGTTTTTTTGGTGTTGTTGTTTTACTTAAGGGTCTATTTTATGGTTTTGCTTTTCTCATTGTGTGTACTTTAGTTATGTTTTTGATGGAAAGCCACCTAAACTCAAGTCTGGTGAGGTATACATGATTATCTCTTTTGATGTATGTAACTGCATGACTTTTGAGCACATGTTTTCATAGTATGTTATTTTTTAACATATATAGCTTGCAAAAAGAACAGAAAGAAGAGAACAGGCACAGAAAGACCTTCAAGCAGCCGAGGAAGCTGGTACAAATTCATTTGATGCACTTGATAGAAGAAAAATACACCATTGTTCTGATATTGTATTTTATTTTTGCACAACAGGAGATGCAGCAATGATTGACAAAAGTCAACGTAGATTGGTAGGGTAGTTGATGCAGTTCTACATATAACTATCATTTTAACTATTTATGTACTAACTGTCAGTTCAACTATCTATATACTGTCATTTCAACTATCTATATACTAACTGTCATTTCAACTATCTATATACTAACTGTCATTTCAACTATCTATATACTAACTGTCATTTCAACTATCTATATACTAACTGTCATTTCAACTATCTATATACTAACTGTCATTTCAACTATCTATATACTAACTGTCATTTCAACTATCTATATACTAACTGTCATTTCAACTATCTATGTACTAACTGTCATTTCAACTATCTATGTACTAACTGTCATTTCAACTGTCTATGTACTAACTGTCATTTCAACTATCTATATACTGTCATTTCAACTATCTATATACTGTCATTTCAACTATCTATATACTAACTGTCATTTCAACTATCTATATACTAACTGTCATTTCAACTATCTATATACTAACTGTCATTTCAACTATCTATATACTAACTGTCATTTCAACTATCTATGTACTAACTGTTATTTCAACTATCTATGTACTAACTGTCATTTCAACTATCTATATACTAACTGTCATTTCAACTATCTATGTACTAACTGTCATTTCAACTATCTATGTACTAACTCTCATTTCAACTATCTATATACTAACTGTCATTTCAACTATCTATATACTAACTGTCATTTCAACTATCTATATACTAACTGTCATTTCAACTATCTATATACTAACTGTCATTTCAACTGTCTATGTACTAACTGTCATTTCAACTATCTATATACTAACTGTCATTTCAACTATCTATATACTAACTGTCATTTCAACTATCTATATACTAACTGTCATTTCAACTATCTATGTACTAACTGTCATTTCAACTATCTATGTACTAACTGTCATTTCAACTGTCTATGTACTAACTGTCATTTCAACTATCTATATACTGTCATTTCAACTATCTATATACTGTCATTTCAACTATCTATATACTAACTGTCATTTCAACTATCTATATACTAACTGTCATTTCAACTATCTATATACTAACTGTCATTTCAACTATCTATATACTAACTGTCATTTCAACTATCTATGTACTAACTGTTATTTCAACTATCTATGTACTAACTGTCAGTTCAACTATCTATATACTAACTGTCATTTCAACTATCTATGTACTAACTGTCATTTCAACTATCTATGTACTAACTCTCATTTCAACTATCTATGTACTAACTGTCATTTCAACTATCTATATACTAACTGTCATTTCAACTATCTATATACTAACTGTCATTTCAACTATCTATATACTAACTGTCATTTCAACTATCTATGTACTGTCATTTCAACTATCTATATACTAACTGTCATTTCAACTATCTATATACTAACTGTCATTTCAACTATCTATGTACTAACCATCATTTCAATGACCACATGTAATTGTTATAGTTGTGTAAGAAAACACCAAATCTATTTACATTTTTTAATTAGAATTTTTAAATCATTTAACATTCCAGTGGAATGATTTAACATAAGAGTTAAACAAATTGCTGAACAGTTTTTATAGATGTATGACATGAAGATGATTAACATCTTGCTTCACTATTTGTATTTAGGCATGAAAATATTTTGGAGTTGATTTTGACAAACTAGTTTTCACTCAACTTAGGTCAAAGTTACCAAACAACATAATGAGGAATGTAAAAGTGTACTACAATTAATGGGAGTACCTTATCTGGATGTAAGTATGTTTTATGTCATGTGATGCAATCACGTAAGATCATGTGACCACTTAAGGTGTAATGGTCATCATGAAATCATGTGACATCTTCATGTACCCAGTGATGCCAATGTAATGTTTCCTATAGGTACTAAAAGTCTTTATTTATGTTCCTTGAAAATTACAGAGTTGTCAAACGGTGTGCAATTTATGTAAATCTAAAGGACATAAAAACCATGACCAGCCGACAATTTAAAGAAATATAGTATAAAGCAAATTTCAAATAAGCAAGACATCTTGAGATTGCAAAATATGCATAAAAACAAGACGAGAAGTGAACTGTAAATTTTCGACTTTATTTCAAAGTCATCCTCAGACAGAATCAATTTATGAATATTCTGGATCTCAAGATGTCTTGCTTTTTTTGGAGTCTGCTTTATAGTAAAGGACATTTTGGAGGTGTCTTGACCCCAAAGAATAAAATCCTGCATGTACCACAAAGTTTTTCAAGATTTTAGCATTGATCTGCTCTCAAGTTTTCCCAATGCTCTCATCGATTTGCATAAGCCTGTGCTAAAAAACTTTTACTTCTTGTATGAGTTAGGCTGGCAATAATGCAAAGCAGATAAATTTAAAACAAATGTTTCAATTTTTCCTCTAACATGCATTCACGACTGATTGAGCTCTTATCAGTTTGCACAAGCCAATGCAAACTCGGCTTTTGACCAATCAGTGCACGTGTTTCATTGTCGTTATTTTATATATATTATATTATATAAACCTTGTCTGGTAATCCACCTTTATCATCTGTTAATTATACATAATATTATTTTGTAGGCACCTTGTGAGGCTGAGGCACAATGTGCTTCCCTTGTTGCCAATGGAAAGGTATTGTTGCACCTCAATATGCAGGCTGCTCAACTCAGTGCAAATACTCTGTTGTTGTGCTTTTTGAAAGTTTCGTAGTTTTTACTAGCTGTTATATTGAGAACATAAGTTTAAGATGTTGGTCTCAGGGGCTGTTCACATGAGCCTGGTAACAGGGATTTAGCGAGGCGTGAAATGATTTTGAGTCATTGAAAGGAGCAAAAACTTTAAGCGCAAAACTTACAACCTTTTCTTAAGCGTCATATGTCATTTTAGTCGTAATTTTTAAATCATGCTAAATTATTTGTTTTCATTTTAAAGGTTTTGTGAATTTTCAAAATCAGAGCATAGAAAAATTGCTCAAATAAGTTTTTGGTTGTGAAGTATTTAATCTTTTCCATTTGCCAAAATGATTTAACGCTTTGCTGAATCCCGGCTATCGGGCTCATGTGAACAACCCCTTAAACAGTTAAACTGGTTAGAATTAATTCTAAATAGAATAAACCAAACCAACCCAGTCCTCGTGATGCCTCACCTCGTATAATTTATTTATAAATAAGGTTTATGCTACAGCTACGGAAGACATGGATAGTTTAACATTTGGATCATTGATTACCTTACGTCACATGACCTTCAGCGAGGCAAGGTTAGTTACGTATGAAATTAAAGGGGGGGGCGGGCATGTTTCATTTCAAGCTTTTCCAGGAACTTACATCATCGCGCGCGGTTTTCATAATGAATCGCATCTTTCCTTTACCTATGTTCCCATAGGAAATTGCCAATTCAAGAGTTTCACTTGAAAAAAATTTTGGAAGAACTTGGTTTCACGCAAGATGAGGTATGTAGTAGTTCGTGTATGTATGAGTATGTTTTCAGTGGAACATGTAAAAGCTTGGGGTAAGGTGTGGGCGAAGTTCTATATTTTCAATGAAACATGTAAACGTTTGGGGAAATTAGAGAGATTTAGTAAACACGACGTATCGTCAAAAACGCCGTGAAAATGGCGTAAAAATTGCGTGATATTCCCATATATGGTTGGGTCCACGCCATATTTACGGCCTCTTAGACGATACACGTCGTGTTTGCTAAATCTCTTTATTTTGTGTAATCTAACATTCCCACTTGAGATAGGTTTTGCAATATTCAACTTGGCAATTTTTGCTTGCGAATATCACTTAATGGAAAGTATAGGAAGAAAATTATAGTAAATTTACCAACTTGACACAGCTATATTTGTGAGACCGCAAAATTTCGTGATTCCACTTAAGTTTAGCATGCTGTCGTTTCTGCTGAAAATAACATTAAATTACCGGCTATCCTGTTGAATGATTTGTGAGAATAGTTCATCGCATAATGGTATTACAGAATTATAACTTACAGCATTTTGTGATTTTCGTTTTTTATGTTTGCAGTTTATCGACCTGTGTATTCTACTTGGATGTGATTATTGCGATTCGATAAAAGGTCTGACGTTTAACTTGAAACATTTGTCAGTTCACTAACGAGAAAATCCTGTCCTTTGATGAAAAAATGTGGGGTTTGGGATTCGTTTAAAATAAGTGAAAATTTCATGCGGTCAGTCAAAGTTGTGTAAAGAAACATTTTTATCGACATCATACGTGTAGGTATCGGGCCAAAGAGAGCTATCGAGCTTGTACGGCAACATCGTTCTATTGAGGGAATCTTGAAACACATTGACAGCAAGGTAAGCACAACCTCCAGTTACGCTCTAGACTAACGTTTTCTAATACGGAGAGCAGGGGCTTTGGAAGTTTTTAAAGGTGGGGGTGTTCCATGGACACAATGCCATCGCACACACTGCTCAAGTAATGAAACTGCTTGCTATTAGTTATTTTTGTTCAGTTTTCTTTCGAATACATCATGTCAGAGTGAAAGGCGTTTTTAACGATTTGAAAAGTTACTAGTGAGTACATCTGTAAAAACTTTACCTTCAATATATCATAAACGTTCAGGCAAAAAGTTAAAATCAAGGATGTCCGGACATCCAGACAGACACCCGTGGCTACCCAAGCCCCTGACTGACAGTATAGGGGCTACCCAAGCCCCTGACTGACAGTATAGGGGCTACCCAAGCCCCTGACTGACAGTATAGGGGCTACCCAAGCCCCTGACTGACAGTATAGGACAGAGTAATCAGTTAAATTTGTCTTAACAGAAATATCCAATACCTGAAGACTGGAAGTATAAGGTTCGAAACATAATCGTCAAGAGGTATACGTTTTCCTCTTTAATGAACACTTTCTTTTTGTTTGTATTAATGTACTTAACCAGGAAGCAAGAGCATTATTCAAAAATCCAGATGTTGCCGATCCCGAAAAAGTCGAGGTTCGTAATATGCTTGATATTTATTGGGGGCCAGCTGAACTTTAGCAGATTGGATAGCGAGACTCAACTAAAGACGAACATCCCTAAAATCGACCCTTTTGAAGTAAAAAAATCACAGATAAATTACTTTACAGCGTTTTTTTATTTATCTCGCTCTGTATGTGTTTCTTGAACTGCCGAACTGTTGAAATTCAATTGCTTGGATGTAAATCATATTTTTTTTTCAGTTGAAATGGTGTGATCCTGACGTTGATGGTCTTGTTCATTTCCTTGTTAAGGAAAAAGGATTCAGGTGAAGTTTGAAGGATTTTAAGGTGTTACTAAGCACAGCAAGTGCAACCGGTGGCATGCAAGTTGAACCGGTGGCATGCAAGTTAAACCGGTGGCATGCAAGTTGAACCGGTGGCATGCAAGTTGAACCGGTGGCATGCAAGTTGAACTGGTGGTATGCAAGTTGAACCAGTGGCATGCAAGTTGAACCGGTGGCATCCAAGTTGAACCGGTGGCATGCAAGTGCAACCGGTGGCATGCAAGTGCAACCGGTGGCATGCAAGTGTAATAGTAGTCGTGCAAGTTAAACTGGTGGCGTGCAAGTTGAACCGGTGGCATGCAAGTTGAACCGGTGGCATGCAAGTTGAACTGGTGGTATGCAAGTTGAACCGGTGGCATGCAAGTGTAACCGGTGGCATGCAAGTGTAACCGGTGGCATGCAAGTGCAACCGGTGGCAAGCAAGTTGAACCGGTGGCATGCAAGTTGAACCGGTGGCATGCAAGTGTAACCGGTGGCATGCAAGTGCAACCGGTGGCATGCAAGTTGAACCGGTGGCATGCAAGTGCAACCGGTGGCATGCAAGTGTAACCGGTGGCAAGCAAGTTGAACCGGTGGCATGCAAGTGTAATAGTAGTCGTGCAAGTTAAATTCATTGTCAAAGTTTGCAAGTTTAGTTGTACATTATAGGGTTCCATGAGTTTATTTCAAATTCAACTTAAGGGATATTTATCATAATCGTATTTTGTGTTTGAATAGCGAGGAAAGAATTCGCTCAGGAATTAGCAAACTGCAGAAGGCAAGAAAAACGTCTGTCCAGGGTCGTCTTGATGGTTTTTTCAAAGTTCTAGCGACAACGCCGAACGCGACAAACAAACGAAAAGCTGACAATAAGAAAACGAAAGGACCTGCTGCGAAAAAGGCCAAATCAGGTAATTTTGGTAAACGGCGATGAAACAACGTAGAATACTACAACTTGTTGTTTTCAATGGAAATTGAGTGAGTTGCAAATTTTGCGTTGGTTGAGGTTGAACTAGTTTTGATAAAATAAAAGTTTGTCATATATTTTCATTTGTAAATAAAAGAAGCTACATAGTTTTACTATACAAAACTATGTAATACCATAAATAAAATATTTTTTTACTTTTTACCATGTATTGCTCCTTGGATGTCTTAGGTAAGTTCGGTTTTTGACGAGGTGCACATTGAATGGAAGTTAGTTATGCCCTGTTCATATTACTTCAGCTTGGACATATCTATGCGGGGGGGGGGTATATCTTTGAAGCAACTTTAATGCATATTCGCAGGGGTGTGTGTATCTATGAACTAACTGTGATGCATATGCAGGGAGTATATCTATGAACTAACCATGATACTTATACAAGGGGGTGTATCTATGAACTAACTATGATACTTATACAAGGGGGGTGTATCCATGAACTAACCGTGATACTTATACAAGGGGGTGTATCTATGAACTAACTGTGAAGCATGTGCAGGGGTGTGTGTCTATCAACTGTGATATATATGTAAAGGGTGTATTTATGAGCTAACTGTGATACACATGCAGGGGAGGTGTATCTGTTAAACTAAACATGACAAACTTCAGTTATTGTCACATTATGTTTGCAAATGTAATTTTTGTCTAAATATATCAATTATTATCAGATATAGCAAATTTACTTCATATTGAAACAGTGTGACCATATACGCAAAGCTTTTTCATTGGATTTGGTTAGATGGGTTTAGACCCTCCCCCTTGCTCTGAACTCTTCAAGAGTGGATGAGTCTAAGCTTATCAGACCAATTCTAGTCAAAAGATTTGTTCATATGGCCTCACTATATTTGGAGGCATTTGAATTTGTGAAAATTCAAAGTTAGCAACAACTTATACATAAATAATATAGACATGAAACAGCTTTAAACAACAGCTGGCAACAATTTTAATGATATTGGCTCCTGTCCTTAACAATTTTACAATTAGTTTTTCATTTCTTTCACATCTTAATGTTTTTGAATGAATAAAAGTACTTGCATAACAATTATACCTGCCTATGACACTTCTACAATTCAGTACATATTTGCCTTTCAAGCAAAATTGCCATCAACGGATGCCACCCCTTAGCGCAAGAACCAAGTGTAGGACTGATCCTCCTTGGATTTTGTAGTCTAGTGCGGTTTTCTCGTCGTTCCTAAGATGAAATAAGTTTGTCTATCAATATCAAAATGAGGCAACTTTTTATGCAACATTTTTATTTGTTGTTCTTACATTTGTTTTCCACTAAAAATTAATCTAAAAAAGAAGAGTTTGTTTAGTAGAGTTTAAAATTTTCAAGAAGTGTCACATATCCTTTGATGTTTGAAGGTGAAAATGAGCTAGGATATGTAAAACCTTTGCTGCGGAGGTGGTATTCCCTCTTTTTCTTCAACTCTTTCTTTTATTCTTTCGACCTTGAAAATTATTTTTTAGTTGATTTTTATAGGCGTTTACACATTGAAAGAAAGTGCACATGAACATACATAGGAAATACTGTATTAAAACATATGGCTCTTGTTCTGATACCATAGGCAAAACTCTACTTTTAAATGGGTTATTCAAATACTGATGTGGAAAGCCTGAAATTTGGCCTTCTGTGCAAAATTACTTGGCAGGAACAAAAAATTTTCACTTGCATGCTGGCTTTCCCATAGTATTTAAGTTCAAATTTTATGGGGTGCCTCTGACAAATTACGAACTTTTAAAGGTGAAAGTGAAAATTATTATAGTTGATGTCATGTAGCCTTATCATGAGCTAAGAAAATTCAGCTTTGGAACTTGGGAGAATTTAACATGCAACTTGGGAGAAATTGATATTGTAACTTGCAACCTTCCTGTGTTAATAAAATTAGTTTACAGTTTGCAAATGATTTAATCGCCTAATTCTAACCCTTGAAAATATTGCTCAATTTAAGGAAAAGCAAGCAAGCTCAATGGAAACAGGAGAGGTTAAAGGTACAGGTAGTGCAGAATAGTTTAACAAACCTTGTCTGTTGGCTCAATGTCAATTTCAATCTGAAACAGGTTATAATCAGTTGAAGATATTACTTTTCTAAGATATATTAAAATTCGCACTTATTCATGGAGATTCATACCTCTTTTCCAGTCAACGTCTATGAAATGGAAAATGAGAAACCTTTTAATTCTTATGCCGAAAATTTTGAAATTCACGTGATTCTTTGTCCTACCTTCACCTTGATTAGCATTTTTTAGACTCTTGAGTATGTTCCCTCAGTCTGAAATAAACGACTCAATGTTTATACTTCGCAGAATATAGGGTTTTTGCAGTGCACATGAAGAAGAAATGCGGAATTCTAAAATTTCGGTGCTGTTGTGATTGCGGCTCAATTAACATGTTGTATACTTCATGCAATACTGATCTGAAATGATCATCGCACTTTATGTTAATTTCGCTTCGCGATTAATGATGCAATCAAAGAAGATCGCGTTAGGTTTGTGAAATTACAATCTAGCTCAGATGTAGTAGCGTTTTTTTAACTTTATCATGAAGAAAAACTACAAGACTGTAACGGACACCATCAATATGGAAAATTTTGAAATTTACCTGAAAGACGAAATATTCGTGGATTACTTCAACACATTTCTATCGTTGCCGGTACGATGCAGTTTTTAGTTGAGAGTATGGTATTTTCTTAAATTTTTTTGCAACAATACATGACTACGATATTTGTTATAGATTTTTCCTACTCGATTTCTATACCGTCCTCGGCGAAGAAGGTTTGAGTTCGATCCTCCATTGAAAAATTATCGAGTAAGTTTCAACTGTTTCGTTCTTTGTACGTTCACTGGGAATTTTTGGTTCACTCTTTCACTCATAAAGTAAATGGTTTGAATCCGAGAGTATCGTTACATGTTTTTAAATGTAGATCGTCCAGGTTGGTATAGTCCTGAGAAGGACTGTTTTTGTTGTTGTTGACTGACTGACATTGTTTTTGACTCTGAAGATGACTAAGGTTGTCGAAACGTCAGTCAACAACAACAAAAACAGTCCTTCTCAGGACTGTACCAACCTGGACGATCTACATCTACAAACATGTAAAACATATCGTTTTTAAATTTTAGATGCCAACTAAAAGCTTTTGCAAGGCCTTTATTCGTGAAATCATCTTTGACTCGTTTTAGGTGGAAAACAAGATAATGCTGACATGGATTATGACGGAACGTCTGCCGTCCTTTTGGAAAACGGATCTGTATCTTGATTACTTGCTCTGCAAACTGTTGATCTCTTCATCCGAAGATGAGTTACGTAATGGAAAAGGTTGAAAAGTTTCGTTGATTTTAACCAGTATGCAGTCAGGTTACATGTTTTGTTTTGAACTACATTCCAATGTCTGTAAATGTGGCTCGTTGCGTTGTGAACGCCGAGCCTGTTTTAAAGGAGGAAGAATAGTTTCTGTACATGTTTGTAGACAGTGGCGTAGCCAGCTCGCAAGTTTTGGTCGTGCTATGTAAACTTCAGATCATTAACAATATTCATTTCTTTAGAAATCTTTTGTTTTTACAGTGAGTGAACACAAAAAAATTAACATAGCAGGACCAAATTTGAGGGCTGGCTACGCCACTGTTTGTAGATGAAGATTTGACTCTGAATATGACTACCGCTAAGGTTGTCGAAACGTCAGTCAACAACAACAAAAACAGTCCTATACCAACCTGGACGATCTACATCTACAAACATGTAGCGATACTCCCGGGTTCAAACCATTTGCAATATTTTCTGTATCGACAATATGATCTTTGTATCTTTAAGTCACGCACATTAAATCTTTGTGGTATTATGCTTGGTACTGTTCCTATCGCAGGCAATTGAAATCCTTGATCCTTATCACTAATCCTTGATCCTTATCACTATTTTTGACGTATTTGTTTTCAACCTCCCTTCCAGTAAATGAGAAATCGTCGAGAAAATACATCGGAAGCCTGATTGGCATGCAAAATTTTCGCTACTACACCAAGGGTGCCGTTGGAGAACACCTTTTGAACTTCTGGTGCGAAGCCGAAAGATTCCGTCAAATGAAACCAGAATTGCGTCGATTTGCCTTCCGAGAAATCCAGTTCAAATTCCTCACTAAGGGATCAGCGTACGAGATACCAGATGCGATAAAGCAGTGCATCTACTACGGTGAATGTACTGGAGTGCAAATGATTTCAAAACATCTCGCCATTTTCACTGAAAATGTTTTTGTGGACGCGCAAAATTGCGTGATTGAGAAATTGTGCGGCTACTGGGTGCCCAAGTACGTTTTACACAAATGTTGCGGAATGTCGACGTTTTATCATCAGAGGGATTTGAGTGAACCCATCGAGACAAAAAGGAGCAGGAAGAACTCGATGGAGGATAATATGACGTACTCCGTTGAAAATTACGTGAAAAATAACAAAGGCAAGAATTGTTTATCATCAACGTAATTTAATGAATGACCGGCTTAAGTTGCTTTTAATAAAGTAAATAGATTCAATCTGGGAGTTATTGTCTAATGTTTATGGAAGTTGGTCGTCCAGTTTGTGGAAGTTCTAATGTTTATGGAAGTTGGTCGTCCCGTTTGTGGAAGTTCTAATGTTTATAGAAGTTGATCGTCCAGTTTGGGGAAGTTCTGATGTTTATGGATGTTACTCGTCCAGTTTGGGGAAGTTCTAATGTTTATGGAAGTTGATCGTCCAGTTTGTGGAAGTTCTAATGTTTATAGAAGTTGATCGTCCGGTTTGTGGCAGTTCTAATGTTTATAGAAGTTGATCGTCCAGTTTGGGAAGTTCTATTGTTTATGGAAGTTGATCGTCCAGTTTGTGGAAGTTCTAATGTTTATAGAAATTGATCATCCAGTTTGGGGAAGTTCTAATGTTTATGGAAGTTGATCGTCCAGTTTGTGGCAGTTCTAATGTTTATAGAAGTTGATCGTCCAGTTTGGGGAAGTTCTAATGTTTATGGAAGTTGATCGTCCAGTTTGTGGAAGTTCTAATGTTTATAGAAATTGATCATCCAGTTTGGGGAAGTTCTAAGATGATGATTATAGGTGGGCTGTTTCAATCTCTTTGTCTGTTTAGGTGGTCATTTGAACTGGACAATCAACTTTCGCATGTTTCTACCTACCTGTTTGGATTCCACGGCACGGGATTCGGATGATCGTAATCTGAAATCCTTATGTAGATTTAGAGCCATTTATCGCACAGTGAGATTTACAGTAGCCTGCTTGCAGCCTGAATTCCTTATTTCCGTTATTAAATAAGGCTAGATACACAGTTCTTTTTTCAATAGCTTTTCTGTAAGCGCCATTATCTCCTGTATTGTATAGATGAAACCACGAGTGAAATAGCCGAGATTATCGAAGAAGAAGACGACGAGTATGAAAAAGCGAAAAACCTTTACTTCCTGGAAAATCGCGTGTCGTCCACGGAGAGCGTCAATCGTGAGGGAGAGAAAGCGAGTAGGAGTGCGAGTCCGTTCCTTCCTGAGATTCAGAAAAGCACTGCCTCAATCTCGCCGAGTGGATTCGTCAAGGTAATATACAAACTGCTACATTTTGAGCTTGTATGTGACGAATCGCCTCGCTTCGTTTGAAATTAGAAATTTTTTAATCATCTCGCGATTTTCAGCGAGCAAATTTCCTCGAAGATTGCAAAAAATTTTTTTGGTGATATTTGTGGGGGAATTCATAAAGTATTTTCTTGATTAGGCGACAGAAAGGAATGAAACTCTGAAATTACCGTCCATATCTTCAAAAATGTCATCGACCGGCGTTCAAGAAGACTTTCATCTCGGCGAACAAGTACAAAAACAGTTTTCAAGACAGTTCGATGTTAAAGAATTTCTCAAACTTTCCACTCCGTTCGCAATGAGTGTCAGCAAGAACACGATAAATAACTCTGAAACGAGTCTTATATCCAAGACAAGTGATGGCGGTAAGTAAAAGAACACGATAAATAACTCTGAAACGAGTCTTATATCCAAGACAAGTGATGCCGGTAAATAATTTTTGACCGAGAATTCACTCGTGTGCCCTTTAGTTAACATTTTTCTTACATTATGTGATATCGTTGAAGCTCCTGACCTGTGTATGAAAACAACTTCCCCTTTTCCAACAATCCCCAATATGACAAAGTAAATATTTGAACCCGGGAGTATCGTTACATATTTGTAGATGTCCATCGTCCAGGTTAGTAGAGTCCTGAGAAGGACTGTTTTTGATGGTGTTGACTGGCATTTCGACAACCTTAGCGTTTCGACAACCTTCTCTGAAGATGACTACCGCTAAGGTTGTCGAAACGTCAGTCAACAACAACAAAAACAGTCCTTCTCAGGACTCTACTAACCTGGACGTCCTACATCTGCAAACATGTTATCCCCAGTGTGATAAAGACTGGTATAATGTCACTTAAACAGGGATGAAACTCACTAACTCGTGAACACCACAGTCTGTACAAACACTTCCTGTTTTGCAAACTACCTGTCAATGAAAACTTTATTAGACGTGATACATGAAATGCAACGTACAATACGTTATATTTTGTATGTTTTTTAGACAGAAACGAGGAGAAAATGAAAATGTTTGAAAAAATATCCCCGACAAACTTGGTTCAAGTCATTAAACCAAACTATCATTTAGAAATATCGAAAAAACCGCTGAGCGCTTATAACACTTCGTCGTCTATTTGGGGCTCACAAAGTAAGAGAAAATTTGGTTGTTTTATATATTTTATGTCGAGGAAAGGGGTTTTGGCTAGTTATGGTATGAATAATTATCGTAGAACGTTTTCACCAAAACAAATTTTCCCGGAATTTTATTCTTTTAAAGAGTATGACGATTCACAGCTATAGAATCAACTGTTCAAATTGAGTTTCGGACGATTACTGCGAGTCGACGTTTATATGGTATTTGAAACATATCTTGCTGTACGCTGGTTAATAGCGAATGTTGCAACTGTTCCGCCTAAATTCGAGCAAGAAAGGGAGAAAGCCTCAGTTTAATTCTTGCCACCGATGTACTTGCTCAATCGACAGTGACCACGCCTTGGTGGGGGATTTCCCTAGTTCTTAGGGGGATTAACCTTAAGTCATAAAAATCAAAATAGAACTGTTTACATTATAAAAACCCATGCCGACATCAAAGCGTAGTAATAAACGTAGTAATGCACCCATACACGCGCTGTTTCGTTGAATAAAGTACACTAACGAGGATGTAATGTCGGCTTCGCGTCATTCACATAACTTGGAGGAACCTTTGGTTGTTCAAATCGATATATCTGATGTACATTTATTGACGAAGTCTGGCAAAACGTCTTCGTCGAACTCAAAATTATGCGATCTCAAAGTAACCGAAATCTCGTCTGCTGCTTGCGCTCTTTTTAATTCCTGTTGTGGAGGATTTATTAAGTTGAATTTCATCGACAAATGTTCGGAACTCATTTGTGAAGAACCGAAACTTATCGACGATATTGGTCGAAGAATTGAACAAAGTGTATTAAAGATTGCAAGCTCGATAGAGCTGTCGAAGTTGTTTAAACTTGAGAAGGTTGAGCGACACTGGCTTTTGCTTAGTGTGAAATCCTCGCCTCGATTTTGTACCGTACAATTTTTCATGTACACGCCGTCGGATTACCAGATAAATGCTATTGATCTTCGCATTAGATCGGCCGAAATAGCTTCGTTGCTTGAGCCACAATTGTCGGCTGATTATTGTGCACCCAAATTTCCAAAACATTTCACCAGGTTTTGTTATGACGAGAGACTTTCTCGTGGTCGCCGAGAAAGTCAGACGGTTCAATTCAAACTTTTGAAGAACGAACCTGAGAGTAACGGACGCTTTACGAGGACATTGGCAGACAGAATCGTTAATAAATCGAACAAAGTTACAAACACTGTTTCAGCGTTTGCAAATCATGAAGGCGGGCATATGTACTTTGGTGTAGACGACAACACTTCAACAGTCAAAGGGCAGGAAGTCAGCGAATCGGAGAAAGTTAAAATCCGCAAAAAGATCTCGCTTTTGCTTTCAAAAATGGTATGGCCTGTTTCACAGCCAGAGCGGTTTTGGAAAATTTCTTTTCATCCCGTTTTCGACTGTCAGAT
This sequence comes from Xenia sp. Carnegie-2017, assembly GCF_021976095.1. NCBI lineage: Eukaryota > Metazoa > Cnidaria > Anthozoa > Malacalcyonacea > Xeniidae > Xenia > Xenia sp. Carnegie-2017. Next base: position 2,366,462 of record NW_025813469.1, on the reverse strand, counting down.
TCAAAAGTTCAGCACCTTTAGATACATCATTGTTCTGTCTGTTGCCAAATGCCCTGGAGGTGTGCATGTGGAAGAGCCAGAAAGCTATCATCTGGAAAAGGGAAAGGTGTCAAGGATTCCATTTTCATTGTGGAAGAAGAGGTTTATCGAAGATGCAAAGAAATGTGAGGCACATAGGTCTTGGAATGAAAATAGTGCATCTCAGGCCATTGTGGCATTGTATGGGACGAAAGACATTCCTGTTATAAAATGGAGTTCTGCTGAATATGAAAAGGACTACATGTCAATAACACAGCACATGGAGGAATTGAGAAACAATGGATGCTGGAGGCAAATTAACACTATTGAAAAAAAGGTTTGAATTAAAATGAATGTTTATGATAACATAGCCAGGTTATATAAATCCTGGATTTATACTAAGGATTTATATTATGTATAATCTCTGATGATGGCTTTGGAATATAGCCAGGTTAAGTACTCATCTATGCTGCAGGAAGTATGGGACAGGGCCGTGTGTATAAAGGGCACTGAACACTAGCAGGTTTTGCAGATATTTGGCAGCTTATGCTACCAAAGCAAGTCATTTATGTGCAGGATGCACATGAAACAGCTCATAAATATGGTTGTCAAATGGGGGTGGGATGCCAAAGGTGATATAATTTTTTTACTAAATCACTACATAGGTAGGCTACATAGGTAGGCCTGTAGTTATTTAGTAAAAAAATTATATCACCTATCCATTGCATATTTGAGACATTAGTATTTCGATAAATATAATTGAAATTAACTTTGTTAATATTGAAAACTTTCCAGATACTTGGCTCAGACGAATACAATGCTGATCAGAAGCTTGCAGTTACCTTTCAATGTACAGCCGCCGCATATCGACAGAAAAGATTTACGGCAGCAAATAAATACTTGGAATCCTACCATTCTTTAGTCAAAGATGCAAAGAATCTCACCATCTTTGAGGTGCAAGAGTTATATTCGTTGTCAGCAATTAAACGATCGGAAAAAGACTACGAAGCCAGCTACGGATACACATGTCAGGCTCTTCAAAAGATGCAGCTCATACAACCAGGTTGGATCACTGCTTGGTACCTATGTAATGCTGCATCACTTCTGACGATTTTTGCAGGTGAAGAGTCTGACCCTCAAAAAAAGGATGACCTCATTGAGCAGGCCAAGCGTTTTTATGAACAGGCTCTGGTACATAACCAAGCAATCATTGCCTACCCAAAGGCAGCCGCCAATTTGCACCATCGTGTTCATATCAACTTGGCTATGCTTTGCATGGATTCGTCTCCAAGCAAAGCTGTGATTAACCTAAATCAGGACATCCCACTTTGCAAAATCCAAATGGCCCGCGATAGTTTGCACGCAGCAGAGAATTTCGAAGGCCCGCCAATGACTGGTTTCAACGAATTTCATTTTCTACTTGCCAAATCAGATCTTGCTCTGCGATGTTACGAACGCGATCCAGTAGAAGGAAGAGGGTATTTGTCCGAAGCCATTACGAATGCCAAGCGTGCGTATGAAGTCGCCAATGATAAAGCATTTGCTGAAGTGCAGCACTATGCTGAAACCAGAATTGTACTCTTTGAAAGCATGCTTCCGAATGAACCAGATGATTCAGAGTTGTTAGATGATTTGCTACAAAATTTGATGAGTGAAAACTAAGTGTCGATCAATCTCCCTGCTCCCTCTACCCCCACCCCCCGGCCTTACAGCATGCCTCGACCATCTATAATCTGGTGCTTTTCCAGATATTCGTCAAAGTGTCTATCATTGAACTTGACTTGTAGCAACAAATATGGCTTTTTGTGATAAACAGCAATGTTCATCAACCGTGGTCTTCTTTTAAACCATTCAACGTTGAATGATGCGCACAACACTCTTGGTTCGATTGGAACGGATCTGCCGAAAGTTCAGTTCAAGTTTCCTTCTACTGCTCTTTTAAACGATTTTGTTTCGGTGGAACTTTGTCTTTTTACCGCAACTAAATGTTCATTAAAATATTTCGACCCGTTACTCATTATGGCTCACTAGTATCAATTCATTTAACTCATGTGTTTGGTAAACCTCTTATACGTAACACGTTTTTGTAAATATAATGTACAGATATATTTTAATTCATAGAGAATTATCGTTGTTATGTAGCATATAGGATGTAGTATTGTTCTTTGTAAATGAAAGCCGTCTTATTACCTTATACTAAGGGAAAGCTCTGAAAAATGGAGCCTAGAAAATTAACACGAATTTCTTCCATCAGCATGAAGCCAAACAAACCTGTATAAACTATATTTGGTTATCCGTTGTGACGTTAATTGTCTGTAGTTTTACGGTGAATAAAAAAATTACATTACTTTGCTATCAATGCTATGTGACTTGAAAAATTTGTCATCACGTTGGACGTACCATTTCAAGATTAACATTTCAACTCTCAAGATTGGGGGGCACCCTCTTGCGTCCCTCGCACTTAATTTGTGCTTTAGCCAGAATTTTCTCATGAGGAAAGGTTTGTGCAAGTCCATTCATCCCATCATGAGGAAAGGTTTGTGCAAGTCCATTCATCCCATCATGAGGAAAGGTTTGTGCAAGTCCACTCATCTCAACAAAGGACATCCTTCACTATTCACACATCCCTGACCCTATCCTCACATCCCTGACCCTATTTACTCCTTTCCCTCCCTCGCCCTTCGCTATTTCTCAAACTCTTTACCCTTTTCTAATTTTCATCGTTTTTCAGATTCTATCATAAATATATCAAAAATAACTTCAACAGTGTATTTCATCTTTTGCCCGGATTCAGATGATACCAAGGACTGTGGCAACCTCTTTCTACTGTCCATAACCGCTGACCGTTTGGCTGGCGGTCCTTTCCAGACATATCTGAAGTCGAAGAACGACAAACTGAGCTTGGCACATCTTCAGTTTTGGGAGGACGTGCAAACATACATAGCTATAGCCAACTCTAGTGCTGTCGATTTGAAGTATCGTCTTGGTAGAAATATTCTGGTTACATATCTCCAACATGGTAGCATCCGGGAAATACGGGTGAACTGCAATGTGCGTGAACGCCTTTGTCGTCTTCTGCAGCGTTGTCATGCTGACGTCATGTTATCGAGAATTGCTAATAAAACAATCGAGGTTATGTGATTAAATATACTTCCAATTTGTTCACCTACTGACCATCCCAAGTTGCCAACCCACACCAATATAAGTTAACCTAATGACCAACCCAAGTTGCCAACCTACACCAATCTAGATTAACCTACTGACCAACCCAAGTTGCCAACCTACACCAATCTAGATTAACCTACTGGCCAATCAAGTTGCCAACCCACACCAATATAAGTTAACCTAATGACCAACCCAAGTTGCCAATCCACACCAATCTAGATTAACCTACTGACCAACACAAGTTGCTAACCCACACCAATCTAGATTAACCTACTGACCAACCCAAGTTGCCAACCTACACCAATCTAGATTAACCTACTGACCAACCCAAATTGCCAATCCACACCAATCTAGATTAACCTACTGACCAACCCAAGTTGCCAATCCACACCAATCTAGATTAACCTACTGACCAACCCAAGTTGCCAATCCACACCAATCTAGATTAACCTACTGACCAACCCAAGTTGCTAACCCACACCAATCTAGATTAACCTACTGACCAACCCAAGTTGCTAACCCACACCAATCTAGATTAACATACTGACCAATCAAGTTGCCAACATACACCAATATAAGTTAACCTACTGACCAACCCAAGTTGCCAACCCACGCCAATCTAGATTAACCTACTGACCAACCCAAGTTGCTAACCCACACCAATCTAGATTAACCTAATGATCAATCCAAATCGCCTATAATCACCAATGTAGACTCAGTGATTAAGTATAGTTGTTAATCGTCACTAATCTAGACTAGCTTACTCATTAACAAGGTTTCCAAGAAATCGCCTATTGTAAAATCCATGAAACTCATAAGAGTATCTTTGCAAATAGAAAAGAAAAGAAAGTGAATTGACTGAAATTTTGTTGAATTAAATTTAGAACAAATTTAGAACAAATTAAAAAAAAATACCACGACACATCGAAGTATTTTTGTCAACGAAAGCAAAGAATTCACGCTCACATCTGAGGCGTTTACATTTGGTTTTCAGGGGACCGCATTTTAGTTTCTATACATTATATATATTAAAGTCTGTATTTAGTTATCCATCAAATTCATACAAGTATTTTTGACCGTCGCGCAAGCAGAAGAAAATTGATTTTTTCCACCAATACCTAGGTGCTGTACGATTCTTGGCAGGCATTCGTTCAAGCCGATAAAGACGATTTGAAAAACACACTGGTCAGTAGAATTCATATATTTATACCTATATGTATGTACTAGCTTGCCGTACTTTCCTCTTGAGTAAATTTCTACTTGAAGTTTTTCGGTAAAAATTGTAGAAGAAAAGTTACATCGTCATTTTACAGTAGCCTATGGCGGATATTGTGTTTTTTTATTAATGATATATTGCGAATATGTCAAGTTTAATTGTGCCCTAATGTAATATTTCAAACGACTTCATATCGTCTGAATATTCAAAAAGGCGATGTTTCTTTTGTGGTCTATTTTTTCAAACCAGTCGATTCAAATTTTTCTCATCATTATGTACTGAAGCTTCTGTCTTGTTTTCTAGTTATCATACTGGAGAAGGGGAACTGTCGCTTTGGAGGAAGCACTGGAAAACAATGAAAACAACGAATCATTTCGTGTTCTCAGAGCTTTGGACCTTGCACTGTGTCTTGGAATGGGAGGTATAGGTTGTCATGACAATGCAATAGCGAGGTCGATTAAGGAATTGTTCCCAATCCCTTCGTGAGTGAGCAAATGATTTGCTTCGGCAGTTAGTGAAAAGTAGTGATTGTATATTCCAAATGCCACGGTTCGTGGATTCTATTGAAGTCGGCAATTTCATACAAGACTCTGCGGCTGAACATGAAACTTCATGCTAGCAATTGCAATAACTTCAGGGTTAAATTTGAACTGAGGTTTGGACTGACCATGTTTCCTAGTGGTTCAATGGCGTAAGATTGATTTAAGGAAAACAAAGTGGGGACAAGTCTCTTAAGGCGAGCCAAAGAAAGCAATCTAGCTATAGCTGTCAATTTGAAATTGTCATGAAAAATAAGTGCTGGGAAACGGCCAACTTTGCTCCTCTCTGGCTGCGCCCTTTCTAAAAAACAGTCATTGTAATCGTGAAAAACAGTCCTTCTCGGGATTTTCTCTAACTAACTTTGATCATCAGTAGCTCATTCAAAGTTAGGCGCTGATGTCAAATTTAAGATACCTCTATAACAATGCCTACAAATTTCCAAAGAATAAGATGTAGTATGTTCTTACATTTTTATCAAGCTCTCTACCATCACAGATTCTCAACAAGTTGCCGTCGAGGAAGAAGATGTTCTCTTGTCCGAGAGCGACGAAGAGGAATTCGAAAACGAGGGAAGTTTACGAAAGAGAAGACTTACTATAGTAAACGAAGAGGCGGCCGAAGCTCTTGTGGCGTTTGTGAAAGAAGAGGAAGTCTCGGCGGAAAATGCAAGAAGAAAATCGCATTTTTACGGCAAGGCAAACAGGAGGGTTAGAAAATCGAGTGTTTTTAACTCTGTGGCTTTAAAAATTCGTCCACCAAAGCCGAGGTATTTTACATCGTAGACATGACTTAACTTGATAAAAACGCCATATTGGAGATCAAATTATGAACATTGTTTCACTTTGATGATCATTATATGGGAGCTTAGCGTGGTACGACGATCATTATATGGGAGCTTAGTGTGTTACGATGATCATTATATGGGAGCTTAGCGTGCTACGATGATCATTATATGGGAGCTTAGTGTGCTAAGATGATCATTATATGGGAGCTTAGTGTGCTAAGATGATCATTATATGGGAGCTTAGCGTGCTACGATGATCATTATATGGGAGCTTAGTGTGCTACGATGATCATTATATGGGAGCTTAGTGTGCTACGATGATCATTATATGGGAGCTTAGTGTGCTACGATGATCATTATATGGGAGCTTAGTGTGTTACGATGATCATTATATGGGAGCTTAGTGTGCTACGATGATCATTATATGGGAGCTTAGTGTGCTACGATGATCATTATATGGGAGCTTAGTGTGCTACGATGATCATTATATGGGAGCTTAGTGTGCTACGATGATCATTATATGGGAGCTTAGTGTGCTACGATGATCATTATATATATATATATATATCACTCTTGTATTCATCACTGATGACTTTCGTCCATAGTTTAAAGTTAGATTATTTATGTTATTTTTCAGATTCTTCTCGGACATTTTGTCGGACTCGACGCAGTTATTGTGGCTGAAACGTTTCCTCAGCGATCACGGTGTGTTAATGCCATTGAAGTTTTGGCAGGACGTTGAACGAATGAAAACTCAGAGTAAGGACAGTCGAGCCAGGCAGGCAAAAGCACGAGCGATAGTGAAACAGTACTTCGCAAACATCGAAGATCCATGTAAGCGGTTATTGTATTTTGTCGATTGTATCAAATTGTTATGCAGAGAAACAGTTCCTTTGTTTTTATGTGTTTAGAGGAGTGCCTCTGCGTGCTCTTTCATCGATAGTAAATTGTCGTTTGCTTTTAAATTCAAAATGTTTCGTTAATGAATCTCGATATTTGATAATGTTGTCGTAACTTTTTGCCCCACCAAAACGTGTTGGGTTCTTTTTCTTAAGGTAGAAGTCTTCATTGTCAGGCGGATATCATCAGAGACATACCGCTCATCGATCACGTGACACCAGCGATGTTAGTGTCTGCGCAGGCGTGTGTCATTCGTAGCCTGGAGGAACAATGGTGAGTCACATGATCAGTATTAGTTCCTAGTCCACACGTATCCGGATATTTAAAAATCCGGATATTTTTTTCTCCGTATTTGAAAAAAATTGCGTCCACATGTATCGTCTTCAAATCGTATTTACCGTCCACACGAATACGCTAAATCGCCAAAATGCGCGAAATAAGCACAAGTCATTAGAGTTTGTGGCCTGGATCCTAGTTTTGATGTCATCGTATTCGAAAATCCCCGTTTTAGCTGTCCACACATATTCAAATAGCCGACGTTTTCAAAAATATACAGTCTGAAGAGCGTATTTAAAAATCTCCGTTATTGTCAATGAAAACGCCTGTTACATGGGGACGAATGGCCAAAACGGATGAAAAAAACCTTCGTTTTTGATAATACTCGGCTACGTGTGGACAAGGCCTTCGTTCCTTGTCTCTTTAAAAAAGGAAATGAATTCCTAATCAGATTCCCGACGCAACCTTAGTCGTTCTAATTCTTAATGCCATGAGGTCTACTCAACGGTTCAACGTAGTGCGCATGTGTGGGCTTCAATTATATTAAGATTTAATTAACCATACAGATGATACTTAATTATCCCTTAGTGTTCCTATTCGACCGTTGGATTATTTCTTTAAGCTCACTGTACGGTGAATACGATTCACACTCCCTTATTTTTCTTTCGCCATTCCGAAATCCCCTTCTAAAACAATTGTATAACATTAAACTACGATGTTCCTTAAATCCAGATTATTTTAATATCAACTTTCTACTCAGTGCTTTTCGCTTCTACGGTTTGTTCAGATTAGATCAGAGATCATTTCTCTGACCCACTAACCCGCACGTGGAAACCAAAAGCCCTGGGCACGAGGTCGGTCTTAATATTTCACTTTTCCGTAGGTTTTATCGATATCTTGCCACATTCCCTGAAGACGCAAAAGAGGAAGATTTGGAGAAGTACGCTGCTCGTAACACTCTCATGGGAATCACTAAGATTGCATCATGGGGAAAGACGGTAATCTCAGAGTTAGAGTCCAGGAAGCAAACAGGGGGGGTATTCACCTCCGTTAATGGAGGAGGGTCAGTTTCTCCGAGGATAACCATTCCGTATTGGTTTTGTTGTGTGAACTGTTTTCATTTCAAACGAATCGTAATGTGGGTAAAGTATTGGGCTGATTACGTTAAAGATGAGGATGACATTTAACTAATTCGAAGCAAAAGATGTTGTTTTACTCTCGAAGTTTCGAGTTTTTTTTATGGTTCAAAATCATTTCTCCTCTTCTACTGCTGCTCCCGGGCATACAGGGCCGGTAGCACGAAGCCTGGATAGCGTTATCCATTGGATGGCGAAAATTTTCAAACTTATAAAAAAGGTGTTAATATTTTTCATACGACAAAGAAATTTCGTAACCTTCAAAACAATATTTTATTTCAGTGATTGCTCAGTTCGAATCTTATATTTTTCGTTTTTTAAAAGGTTTTATAAAAGTTTAAAGAAAATTGCTATCCAATGGATAACGCTATCCAGGCTTTGTGCAACTGGCTCCCGAGCTTTAACTTTTTTTTTCTTCTATAGCGTGGACTGTGGGCTGTGTTTGGTCAAAGTATGATGGCTTTCATTCGCGGCGTTACTAAACACGAAAGCCGCGAGTGTTTCATAAGGTTTCTCGTGAGCGAATCTAAAATTTCCCCCGAAGGTATTGTAGTCGTTTGAATCCTCCAGCGTGAGTGTAAATTCCTATTTATCTGAAAATTTCATACCACGTAAGAGAAAGTAATGATTTTAGTGGCGGTAGAGCAGTGCAGCCATCAAGGGTAGTGTGCGCAGTTGAAACATTAACCAGAGAAACTCAGTTCAGCTGTATTGCTGACTTGTTTTTGCTGTTAATTGGAGGGTTAAATGTTTTAGAATGGTGAACAATTTATTTCGAGGGATGTTTGGTGGGTGCCCCATCAGAAAATCTGTCCATGGCTTAGCAAACTCGTTCATTTGGGAGGTGCACACATTCATATACCCATGTTTTAATCCATAGAAAACAATTGGTTTCAAAGGAACGTGATACGGCAAAACATGGACGTTTGAATATGTGCACCCCACCCCTCCCCCATGATTATCGAGTTTGCTACGCCATTGATTTTTAACGTAGAACTTTTGCAGGTCGAAAGCATATAAATCAAAACTATAAGAGAATCATAAATAATCGCGTCATCTCTGCTGACCATTTGGCAAGCGATTTGAGGTTTTGGTTGGAAGTTCAGCGGTAAGCTTTATACACAGTAGCATATTTACTTTTGATATAAAAACAATATAACGCATGCGCTGCTTGGTCTATAGCTGTGTGTTTGCATTGGCTCGTGCAAACCGATCTGAACTCAACCAATCAAATCGAGTGATGAGTGTTTTCAAATCAATCATGAGTAACATTTTAAAAGAAAACTTCAAATGTTTTAAATTTGTCTGTTTCGCATTATTGTTATTTCATAAGAGAAATAAAAGATGTTTTTCGTGTTTGCACTGGCTTACGCAAACCTCGGAGACCTTTCCAATTTCCAAAATGCCCCCGCTTTACAAACTAGTCAAAACCTTTGATTTAATGTTGAAACTAACGAATGGATTTGGTTATGAATCATGCATTTCCTCGTCCCGGATGTTCATGTAGCTTCAAGGAAATGGTCGACGGTGCGTCCCTTTGTGCTCTGGCCGGCAACTACTCCCTAGACGATGAAAAACTGATTCGTTCTAAAGCAAAGACGATCATCTGTTGTTTTCTTGATTCTGCATTGCCGCCAAGATTACAGGTACAATTATAAAGCTTCAGTGCTCTACATATGTAAGTTATATAAAGTTTGTCATGGTTCTAAACCTTCAGTGCTAGTTCACTTCACGGGGGGTGCTGCAAATATGTAAGTTATATAAAGTTTGTCATGGTTCTAAACCTTCAGTGCTAGTTTACTTCACGGGGTGCTGCACATATGTAAGTTATATAAAGTTTGTCATGGTTCTAAACCTTCAGTGCTAGTTCACTTCATCTACATATGTTATACAAAGTTTGTCATGGTTCTAAACCTTCAGCTTCTTGCTGCAAATATGTAAGTTATATAAAGTTTGTCATGGTTCTAAACCTTCAGTGCTAGTTCACTTCAGGGTGCTGCACATATGTAAGTTATATAAAGTTTGTCATGGCAGTGCTAGTTCACTCACGGGGTGCTCCACATAAGTTATTGTTTGTCATGGTTCTAAACCTTCAGTGCTAGTTCACTTCACGGTGCTGCACATATGTGTTATTAAGTTTGTCATGGAACCTTCAGTGCTAGTTCACTTCACGGGGGGTGCTGCACATATGTAAGTTATTAAGTTTGTCATGGTTCTAAACCTTCAGTGCTAGTTCACTTCACGGGGGATGCTGCACATATGTAAGTTATTAAGTTTGTCATGGTTCTAAACCTTCAGTGCTAGTTCACTTCACGAGGGGGGGTGGTGCTCCACATATGTAAGTTATATAAAGTTTGTCATGGTTCTAATATAGATCAATATCCCGTATGAAATGAGCGATAGAATATGTCACGAGTTCAACTCTGGCATTTCCGACCGTGGCTTGTTTCACGACGCTGAAATTTACGTGTTTTGTACCCTCATCAATTACTGGAAGAAGTGAGTCCATACTTTAACTTTGTTGAACTGTTGCACTGGTTATAGTGTGGTGGTCTGATGCTGTTACGTCATATGCACTGTTTAATTGTCTGGGGCCGGTTGAAGGAAGTCAATAGATAGCGGTATCCAATGCATAGTAAAATTTCTCAAACTTGTAAAAAAGATGTTTATACTTTTTTTACGACAAAGAAATGTTGTAATCCTCGAAACAATATTTTATTTCAGTGATTGCACAGTTCAAATCGTACATTTTCCTCTTATAAGAGATTTTTTAAACGTTCAGAAAAATTTGCTATTCAGGATAGCGCTATTCGGCCTTCGTGCAACCAGCCCCTGGATATAGTGTCTGGAAACACTGGGTTGTTCAATGGTCATCGATGGCAGTTAGTTGAAAATAGTCGTTTATGGTAGCCTGCAGATTTTCGGGTGAGATAGCCTGCAGATTGTCGGGTGAGATAGCCTGCTGAAATCCACAAAAAGCAGTCGAAGTTTGATCATACAGAAATGAAGAGGGCTTCATTTACGATAGCATAAAGATATTTAACGGCAGAATTTCTCGACCTTCGTTACAATAACTTTGCATTTGCTTATAGCAGCGCGTGTTTCGTGCAAATAAATGGTCAAAAATTTAAGAACAGTTTGATATTAGCCTGTAGATAGTTGGGTTAGCCTGCGACAAGTTGGATGTCTGGGAACGACCGACAACTGAATGGAAGTCTAGGAACGACTGAGACTTGAACACACTTGAACTTCAACCATTGTTCTTTTGTTAAGATTTTTAGCCAGCGACATGAAATTTGACGATGGTGCTGGCATAGAAGAGAGAAAAGGACGCAGGAAACATAAACATAAAAACGACAAAGAAACGTTGTATATAGAAGGCATTCCTTACAGACGAATTGCAATCCTTCCAGGTTCGTTAGCGCTGCAGTTGAATAGCGCTCAGTTCGTTAGCGCCCAGGTTCGTTAGCGCCCAGGTTCGTTAGCGGTCAGTTGAATATTTCGTAGACAAGCCAATATACAATTGCTTCGTCCTTTTAATTGAGTACAGTAAGTATTCAGAAAAATACTGTGTTATTTACATTTGCTGACAAAACATCCTTGTCTGTGCTTACATTTTTATATTATTTTTGCAAACGATAACTGAGAGCTACCAACAAGCAGAAAAAAATTTAATGTTCCAAAAGAATTTTATCATTTAGCATGAGATGGGCTCGTGAAACTGGTTTTGTTTGTAACTTTTTAAATTGAGTTATGATGTTTGTGTGTTTATACATACTTTGTTAATATTCAGCTTGGAAAACAATGTTTTTGGTAAAATTTGGTAAAATTTTCAACGTTTGCATCAATTAACATTTGTTTATTTTTTTCACTTTACAGACGAAGATTCAAGGCTGAGCTTTTCTCTTATGACAGGTTTGCGAATCATATCGTAAAAATCATTGTCGTAAAGTTGATTATTGAATTAGTAAATGTCATTTGAGGCATTTTGGCGTTAGTTGATTTTCTTTAAACAACTATTTTATTCGAACTTTCGAAGCAAATCGAAGTGAAATGATTTGTTGCCGATGTGGCAACGAATCTCTTTGGTTTCAACGACGAGCGAAGAACTTTCCTCCATGTAAGAATCCAAAATGCTCTTGAAGAGGAAAATAGTTGATTGTCATTACAATCGAAATACGTCGACCTTAAAGTTCAGCAACAAGAGCGGGGGGGGGGAGGGAGGTAAACCCTCAAAATATTATGTTTTCAATAACCATAAAAGGGTTTATTACAATCAAAATACCTCTCCCATTTTAGCAGAAACATCCCCCCCCTTCTTCCTCCTAAATACACATGCAATCCTGCATTTTTTCATGCCGTCAAAAATGTTGTCATGTGAAATACTATTGATGTAATTTAAACATGAACGATCTTCATCTTAAGTACCATTGAACTCCGACATTCCACAATAAAAATGCCAACTGCTCATTCAATTAACTTCCATCGCTCAAAGTGACTTCACATTTTGATGGCTAACGGATAGGCGGAATAATGATAAAAAAATGCCAGTTCAATAGACTAATGTTCGGATTTACCTGAAGTTTTGTCAACATCGATGATGTGATATGTTCCTTTGCGTCGCCCAAACACCAGGCAAAACTGGCGTGAAATGACGGTTCCTGTATGTACAAAAAATCAGTAGAAAAATTCATGGAAACCTTCTTAGAAATGTTGTCACGTAAGCAGGCGAAGAATATGTGTAGTAAAGCTGATTAGCGATAAACACAATTACATAAAGTAATGGCAATAAGTGACAATGACAGCATGTTAGCGTACTTTGTACATATTTATGATCTTGTTTTCGTTATTCTTACATCGTAATATTCCTGAAGACCAAACTCCCGAAACGCCTTGTCGACAACTAGCACCAAATCCTTCAACTTAAATAAAAGAACCATGTCATGTTCAGAACGTTACTCAAATTTGAACGGTAGATTTCGGGAGAGCTTACGCTACTCATGTAGGATAATCTCGGTACAATGGAGGATTAGAGGATTTTTAATGGATTACCTGTGATATCCCAATGGTGACATCTAAAGCCAAGAACGTCCTTATGGTAACACAAAAGAAAAAGCGTACGTGATGCTGAAATGTACTTCTAAAAAACAGTTGTTTATAGGTTTAGATAAAATTTTCAACCCACCGCGTTCTGTCATCGTTAACGTACAAAGAAACTTTCTGAAAATCACAAATGAACCTAAATTGGAACAATTGTTAGAATTGATATGAGTGTTTTCTCTGTGGAAAAATTCTCCCGCGTTGATTATCAAAATGTCTAATAAAGTAAATGGTTTGAACCGGGAGTATCGTTACATGTTTGTAGATGTAGATCGTCCAGGTTAGTATAGTCCTGAGAAGGACTGTTTTTGTTGTTGTTGACTGACGTTTCGACAACCTTAGCGGTAGTCATCTTCAGTAGTCAAAAATGAGAAAAAAGCTCATCTTTTAACTCTGAAGATGACTACTGCTAAGGTTGTCATTGTGTCTGTTGTAAAGAATTAATACCTATTACTCATTTTCACGTGTAAGAGGTATGAAATAAACGATGTTTACTGTGTTTGCCATGTTTATGCAAACCGAGGAGACCTTTGGGAGAACTCGAGAGCAGAGCAGTGCAAGCCCGAGACCAAAGGTGGAGGTTTGCACCTGCTCGAGAGTTCTCACAAACGTCTCTGGGGTTTGCATAAACCTTTGTAAAAACGAAAAACATGTTTTATTTCGTTTATAAAACAAAAAATGCGAAACAGACAAATTTAAAACACAAACGTTTTGATTTTTCCTTTGATATGTAGTCATGATTGTTTTGCAAATTATCTTTGATTGAGCTCAGATCGGTTTTTACAGGCTATTGCAAACTTAGCTGTAGACCAATCAGAGCACGCGTTTTATTTCTAATAAGTATTACACCCAAGACTTCTTACCTGCGTTTTCCGTGGAAGCCATGCTCCAAGAGTTTGGTCAGCGGCTTAATCCAATGATGCCTGATGGGAACTGTTCGCGATATGCTTACGTGGAAATCACGCGTGTCAAATATGTGCAACTCGAAGTCTTCATTGGACCAAATCTTTCGTAGGTACGATATAAAGAGGTCAAAGGTTTCGGGAAGATCAACTAAAAATAACGTGAAAGATCGATTGCTAAACTGAACCATTATTGAGAAAAGAATGATGTTGAAAGTGATGATGATGATGACGATGTCATTGAAAGTGACGACGATGATGATGTCATTGAAAGTGACGACGACGATGATGTCATTGAAAGTGACGACGATGATGTCATTGAAAGTGACGACGATGATGATGTCATTGAAAGTGACGACGATGATGATGTCATTGAAAGTGACGACGATGTTGTCCAAGGGCTTTAGTGCACTTAAGCGGCTGCTCAAAGATCTCATCTAGCTTCAAGCGGATGACTTTACTTTTCCCTATATAAAATCACTTAGTGACCTGTGGCCTTCTCAGAGAATGAAAAGATTGCCTAAATCCTGTTAGTAAAATTGCCAAGCCTACTAACCAAAAAACGTATCCTATCCACCTAACACTGTTCTAAATGAAGTTTATGGTTTGAACCCGGGAGTATCGTCAAATGTTTGTGCATTTAGATCGTCCAGGTCAGTAGAGTACTGAGAAGTACTGTTGGTGTTGATGTTGACTGACGTTTCGACGACCTTAGCGGTAGTCATCTTTAACTCTGTACAGCAGTCAACACCAACAGTCTTTCTCAGGACTCTGCTAACCTGGACGATCTACATCTACAAACATGTAACACGATGTTCCACCGTCATGTTCTCAACATCAACAGTGATGACTGAAAACCATGATTGTCACTTTTCCTGATTACAAAAAAAAACCTCAACACGCAAGATGCGTACATGGCACGAAAACATGCGTCGCCCAGTTGCCGGGAAAATGATCAAAACCACGTGTCCGTCCTTGGTGAAGTGACACGTCATCGGGCCAACCTTCGCTGTCATTAAACATGTCTAATATTCCACTTGGAATTTCCAGCTTTTCTTTGCTATGAAAGGAAAAAGAATGGAAAGGGATTTTAAGCATCGATGCGCGCGCAAGCTTACTACTTCACCCGTGTCATGGTGTGCAGTATAATGTTTATTGTACTAAAGTCCTAAGCTCCACTCTGATTGTGGTCTGGATACATGGGGGGAGGGAGTGAAACGATAAACTTGTATCTCTATGGAAACCTTATTTTCTCTAAGCCATTGATGTCATCGTTACTCTCTCTTTGTCGTTTTATTCCCTGAGAGCTTGGTGTAGTTTTGACCGCGTCTGCTTCGCTTGTATCGTCTTCATCTTCGCCATACGTATCAGCGAGCAGTTTTAAGCTATTTATCATTGAAGTGTGATTTAATGTCGACTAGTTTAAATTCAACAACCTGCAAGCTCGTATAGTATGAAGTTGAAACTTGAAAGTTTCACCAAAGAATGTAAAAACGAAATAGCCAGCAAGCAGTTACAGCATTTCCCAACTTATATATGCACTACGAGTTATCTTGATCAGGCAAAATTGTATATTTTAATCGATGCGTTAGTCAGCCGTTTTCTCATTCCTTAATTGCCGCCATATTGTTAAAAAGTAAACAGTTATATTTGTATTACATGAAATCGTATAACGATATTTTGCCATAAGTGTGCGGGGGCTCACGAAATTGCCATGGCGGAAATTTGAAAAGAAAGTGAAACGCTTTTGAAGATTGATATTCAAAGTATCCAACTGTACGCTTTTTTTCGAAGTTTTGAGCTTAATGTTCAAGTGAAGAGAATTTGAAACAACCTGTTTTTAAAGTGTGGTTTTCAATATAAAACTTGTCGCGTTTGCCGAAAAAAGATGTCAGGATTTAGTGATTTACTTCAGCAAGCCGAACAGCTGACGGCGGACATTGAGAGTGGTGGCGAGCTTCCGAGGATAGAGAGAAACCTGCATCAATTGGCAGAAGCAGGTGACCGACTGTGGAAGAAAACAACAGGGGGGGCTGGCGACGATGCTGATGCCAGAGCGTAAGTTGATGAGAAAATCTGTTAACTGTTGTTCACACTTCCCTCCTTTTTTTCATTCATCTGGCACATTTATGTGTAATGAGTTCATTTGTTGAAAGAAAATACCCAACTTTTGACCTTAATGGATAATACAACCTCCACATTCTTGGATGGCTAAACCTATGAACCACCTTCCACTAACCCCCATCCTTGTCAGTTAGTTGTACACCAATGTTTATATTTAAAAACTTTGAAAGCCAGTAACAACAAACAACAAACAAACAACATTTATATACCGGCCAGTATTAATCCCCGCCAGGGGGGTTGACCGGTCCATGAATTTTTCCACGCCACACATCTCTATCTCTCGCCATATCTCTCGTTATACCCATCGCCTTCATATCACTGTTCACAACATCCATCCATCTCTTTCTCGGTCTACCTCGTTTGCGGACTCCATCAACATTCATATGCAACGTTCTACGAATTTCAGCACAGTAACAGCAAGCACAGTACAGTACTTTTAATTTTGTCCCCTGTTATGAAAGCCAGTAACAGCAAGCTTTTTGGACTACTTTCTCAAGCATTCTTTGACAAATTTGTGTATGTCAAAAATCTACTGTTTGTGTTGTTCAGATATTTATATTACTTGATGTAATATGATTATTCTATGTTGACCAGGTCTATACTGCTCGGTTCCAAAGACTTTGATTTACCGAAGTTGTCAGAAAAGTTAGATAATCTTAGTACGGCCAATACCTTTGAGCCATTGGAACCAATCAGAGATGCGGACATTCAGGTAATCATTAAACAATGTATCTTAGGAAAGCCTTAAGTACTTTTAATTTTGAATTTGTAGTATTTATTAAGGATGTTTTAGCCAGCTAGGTTGGGTTGCTCTTTGGAATGGAGCACAGCAAATGTTGTGGGATTGTGTTTGTGTTTGTGTTTTTGTTTCACAGACTGTCTCCAGTTTGACATTTGATACTTGTTGAAATTTTAGGGATTTTTGAGAAATGAAAGGGAAAATGCTATCTTGGCTGCAATAGAAGAATCCAAAAAGAATGTATGTCATTTTGATGATTAATTACATCATTGTCATCTTCATGTAGAATTCTTCCCCTCTTGTCATGTGACCCAAATCAATTGCACCTTCTTGCAAGTAGGTCTTGGCACAAAGTAATGCGATGGTCGCAACTCTTGTATTGATAGAAATTTATAAGCACAATAAGCATAAGTGGAAGGAGGGAAAATACTTTATTAAAAGTGCTTTTCGTATAAAGGTATGCTTGCAAGAACCAAGTTGGCAATGATAGACCACAATGTAAACACTGGCAGAAAACAAGCACAAGTTCAATGTGGAAAGCAGCAAGGGGAAAAGCGATATAATATCGTGTTCCCAAAAGGGCAAAAAATTGGGTAGCCAAGCCAATTATGGCGAGTAAGTCATATTGTTTTGTGCAAGGTATGATGGAAGATGTCTGCTGTTTTAATGTAAAAAATGTACATAACAAGATTTCTTTATCAGCAAACATTCCAAGAAATATTGCACCTATAGAAAAGCCAAACAAAGAAAGTGTTATACAAGCACACAAATCAAGAATGGGTAAACAGTCCTCAAAAATAGTTATGTATATATCAATATTTATAATTAATAATAAGAGAATCTCTAATAGTAAAGTAGCCCAATTTTTTGTTTTGCTATGCAAATTCATTAGCAAAGGCACTTTTCAATTATGTACACCAAAATCCTTGCATAGCACAAATAAAGAGTGGTTTGGCTTGGCCATTATAATTAGTATTTATTGTTCATTTACTAAATCCAATTTATATTTTTATTTATTAGTAATTCATCATTAACGATACTTATAAATATGGCTATAATAGTTTACATTACCATTATTATTCATCAGCGAATTTAAAACCCTCAAAGACAAAGTCCTCTTCTAGACCTGGTGTTGGGAAATGTGCTTGAATGCAGCTAACAGCACAAGATGGTAGTGGTACTCTAATTTCCTTGCCCAATACATTCCAACACCATCGAACCAGTTGCCTGTAAGCCACATGGCTTTGTCTTTTGTGTTAAGGTCCTTCTTCAGCTCTTGAACCATAGTGTTGTTTGTACTCACTCCATGCCAGTCGTCATACCCAATAATTAAACAAATAATTAATAATTAATAATTAATTTAAACAAAGATTTCGAAAAACAAGATTATCTGTAATACAGTCCGGAGTATCTATTCCCTCAAATTGTGCTGAGTCTTCATTCATTGTTACAACAGCTGAACTTCGTCGGAGTCGTCCATAGGCTCGTCGCTAGAGTCTGTTTCAATCGGCTCATAAGCATATGGTTGAATCATGTTTTGATCGTTAATCATTTCTTCGTAGTTTGAAACACTGCTTCCAGAATAATTACTAGAGGAATCGTTTGAGTAATCCGTATCCATTGCGCAAAATAATTTAAAAACTTAGAAAATAAAATGCAACTATGAATATGCCTATGCGTAATTTCTACTTTTGCTAGTATATTTTGTCCAATGTTGACAACGATCACCGCGCAGTGACGTAACGACGAAAAACCGCTGCTGGACTGCGGCTTCGCTTGCATGTACACAATGGCGATCGAACAAGAGGCAAAAATACACACATTTAAGGCATTATTTCTCGAGTTAAATTTGAATTGGAAACCTAGGATTTCGCGAGAGAGGTAAGAACAATATACACTTTCATATGAGTGAAAGTTGTGTTAAGGTCTGACTACTCCTTTAAAGTAAATTTATAAACTCTGCATGGCCTTATTTTCCCAGCATGCTTTGTTCACTTCGTTTGTCTCACTTCGTGATATTTCACGCAAATATGGCAAAAGCTGACACCATCACACTTTTTGTTCACGCTCATCACCATTCTCCTAATATAAGGAGGCGCGAGGCATGCTCAGGCTCCCGGGAAGGCAAAAACGCATGTGACGCGTTGTTTCTTCCTTTGAGAAAACTGGAGATAAGTTGGTATCATGTGATTTCAGATCTATATGCACAACGAAGCTGTCCTTCAGGGAATGGATTTCGACCTCGTTGATGGCTTTCACAACACGGCAAGCAAATTCGATGACCAGGTATTATTATTTAGCAACTTTGTTTGCATGTGCTTCGTATTCAAGCTCTCATTTGTGAAAATTGCGTCAACAATTTATTCTACACAACACAATATAGCACATCAAAGATTGCTGGATGCTGGTTGATCAAATGACTGACCTCAATGCAACGATATCGTCAACCTCCTCTGCTGAAAGGTCAAGGTACTTGACTCTTGCGCATGACATCTGGGGAAGATTTCGACATTCCAGTTACAATGAAGCACAGAGAAATATTAAAAATGTTGTTTATTATTCCATTGCAGATTTTCCGTAGACTCACAGGGTTTTTTCATACAGCGTGCGCGATCATTTTTAGAGAAACGGTATGTTAACTTTTTGTTTCGCACTGCCATCATTTTGTCCTCAGATCATCCCATGAATCATCAATACCTTGTTCATTTTGTCCTCAGATCATCCTGTGGATCATTAATACCTGGTTCGCACGAGTGAAATAAGGATAAGCACTAGCGTAGACAAAAGATAAAACAAAGACAATCAACGACGCATGTGACACAAGCGTCAACATAAGCGCAAACATAAGGAAAAAAATTCAAGCATAAGCTAAGAGAAGAACAAAAAGAAGATTGAAAGAAAATCCCATTCTCTTTGTCTTTATAAACCTCTAGAGCAATAGAAACAGAAGTCTCGACGTTCGTGCTTATTTTACTCGTCTGAACCAGGCTTTAATACCTCAAATAATCATCTTGCATACTATGAATATCGTTCTATGATCATAAGTATCAATCAGTGATCTCCAAGAGCTACCAAATTCACTTGGCAAATATAAGTCGAGTATCTTAATTATAATGTGTAGTGTCAAGTTTGAAAATCAACCATTCCAATCAGACCTTTCCTCATGATACTCGGATATACTCGCAGTAGAGCGTTGAATTTTACGTTTCAGTTGGAGTTTTTTTCCTGAACTGTGGAGAACAAGTAGTTATTTTAAGCATCACTTGTAATCATAGCCGCATTTAACTAGTTAAGGAAAGCAGATAATAGTTTTATTCTTTTTGTTTTCCGTGTATGTTCTCGTCGATGATTCATGAATAGAAATCAAATCGAGTAAATAAAAACATGTTTAAGTTTGATTCAAATTACTATTCAAAAAGGCAATGTTTATATGTAAGTTTGCGTTATTCCTCTGGATCCCTAGTTATCCTCGTGATGGCCGTTTCAAGTGGATGTACACGTCCCTAGTTATCCTCGTAATGGCCATTCAACTGAGTACGAATATCCCTAGTCACCCCCCCTCTTCCCCAATGGTCGATGCAACATTGTGTTTATATCCCTAGTTACTCCCCTTTTAATTGTTTTAACTGAGTGTATATTTCCCCCATCGTTGTGTAGGTATCAGAAATACATAGAAAGAACAGTGTACAATAATCTACAGCAAGCTCAGCTTGGAGGTGTTCCAGGTGTTTTCTTTTTAGTAAAGAGTTTTTTAAAGATACGACCGATGGTTTCCATCTCGCACGAACTTGAGGTATTGAAATTAGGAGAAAAGTATAACGACCCGTTCACACGATCCGATTGTTTCTGTTCCGACTTTTGGTTACTTGTTCAGACGGTCCGATAGTTTTGTTGACATTTATATTCGTTTGAATATTTATTGTCTTGAAAGCAGCTATTTGTGTTATCTAGTACATTTATCGATATATCTGCGTAATTTTATACTTGTTTTCAAGTCTTTTTCAAATCTAATTTCTCGCGTTAGCTCAAATTTGAGAAGTATAGAGAGTAAAAAGCTTTAGCCTGGTCGCCCTTCCTGTGATGTTATCTCAATCTCGCCGAGTGGATTCGTTAAGGTAATATACCAATTGCTACATTTTGAGTTTGTATGTGACGAATCGCCTTGCTTCGTTTGAAATTAGAAATTTTTTAATCATCTCGCGATTTTCAGCGAACAAATTTCCTCGAAGATTGCAAAAAAATTTTTTGGTGATATTTGTGGGGGAATTCATAAAGTATTTTCTTGATTAGGCGACAGAAAGGAATGAAACTCTGAAATTACCGTCCATATCTTCAAAAATGTCATCGACCGGCGTTCAAGAAGACTTTCATCTCGGCGAACAAGTACAAAAACAGTTTTCAAGACAGTTTGATGTTAAAGAAATTCTCAAACTTTCCACTCCGTTCGCAATGAGTGTCAGCAAGAACACGATAAATAACTCTGAAACGAGTCTTGTATCCAAGACAAGTGATGACGGTAAGTAATTTTTGACCGAGAATTCACTCG
Organism: Xenia sp. Carnegie-2017; assembly: GCF_021976095.1. Taxonomy (NCBI): domain Eukaryota; kingdom Metazoa; phylum Cnidaria; class Anthozoa; order Malacalcyonacea; family Xeniidae; genus Xenia; species Xenia sp. Carnegie-2017. The sequence goes on along the minus strand of NW_025813469.1, from coordinate 2,345,016 downwards.
TGTGCCCTTTAGTTAACATTTGTCTTACATTATGTGAAATCGTTGAAGCTCCTGACCTGTGTATGAAAACAACTTCCCCTTTTCCAGCAATCCCCAATGTGATAAAGTAAATGTTTGCACACGGGAGTATCGTTACATATTTTTAGATGTATATCGTCCAGGTTAGTAGAGTCATGAGAAGGACTGTTTTTGATGATGTTGACTGGCATTTCGACAACCTTTGCGTTTCGACGACCTTCTCTGAAGATGACTACCGCTAAGCTTGTCGAAACGTCAGTCAATAACAACAAAAACAGTCCTTCTCAGGACTCTACTAACCTGGACGTCCTACATCTGCAAACATGTCATCCCCAGTGTGATAAAGATTGGTATATTGTCACTTAAACAGGGATGAAACCCACTTACTCGTGAACACCACAGTCTGTACAAACACTTCCTGTTTTGCCAACTACCTGTCAATGAAAACTTTATTAGACGTGATACATGAAATGCAACGTAAAATACGTTATATTTTGTATGTTTTTTAGACAGAAACAAGGAGAAAATGAAAATGTTTGAAAAAATATCCCCGACGAACCTGGTTCAAGTCATTAAACCAAACTATCATTTAGAAATATCGAAAAAACCGCTGAGCGCTTATCACACTTCGTCGTCTATTTGGGGCTCACAAAGTAAGAAAAAATTTGGTCGTTTTATATATTTTATGTCCTTTGAGGAAAGGGGTTTTGGCTAGTTATGGTATGAATAATTATCGTAGAACGTTTTCACCAAAACAAATTTTCCCGGAATTTTATTCTTTTAAAGAGTATGGCGATTCACAGCTATAGAATCAACTGTTCAAATTGAGTTTAGGACGATTTCTGCGAGTCTACGTTTATATGGTATTTGAAACATATCTTGCTGTACGCTGGTTAATAGCGAATGTTGCAACTGTTCCGCCTAAATTCGAGCAAGCAAGGGAGAAAGCCTCGGTTTAATTCTCGCCACCGATGTGCTTGCTCAATCGACAGTGACCACGCCTTCGTGGGGGATTCCCTAGTTCATAGGGGGATTAACCTTAAGTCATAAACGTCAAAATAGAACGGTTTTCATTTAAAAACCTATGCCAACATCAAAGCGAAGTAAACAATGTCGTAATGCACCCATACACGGGCTGTTTCGTTGAATAAAGTACACTAACGAGGATGTAATGTTGGCTTCGCGTCATTCACATAACTTGGAGGAATATTTGGTTGTTCAAATCGATATATCTGATGTGCATTTATTGAAGAAGTCTGGCAAAACGTCATCGTCGAACTCAAAATTATGCGATCCCAAAGTAACCGAAATCTCGTCTGCTGCTTGCGCTCTTTTTAATTCCTGTTGTGGAGGATTTATTAAGTTGAATTTCATTGACAAATGTTCGAAACTCATTTGTGAAGAACCGAAACTTATCGACGATATTGGTCGAAGAATTGAACAAAGTATATTAAAGTTTGCAAGCTCGATAGAGCTGTCGAAGTTGTTTAAACTTGAGAAGGTTGAGCGACACTGGCTTTTGCTTAGTGTGAAATCCTCGCCTCGATTTTGTACCGTACAATTTTTCATGTACACGCCATCGGATTACCAGATAAATGCTATTGATCTTCGCATTAGATCGGCCGAAATAGCTTCTTTGCTTGAGCCACAATTGTCGGCTTATTATTGTGCACCCGAATTTCCGAAACATTTCAAAATGTTTTCTTATGACGAGAGAATTTCTCGTGATTGCCGAGAAAGTCAGACGGTTCAATTCAAACTTTTGAAGAACGAACCTGAGAGTAACGGACGCTTTACGACGACATTGGCAGACAGAATCTTTAATAAATCGAACAAAGTTACAAACACTGTTTCAGCGTTTGCAAATCATGAAGGCGGGCATATGTACTTTGGTGTAGACGACAACACTTCAACAGTCAAAGGGCAGGAAGTCAGCGAATCGGAGAAAGTTAAAATCCGCGAAAAGATCTCGCTTTTGCTTTCAAAAATGGTATGGCCTGTTTCACAGCCAGAACGGTTTTGGAAAATTTCATTTTATCCCGTTTTCGACAGTCAGATTCAAAAGTACAGCACCTTCAGATACATCATTGTTCTGTCTGTTGCCAAATGCCCTGGAGGTGTGCATACGCAAGAGCCAGTAAGCTATCATCTGGAAAAGGGAAAGGTGTCAAGGATTCCATTTTCATTGTGGAAGAAGAGGTTTATCGAAGATGCAAAGAAATGTGAGGCACATAGGTCTTGGAATGAAAATAGTGCATCTCAGGCCATTGTGGCATTGTATGGGACGAAAGACATTCCTGTTATAAAATGGAGTTCTGCTAAATATGAAAAGGACTACATGTCAATAACACAGTACATGGTGGAATTGATAAACAATGGATGCTGGAGGCAAATTAACACTTTTGCTAAAGAGGTTTGAACTAAAATAAATGTTTATGATAACAGGCAGGTTATGCAAATCCTGGATTTATATTGATAAGGATTTATATTATGTATAATCTCTGATGATGGCTTTGGAATATAGCCAGGTTAAGTACTCATCTATGCTGCAGGAAGTATGGGACAGGGCCGTGTGTATAAAGGGCACTGAACACTAGCAGGTTTTGCAGATATTTGGCAGCTTATGCTACCAAAGCAAGTCATTTATGTGCAGGATGCACATGAAACAGCTCATAAATATGGTTATCAAATGGGGGTGGGATGCCAAAGGTGGTATAATTTTTGTACTAAATAACTACATAGGTAGGCCTATGTAGTTATTTAGTAAAAAAATTATATCACCTATCCATTGCATATTTGAGACATTAGTATTTCGATAAATATAATTGAAATTAACTTTGTTAATATTGAAAACTTTCCAGATACTTGGCTTAGACAAATACAATGCTGATCAGAAGCTTGCAGTTACCTTTCAATGTACAGCCGCCGCATATCGACAGAAAAGATTTAAGGAGGCAAATAAATACTTGGAATCCTACCATTCTTTAGTCAAAGATGCAAAGAATCTCACCATCTTTGATGTGTATGGGTTATATTCGTTGTCAGCAATTAAACGATCGGAAAAAGACTACGAAGCCAGCTACGGATACACATTTCAGGCTCTTCAAAAGATGCAGCTCATACAACCAGGTTTTATCACTGCTTGGTACCTCTGTAATGCTGCATTTCTTCTGACGATTTTTGCAGGTGAGGAATCTGACCCTAAAAAAAAGGATAACCTCATTGAGCAGGCAAAGGGTTTTTATGAACAGGCTCTGGTACATAACCAAGCAATCATTGCCTACCCAAAGGCAGCCGCCAATTTGCACCATCGTGTTCATATCAACTTGGCTATGCTTTGCATGGATTCATCTCCAAGCAAAGCTGTGATTAACGTAAATCAGGACATGCCTCTTTGCAAAATCCAAATGGCCCGTGATAGTTTGCACGCAGCAGAGAATTTCGAAGGCCCGCCAATGACTGGTTTCAACGAGTTTCATTTTCTGCTAGCCAAATCAGATCTTGCTCTGCGATGTTACGAACGCGATCCAGTAGAAGGAAGAGGGTATTTGTCCGAAGCCATTACGAATGCCAAGCGTGCGTATGAAGTCGCCAATGATAAAGCATTTGCTGAAGTGCAGCACTATGCTGAAACCAGAATTGTACTCTTTGAAAGCATGCTTCCGAATGAACCAGATGATTCAGAGTTGATGGATGATTTGCTGCAAAATTTGATGAGTGAAAACTAAGTGTCGATCAATCTCCCTGCTCCCTCTACCCCCACCCCCCGGCCTTACAGCATGCCTCGACCATCTATAATCTGGTGCTTTTCCAGATATTCGTCAAAGTGTCTATCATTGAACTTGACTTGTAGCAAGAAATATGGCTTTTTGTGATAAACAGCAATGTTCATCAACCGTGATCTTCTTTTAAACCATTCAACGTTGAATGATGCACACAACACTCTTGGTTCGATTGGAACGGATCTGCCAAAAGTTCAGTTCAAGTTTCCTTCTACTGCTCTTTTAAACGATTTTGTTTCGGTGGAACTTTGTCTTTTTACCGCAACTAAATGTTCATTAAAATATTTCGACCCGTTACTCATTATGGCTCACTAGTTTCAATTCATTTAACTCATGTGTTTGGTAAACCTCTTATACGTAACACGTTTTGTAAATATAATGTATAGATATATTTTAATTCATAGAGAATTATCGTTGTTATGTAGCATATAGGATGTAGTATTGTTCTTTGTAAATGAAAGCCGTCTTATTACCTTATACTAAGGAAAGCTCTGAAAAATGGAGCCTAGAAAATTAACACGAATTTCTTCCATCAGCATGAAGCCAAACAAACCTGTATAAACTATATTTGGTTATCCGTTGTGACGTTAATTGTCTGTAGTTTTACGGTGAATAAAAAAATTACATTACTTTGCTATCAATGCTATGTGACTTGAAAAATTTGTCATCACGTTGGACGTACCATTTCAAGATTAACATTTCAACTCTCAAGATTGGGGGGCACCCTCTTGCGTCCTCGCACTTAATTTTGCTTTAGCCAGAATTTTCTCATGAGGAAAGGTTAGTGCAAGTCCATTCATCCCATCATGAGGAAAGGTTTGTGCAAGTCCATTCATCCCATCATGAGGAAAGGTTTGTGCAAGTCCATTCATCCCATCATGAGGAAAGGTTTGTGCAAGTCCACTCATCTCAACAAAGGACATCCTTCACTATTCACACATCCCTGACCCTATCCTCACATCCCTGACCCTATTTACTCCTTTCCTCCCTCGCCCTTCGCTATTTCTCAAACTCTTTACTCTTTTCTAATTTTCATCGTTTTTCAGATTCTATCATAAATATATCAAAAATAACTTCAACAGTGTATTTCATCTTTTGCCCGGATTCAGATGATACCAAGGACTGTGGCAACCTCTTTCTACTGTCCATAACCGCTGACCGTTTGGCTGGCGGTCCTTTCCAGACATATCTGAAGTCGAAGAACGACAAACTGAGCTTGGCACATCTTCAGTTTTGGGAGGACGTGCAAACATACATAGCTATAGCCAACTCTAGTGCTGTCGATTTGAAGTATCGTCTTGGTAGAAATATTCTGGTTACATATCTCCAACATGGTAGCATCCGGGAAATACGGGTGGACTGCAATGTGCGTGAACGCCTTTGTCGTCTTCTGCAGCGTTGTCATGCTGACGTCATGTTATCGAGAATTGCTAATAAAACAATCGAGGTTATGTGATTAAATATACTTCCAATTTGTTCACCTACTGACCATCCCAAGTTGCCAACCCACACCAATATAAGTTAACCTAATGACCAACCCAAGTTGCCAACCTACACCAATCTAGATTAACCCACTGACCAACCAAGTTGCCAACCTACACCAATCTAGATTAACCTACTGACCAACCCAAGTTGCCAACCTACACCAATCTAGATTAACCTACTGACCAAGTTGCCAAACCACACCAATATAAGTTAACCTAATGACCAACCCAAGTTGCCAATCCACACCAATCTAGATTAACCTACTGACCAACCAAGTTGCTAACCCACACCAATCTAGATTAACCTACTGACCAACCCAAGTTGCCAACCTACACCAATCTAGATTAACCTACTGACCAACCCAAATTGCCAATCCACACCAATCCAGATTAACCTACTGACCAACCCAAGTTGCCAATCCACACCAATCTAGATTAACCTACTGACCAACCCAAGTTGCCAATCCACACCAATCTAGATTAACCTACTGACCAACCCAAGTTGCTAACCCACACCAATCTAGATTAACCTACTGACCAACCCAAGTTGCTAACCCACACCAATCTAGATTAACATACTGACCAATCAAGTTGCCAACATACACCAATATAAGTTAACCTACTGACCAACCCAAGTTGCCAACCCACGCCAATCTAGATTAACCTACTGACCAACCCAAGTTGCTAACCCACACCAATCTAGATTAACCTAATGACCAACCAAATCGCCTATAATCACCAATGTAGACTCAGTGATTAAGTATAGTTGTTAATCGTCACTAATCTAGACTACCTTACTCATTAACAAGGTTTCCAAGAAATCGCCTATTGTAAAATCCATGAAACTCGTAAGAGTATCTTTGCAAATAAAAAAGAAAAGAAAGTGAATTGACTGAAATTTTGTTGAATTAAATTTAGAACAAATTTAGAACAAATTAAAAAAAAATACCACGACACATCGAAGTATTTTTGTCAACGAAAGCAAAGAATTCACGCTCACATCTGAGGCGTTTACATTTGGTTTTCAGGGGACCACATTTTAGTTTCTATACATTATATATATTGAAGTCTGTATTTAGTTATCCATCAAATTCATACAAGTATTTTTGACCGTCGCGCAAGCAGAAGAAAATTGATTTTTTCCACCAATACCTAGGTGCTGTACGATCCTTGGCAGGCATTCGTTCAAGCCGATAAAGACGATTTGAAAAACACACTGGTCAGTAGAATTCATATATTTATACCTATATGTATGTACTAGCTTGCCGTACTTTCCTCTTGAGTAAATTTCTACTTGAAGTTTTTCGCGAAAATTGTAGAAGAAAAGTTACATCGTCATTTTACAGTGGCCTATGGCAAATATTGTGTTTTTTTATTAATGATATATTGTGAATATGTCAAGTTTAATTGTGCCCTAATGTAATATTTCAAACGACTTCATATCGTCTGAATATTCAAAAAGGCGATGTTTCTTTTGTGGTCTATTTTTTCAAACCAGTCGATTCAAATTTTTCTCATCATTATTTACTGAAGCTTCTGTCTTGTTTTCTAGTTATCATGCGGGAGAAGAGGAACTGTCGCTTTGGAGGAAGCACTGGAAAACAATGAAAACAACGAATCATTTCGTGTTCTCAGAGCTTTGGACCTTGCACTGTGTCTTGGAATGGGAGGTATAGGTTGTCATGACAATGCAATAGCGAGGTCGATTAAAGAATTGTTCCCAAGCCCTTCGTGATTGAGCAAATGATTTGCTTCGGCAGTTAGTGAAAAGTAGTGATTGTATATTCCAAATGCCACGGTTTGTGCATTCTATTGAAGTCGGCAATTTCATACAAGACTCTGCGGCTGAACATGAAATTTCATGCTAGCAATTGCAATAACTTCAGGGTTAAATTTGAACTGAGGTTTGGACTGACCATGTTTCCTAGTGGTTCAATGGCGTAAGAATGATTTAAGGAAAAAAAGTGGGGACAAGTCTCTTAAGGCGAGCCAAAGAAAGCAATCTAGCTATAGCTGTCAATTTGAAATTGTCATGAAAAATAAGTGCTGGGAAACGGCCAACTTTGCTCCTCTTTGGCTGTGCCCTTTCTAAGGTCATTGTAATCGTGAAAAACAGTCCTTCTCGGGATTTTCTCTAACTAACTTTGATCATCAGTAGCTCATTCAAAGTTAGGCGCTGATGTCAAATTTAAGATACCTCTATAACAATGCCTACAAATTTCCAAAGAATAAGATTTAGTATGTTCTTACATTTTTATCAAGCTCTCTACCATCACAGATTCTCAACAAGTTGCCGTCGAGGAAGAAGATGTTCTCTTGTCCGAGAGCGACGAAGAGGAATTCGAAAACGAGGGAAGTTTACGAAAGAGAAGACTTACTATAGTAAACGAAGAGGCGGCCGAAGCTCTTGTGGCGTTTGTGAAAGAAGAGGAAGTCTCGGCGGAAAATGCAAGAAGAAAATCGCATTTTTACGGCAAGGCAAACAGGAGGGTTAGAAAATCAAGTGTTTTAACTCTGTGGCTTTAAAAATTCGTCCACCAAAGCCGAGGTATTTTACATCGTAGACATGACTTAACTTGATAAAAACGCCATATTGGAGATCAAATTATGAACATTGTTTCACTTTGATGATCATTATATGGGAGCTTAGCGTGGTACGATGATCATTATATGGGAGCTTAGCGTGGTACGATGATCATTATATGGGAGCTTAGTGTGTTACGATGATCATTATATGGGAGCTTAGTGTGGTACGATGATCATTATATGGGAGCTTAGTGTGGTACGATGATCATTATATGGGAGCTTAGCGTGGTACGATGATCATTATATGGGAGCTTAGTGTGCTACGATGATCATTATATGGGAGCTTAGTGTGCTACGATGATCATTATATATATATATATCACTCTTGTATTCATCACTGATGACTTTCGTCCATAGTTTAAAGTTAGATTATTTATGTTATTTTTCAGATTCTTCTCGGACATTTTGTCGGACTCGACGCAGTTATTGTGGCTGAAACGTTTCCTCAGCGATCACGGTGTGTTAATGCCATTGAAGTTTTGGCAGGACGTTGAACGAATGAAAACTCAGAGTAAGGACAGTCGAGCCAGGCAGGCAAAAGCACGAGCGATAGTGAAACAGTACTTCGCAAACATCGAAGATCCATGTAAGCGGTTATTGTATTTTGTCGTTTGTATAAGATTGTTGTGCAGAGAAACAATTCCTTTGTTTTTATGTGTTTAGAGGAGTGCCTCTGCGTGCTCTTTCATCGATAGTAAATTGTCGTTTGCTTTTAAATTCAAAATGTTTCGTTAATGAATATCGATATTTGATAATGCTGTCGTAACTTTTTGCCCCACCAAAACGTCTTGGGTTCTTTTTCTTAAGGTAGAAGTCTTCATTGTCAGGCGGATATCATCAGAGACATACCGCTCATCGATCACGTGACACCAGCGATGTTAGTGTCTGCGCAGGCGTGTGTCATTCGTAGCCTGGAGGAACAATGGTGAGTCACATGATCAGTATTAGTTCCTAGTCCACACGTATCCGGATATTTAAAAATACGGATATTTTTTTCTCCGTATTTGAAAAAAATTGCGTCCACACGTATCGTTGTCAAATCGTATTTACCGTCCACACGAATACGCGAAATCACCAAAATACGTAAGAATAAGCACAAATCATCAGAGTTTGTGGCCTGGATCCTAGTTTTGATATCATCGTATTCGAAAATCCCCGTTTTAGCTGTCCACACGTATTCAAATAGCCGGCGTTTTCAAAATATACAGTCTGAAGAGCGTATTTAAAAAATCTCCGTATTCGTCAATGAAAACGCCGGTTACATGTGGACGAAAGGCCAAAACGGTTGAAAAAAACCTTCGTTTATGATAATACTCGGCTACGTGTGGACTAGGCCTTAGTTCCTTGTCTCTTTAAAAAATGAAATGAATTCCTAATCAGATTCCCGACGCAACCTTAGTCGTTCTAATTCCTAATGCCGTGAGGTTTTTGCAGGTTTCTTATGACTCAGTGGACTAAGACTCAACGGTTCAACGTAGTGCGCATGTGTGGGCTTCAATTATATTAAGATTTAATTAACCATACAGATCACATGATACTTAAATATCCCTTTGTGTTCCTATTCGACCGTTGGATTATTTCTTTAAGCTCACTGTACGGTGAATACGATTCACACTACCTTATTTTTCTTTCGCCATTCCGAAATCCCCTTCTAAAACAATTGTATAACATTAAACTACGATGTTCCTTAAATCCAGATTATTTTAATATCAATTTTCTACTCATTGCTTTTCGCTTCTACGGGTTGTTCAGATTAGATCAGAGATCATTTCGCTGACCCACTAGCCCGCACGTGGAAACCAAAAGCCCTGGGCACGAGGTCGGTCTTAATATTTCACTTTCCGTAGGTTTTATCGATATCTTGCTACATTCCCTGAAGACGCAAAAGAGGAAGATTTGGAGAAGTACGCTGCTCGTAACACTCTCATGGGAATCACTAAGATTGCATCATGGGGAAAGACGGTAATCTCAGAGTTAGAGTCCAGGAAGCAAACAGGGGGGGTATTCACCTCCGTTAATGGAGGAGGGTCAGTTTCTCCGAGGATAACCATTTTGTATTGGTTTTGTTGCGTGAACTGTTTTCATTTCAAACGATGCGTAATGTGGGTAAAGTATTAGGCTGATTACGTTAAAGATGAGGATGACATTTAACTAATTCGAAGCAAAAGATGTTGTTTTACTCTCGAAGTTTCGAGTTTTTTATGGTTCAAAATCATTTCTCCTTTCTACTGCTGCTCCGGGCATACAGGGCCGGTTGCACGAAGCCTTGATAGCGTTATCCATTGGATAGCAAAAATTTTCAAACTTATAAAAAAGGTGTTAATATATTTCATACGACAAAGAAATTTCGTAACCTTCAAAACTATATTTTATTTCAGTGATTGCTCAGTTCGAATCTTATATCTTTCGTTTTTTAAAAGGTTTTATAAAAGTTTAAAGAAAATTTCTATCCAATGGATAACGCTATCCAGGCTTTGTGCAACTGGCTCCCGAGCTTTAACTTTTTTTTTCTTCTATAGCGTGGACTGTGGGCTGTGTTTGGTCAAAGTATGATGGCTTTCATTCGCGGCGTTACTAAACACGAAAGCCGCGAGTGTTTCATAAGGTTTCTTGTGAGCGAATCTAAAATTTCCCCCGAAGGTATTGTAGTCGTTAGAATCCTCCAGCGCGAGTCTAAATTCCTATTTATCTGAAAATTTCATACCACGTAAGAGAAAGTAATGATTTTAGTGGCGGTAGAGTAGTGCAGCCATCAAGGGTAGTGTGCGCAGTTTAAACATTAACCAGAGAAACTCAGTTCAGCTGTATTGCTGATTTGTTTTGCTGATAATTGAGGGGGTTAAATGTTTTAGAATGGTGAACAATTTATTTCGAGGGATGTTTGGTGGGTGCCCCATCAGAAAATCTGTCCATGGCTTAGCAAACTCGTTCGTTTGGGAGGTGCACACATTCATATATCCATGTTGTAATCCATAGAAAACAATTGATTTCAAAGGAACGTGATACGGCAAAACATGGACGTTTGAATATGTGCACCCCACCCCTCCCCCATGATTATCGAGATTTTACGCCATTGATTTTTAACGTAGAACTTTTGCAGGTCGAAAGCATATAAATCAAAACTATAAGAGAATCATAAATAATCGCGTCATTTCTGCTGACCATTTGGCAAGCGATTTGAGGTTTTGGTTGGAAGTTCAGCGGTAAGCTTTATACACAGTAGCATGTTTACTTTTGATATAGAAACAATATAACGCATGCGCTGACTGGTCTATAGCTGTGTGTTTGCATTGGCCCGTGCAAACCGATCTGAGCTCAACCAATCAATCAATTAATGAGTGTATTCAAATCAATCACGAGTAACATTTTAAAAGAAAACTTCAAATGTTTTAAATTTGTCTGTTTCGCATTATTGTTATTTCATAAGAGAAATAAAAGATGTTTTTCGTGTTTGCACTGGCTTACGCAAACCTCGGAGACCTTTCCAATTTCCAAAATGCCCCCGCTTTACAAACTAGTCAAAACCTTTGATTTAATGTTGAAATTAACGAATGGATTTGGTTATGAATCATGCATTTCCTCGTCCCGGATGTTCATGTAGCTTCAAGGAAATGGTCGACGGTGCGTCCCTTTGTGCTCTGGCCGGCAACTACTCTCTTGACGATGAAAAACTGATTCGTTCAAAAGCAAAGACGATCATCTGTTGTTTTCTTGATTCTGCATTGCCGCCAAGATTACAGGTACAATTATAAACCTTCAGTGCTTGTTCACTTCGCGGGGTGGGTGGGTGGTGTGCTCTACATATGTAAGTTATATAAAGTTTGTCATGGTTCTAAACCTTCGGTGCTAGTTCACTTCACGGGGGAGGGTGTGCTTCACATATGTAAGTTATATAAAGTTTGTCATGGTTCTAATATAGATCAATATCCCGTATGAAATGAGCGATAGAATATGTCACGAGTTCAACTCTGGCATTTCCGACCGTGGCTTGTTTCACGACGCTGAAATTTACGTGTTTTGTACCCTCATCAATTACTGGAAGAAGTGAGTCCATACTTTAACTTTGTTGAACTGTTGCACTGGTTATAGTGTGGTGGTCTGATGCTGTTACGTCATATGCACTGTTTAATTGTCTGGGGCCGGTTGAAGGAAGTCTATAGATAGCGGTATCCAATGCATAGTAAAATTTCTCAAACTTGTAAAAAAGATGTTTATACTTTTTTTACGACAAAGAAATGTTGTAATCCTCGAAACAATATTTTATTTCAGTGATTGCACAGTTCAAATCGTACATTTTCCTCTTATAAGAGATTTTTTAAACGTTCAGAAAAATTTGCTATTCAGTGGATAGCGCTATTCGGCCTTCGTGCAACCAGCCTCTGGATATAGTGTCTGGAAACACTGGGTTGTTCAATGGTCACCGATGGCAGTTAGTTGAAAATAGTCGTTTATGGTAGCCTGCAGATTTTCGGGTGAGATAGCCTGCAGATTGTCGGGTGAGATAGCCTGCTGAAATCCACAAAAAGCAGTCGAAGTTTGATCATACAGAAATGAAGAGGGCTTTATTTACGATGGCATAAAGATATTTAACGGCAGAATTTCTCGACCTTCGTTACAATAACTTTGCATTTGCTTATAGCAGCGCGTGTTTCGTGCAAATAAATGGTCAAAAATCTAAGAACAGTTTGATATTAGCCTGTAGATAGTTGGGTTAGCCTGCGACAAGTTGGATGTCTGGGAACGACCGACATTTGAATGGAAGTCTAGGAACGACTAAGACTTGAACACACTTGAACTTCAACCATTGTTCTTTTGTTAAGATTTTTAGCCAGCGACATGAAATTTGACGATGGTGCTGGCAAAGAAGAGAGAAAAGGACGCAGGAAACATAAACATAAAAACGACAAAGAAACGTTGTATATAGAAGGCATTCCTTACAGACGAATTGCAATCCTTCCAGGTTCGTTAGCGCTGCAGTTGAATAGCGCTCAGTTCGTTAGCGTCCAGGTTCGTTAGCGGTCAGTTGAATATTTCGTAGACAAGCCAATATACAATTGCTTCGTCCTTTTAATTGAGTACAGTAAGTATTCAGAAAAATACTGTGTTATTTACATTTGCTGACAAAACATCCTTGTCTGTGCTTACATTTTTATATTATTTTTGCAAACGATAACTGAGAGCTACCAACAAGCAGAAAAAAATTTAATGTTCCAAAAGAATTTTATCATTTAGCATGAGATGGGCTCGTGAAACTGGTTTTGTTTGTAACTTTTTAAATTGAGTTATGATGTTTGTGTGTTTATACATACTTTGTTAATATTCAGCTTGGAAAACAATGTTTTGGTAAAATTTGGTAAAATTTTCAACGTTTGCATCAATTAACATTTGTTTATTTTTTCACTTTACAGACGAAGATTCAAGGCTGAGCTTTTCTCTTATGACAGGTTTGCGAATCATATCGTAAAATCATTGTCGTAAAGTTGATTATTGAATTAGTAAATGTCATTTGAGGCATTTTGGCGTTAGTTGATTTTCTTTAAACAACTATTTTATTCGAACTTTCGAAGCAAATCGAAGTGAAATGATTTGTTGCCGATGTGGCAACGAATCTCTTTGGTTTCAACGACGAGCGAAGAACTTTCCTCCATGTAAGAATCCAAAATGCTCTTGAAGAGGAAAATAGTTGATTGTCATTACAATCGAAATACATCGACCTTAAAGTTCAGCAACAAGAGGGGAGGGAGGTAAACCCTCAAAATATTATGTTTTCAATAACCATAAAAGGGTTTATTACAATCAAAATACCTCTCCCATTTTAGCAGAAACATCCCCCTTCCTCCTCCTAAATACACATGCAATCCTGCATTTTTCATGCCGTCAAAAATGTTGTCATGTGAAATACTATTGATGTAATTTAAACATGAACGATCTTCATCTTAAGTACCATTGAACTCCGACATTCCACAATAAAATGCCAACTGCTCATTCAATTAACTTCCATCGCTCAAAGTGACTTCACATTTTGATGGCTAACGGATAGGCGGAATAATGATAAAAAAATGCCAGTTCAATAGACTAATGTTCGGATTTACCTGAAGTTTTGTCAACATCGATGATGTGATATGTTCCTTTGCGTCGCCCAAACACCAGGCAAAACTGGCGTGAAATGACGGTTCCTGTATATACAAAAAATCAGCAGAAAAATTCATGGAAAGCTTCTTAGAAATGTTGTCACGTAAGCAGGCGAAGAAAATACGTAGTAAAGCCGATTAGCGATAAACACAATTACATAAAGTAATGGCAATAAGTGACAATGACAGCATGTTAGCGTACTTTGTACATATTTATGATCTTGTTTTCGTTATTCTTACATCGTAATATTCCTGAAGACCAAATTCCCGAAACGCCTTGTCGACAACTAGCACCAAATCATTCAACTTAAATAAAAGAACCATGTCATGTTCAGAACGTTACTCAAATTTGAACGGTAGATTTCGGGAGAGCTTACGCTACTCATGTAGGATAATCTCGGTACAATGGAGGATTAGAGGATTTTTAATGGATTACCTGTGATATCCCAATGGTGACATCTAAAGCCAAGAACGTCCTTATGGTAACACAAAAGAAAAAAAGCGTACGTGATGCTAAAATGTACTTCTAAAAAACAGTTGTTTATAGGTTTAGATAAAATTTTCAACCCACCGGGTTTTGTCATCGTTAACGTACAAAGAAACTTTCTGAAAATCACAAATGAACCTAAATTGGAACAATTCTTGGAATTAATATGAGTGTTACAAAAATAACAAAAATGAGGACAAAAATAAGAAAAAAGATCATCTTTTGACTCTGAAGATGACTACCGCTAAGGTTGTCGAAACGTCAGTCAACAACAAGAAAAACAGTCCTTCTCACGACTATACTAAAATGTCTAATGCTAAGTGTAGGTGCAATATTGTTCATTGTGTCTGTTGTAAAGAAGTAATACCTATTGCTCATTTTCACGTGTGTAAGAGGTATGAAATAAACGATGCATACCTGTGTTTGCACATGTTTATGCATACCGAGGAGACCTTTGGGAGAACTCGAGAGCAGAGCAGTGCAAGCCCGAGACCAAAGGTGGAGGTTTGCACCTGCTCGAGAGTTCTCACAAACGTCTCTGGGGTTTGCATAAACCTTTGTAAAAACGAAAAACATGTTTTATTTCATTTATAAAACAAAAATGCGAAACAGACAAATTTAAAACACAAACGTTTTGATTTTTCCTTTGATATGTAGTCATGATTGTTTTGCAAATTATCTTTGATTGAGCTCAGATCGGTTTTTACAGGCTATTGCAAACTTAGCTGTGGACCAATCAGAGCACGCGTTTTATTTCTAATAAGTATTACACCCAAGACTTCTTACCTGCGTTTTCCGTGGAAGCCATGCTCCAAGAGTTTGGTCAGCGGTTTAATCCAATGATGCCTGATGGGAACTGTTCGCGATATGCTTACGTGGAAATCACGCGTGTCAAATATGTGCAACTCGAAGTCTTCATTGGACCAAATCTTTCGTAGGTACGATATAAAGAGGTCAAAGGTTTCGGGAAGGTTAACTAAAAATAACGTGAAAGATCGATTGCTAAACTGAACCATTATTGAGAAAAGAATGATGTTGAAAGTGATGATGATGATGACGATGTCATTGAAAGTGACGAGGATGATGATGTCCTTGAAAGTAACGACGATGATGTCATTGAAAGTAACGACGATGATGATGTCATTGAAAGTAACGACGATGATGATGTCATTGAAAGTGACGACGATGATGATGTCATTGAAAGTGACGACGTTGATGTTGTCCAAGGGCTTTAGTGCACTTAAGCGGCTGCTCAAAGATCTCATCTAGCTTCAAGTGGATGACCTTACTTTTCCCTATATAAAATCACTTGTTGACCTGTGGCCTTCTCAGAGAATGAAAAGATTGCCTAAATCCTGTTAGTAAAATTGCCAAGCCTACTAACCAAAAAACTTATCCTATCCACCTAACACTGTTCTAAACGAAGTTTGTGGTTTGAACCCGGGAGTATCGTCAAATGTTTGTGCATTTAGATCGTCCAGGTTAGTAGAGTCCTGAGAAGTACTGTTGGTCTTGATGTTGACTGACGTTTCGACAACCTTAGCGGTATTCATCTTTAACTCTGTACAGCAGTCAACACCAACAGTCTTTCTCAGGACTCTGCTAACTCGGACGATCTACATCTACAAACATGTAACACGATGTTCCGCCGTCACGTTCTCAACATCAACAGTGATGACTGATAACCTTGATTATCGCTTTCCTGATCACAAAAAAAAACCTCAACACGCAAGATTCGTACATGGCACAAAAACATGCGTCGCCCAGTTGCCGGGAAAATGATCAAAACCACGTGTCCGTCCTTGGTGAAGTGACGCGTCATCGGGCCAACCTTCGCTGCCATTAAACATGTCTAGTATTCCACTTGGAATTTCCAGCTTTTCTTTGCTATGAAAGGAAAAAGAATGGAAAGGGTTTTAAGCATCGATGCGCGCGCAAGCTTACTACTTCACCCGTGTCATGGTGTGCAGTATAATGTTTATTGTACTAAAGTCTTAAGCTCCACTATGATTGTGGTCTGGATACAGGGGGGGAGGGAGTGAAACGATAAACTTGTATCTCTATGGAAACCTTATTTTCTCTAAGCCATTGATGTCATCGTTACTCTCTCTTTGTCGTTTTATTCCCTGAGAGCTTGGTGTAGTTTTGACCGCGTCTGCTTTGCTTGTATCGTCTTCATCTTCGCCATACGTATCAGCGAGCAGTTTTAAGCTGTTTATCATTGAAGTGTGATTTAATGTCGACTAGTTTAAATTCAACAACCTGCAAGCTCGTATAGTATGAAGTTGAAACTTGAAAGTTTCACCAAAGAATGTAAAAACGAAATAGCCAGCAAGCAGTTACAGCATTTCCCAACTTATATATACACTACGAGTTATCTTGATCGGGCAAAATTGTATATTTTAATCGATGCGTTAGTCTGCCGTTTTCTCATTCTTTAATTGCCGCCATATTGTTAAAAAGTAAACAGTTATATTTGCATTACATGAAATCGTTTTAACGATATTTTGCCATAAGTGTGCGGGGGCTCACGAAATTGCCATGGCGGAAATTTGAAAAGAAAGTAAAACGCTTTGGAAGATTGATATTCAAAGTATCAAACTGTACGCTTTTTTTCGAAGTTTTGAGCTTAATGTTCAAGTGAAGAGAATTTGAAACAACCTGTTTTTAAAGTCTGGTTTCAATATAAAACTTGTTGCGTTTGCCGAAAAAGGATGTCAGGATTTAGTGATTTGCTTCAGCAAGCCGAACAGCTGACAGCGGACATTGAGAGTGGTGGCGAGCTTCCGAGGATAGAGAGAAACCTGCATCAATTGGCAGAAGCAGGTGACCGACTGTGGAAGAAAACAACAGGGGGGGCTGGCGACGATGCTGATGTCAGAGCGTAAGTTGATGAGGAAATATCTGTTGACTGTTGTTCACACTTCCCTCCTTTTTTTCATTCATCTGGCACATTTATGTGTAATGAGTTCATTTGTTGAAAGAAAATACCCAACTTTTGACCTTAATGGATAATACAACCTCCACATTCTTGGATGGCTAAACCTATGAACCACCTTCCACTAACCCCCATCTTTGTCAGTTAGTTGTACACCAACATTTATATTTAAAAACTTTGAAAGCCAGTAACATCAAGCTTTTTGGACTACTTTCTCAAGCATTCTTTGACAAATTTGTGTACGTCAAAAATCTACTGTTTGTGTTGTTCAGATATTTATATTACTTGATGTAATATGATTATTCTATGTTGACCAGGTCTATACTGCTCGGTTCCAAAGGCTTTGATTTACCAAAGTTGTCTGAAAAATTAGATAATCTTAGTACGGCCAATACCTTTGAACCATTGGAACCAATCAGAGATGCGGACATTCAGGTAATCATTAAACAATGTATCTTAGGAAAGCCTTAAGTACTTTTAATTTTGAATTTATAGTATTTATTAAGGATGTTTTAGCCAGCTAGGTTGGGTTGCTCTTTGGAATGGAGCGCAGCAAATGTTGTTGGATTGTGTTTGTGTTTTTGTTTCACAGACTGTCTCCAGTTTGACATTTGATACTTATTGAAATTTTAGGGATTTTTGAGAAATGAAAGGGAAAATGCTATCTTGGCTGCAATAGAAGAATCCAAAAAGAATGTATGTCATTTTGATGATTAATTGCATCATTGTCATCTTCATGTAGAATTCTTCCCCTCTTGTCATGTGACCCAAATCAATTGTCATGTGACCCAAATCAATTGCACCTTCTTCCAAGTAGTTCTTGGCACAAAGGAATGCGTTGGTCACGACTCTTGTATTGATAGAAATTTATGTTTATTCGGCTGCTTATTCATTATTATTAGACATTTGATGAAGCGGAGAGGAATCATTGGAGATGCATGGAGCAAGACTGGGAACAAGAGAAGTTGAAAATCTTAAATTCTCTACTGGGTTCCGATCAAGATTCTCTCGATTTCTCAACCGAGATCATGGTGAGGGCACTGAGACTGGAAATCTTTCTGCCACCTTCTAAGATATATTCTTAATTGATACATTTTGTTTGAAAATCAATCGAAGGACGGTGCTTTCAATCGTGTTGATCTCTCTCAGAGAAGTGGCCTGGATTTCGTTGAAATGGCATATGCAAGACAGGTTAGCACTATATTACTATACTTTGGCTTGCAGCGCTCTATCCCTAGCTAATATGTCATACCCCCTAGAACCCCTCGTTAATCATGATTATACACCTTATTATATGATTATACACCTTATTATATGATTATACACTTTCATACTCACGATTTTTTCTCAATGTAAAATTCATGAAAAGCGCCACAACGTATGAAAATTTTACGTGGATTTGGTGTTTGTAAATAATGTTTGAGGAAATGTGGGTCTGTTTTTCTAAGCATGAAGTAAATTTCTAAACTCTGCATGGCCTTATTTTCCCAGCATGCTTTGTTCACTTCGTTTGTCTCACTTCTTGATATTTCACGCAAATATGGCAAAAGCTGACACCATCACACTTTTTGTTCACGCTCATCGCCAGTCTCCTAATATAAGGAGGCGCGAGGCATGCTCAAGCTCCTGGGCTCATTTTTTGATATTTCACGCAAATATGGCAAAAGCTGACACCATCACACTTTTTGTTCACGCTCATCACCAGTCTCCTAATATAAGGAGGCGCGAGGCATGCTCATATTAAAAATGTTGTTTATTATTCCATTGCAGATTTTCCGTAGACTCACAGGGTTTTTTCATACAGCGTGCGCGATCATTTTTAGAGAAACGGTATGTTAACTTTTTGTTTCGCACTGCCATCATTTTGTCCTCAGATCATCATGAATCATCAATACCTTGTTCATTTTGTCCTCAGATCATCCTGTGGATCATTAATACCTGGTTCACACGAGTGAAATAAGGATAAGCACAAGCGTAGACAAAAGATAAAACAAAGATAATCAACGACGCATGTGACACAAGCGTCAACATAAGCGCAAACATAAGGAAAAAATTCAAGCATAAGCTAAGAGAAGAACAAAAGAAGATTTAAAGAAAATCCCATTCTCTTTGTCTTTATAAACCTCTAGAGCAATAGAAACAGAAGTCTCGACGTTCGTGCTTATTTTACTCGTCTGAACCAGGCTTTAATACCTCAAATAATCATCTCGCATACTATGAATATCGTTCTATGATCATAAGTATCAATCAGTGATCTCCAAGAGCTACCTAAATTCACTTGGCAAATATAAGTCGAGTATCTTAATTATAATGTGTAGTGTCAAGTTTGAAAATCAACCATTCCAATCAGACCTTTCCTCATGATACTCGGATATACTCGCAGTAGAGCGTTGAATTTTACGTTTCAGTGGGAGTTTTTTTCCTGAACTGTGGAGAACAAGTAGTTATTTTAAGCATCACTTGTAATCATAGCCGCATTTAACTAGTTAAGGAAAGCAGATAATAGTTTTATTCTTTTTGTTTTCCGTGTATGTTCTCGTCGATGATTCATGAATCGAAATCAAATCGAGTAAATAAAAACATGTTTAAGTTTGATTCATATTACTATTCAAAAAGGCAATGTTTATATGTAAGTTTGCGTTATTCCTCTGGATCCCTAGTTATCCTCGTAATGGCCGTTTCAAGTGGATGTACACGTCCCTAGTTATCCTCGTAATGGTCATTTAACTGAGTACGAATATCCCTAGTCACCCCCCCTCTTCCCCAATGGTCGATGCAACATTGTGTTTATATCCCTAGTTACTCCCCTTTTGATTGTTTTAACTGAGTGTATATTTCCCCCATCGTTGTGTAGGTATCAGAAATACATAGAAAGAACAGTGTACAATAATCTACAGCAAGCTCAGCTTGGAGGTGTTCCAGGTGTTTTCTTTTTAGTAAAGAGTTTTTTAGAGATACGACCGATGGTTGCCATCTCGCACGAACTTGAGGTATTGAAATTAGGAGAAAAGTATAAAGACCCGTTCACACGATCCGATTGTTTCTGTTCCGACTTTTGGTTACTTGTTCAGACGGTCCGATAGTTTTGTTGACATTTATATTCGTTTGAATATTTATTGTCTTGAAAGCAGCTATTTGTGTTATCTAGTACATTTATCGATATATCTGCGTAATTTTATACTTGTTTTCAAGTCTTTTTCAAATCTAATTTCTCGCGTTAGCTCAAATTTGAGAAGTATAGAGAGTAAAAAGCTTTAGCCTGGTCGCCCTTCCTGTGATGTTATCTCAATCTCGCCGAGTGTATTCGTCAAGGTAATATACAAATTGCTACATTTTGAGTTTGTATGTGACGAATCGCCTCGCTTCGTTTGAAATTAGAAATTTTTTAATCATCTCGCGATTTTCAGCGAGCAAATTTCCTCGAAGATTGCAAAAAATTTTTTTGGTGATATTTGTGGGAGAGTTCATAAAGTATTTTCTTGATTAGGCGACAGAAAGGAATGAAACTCTGAAATTACCGTCCATATCTTCAAAAATTTCAACGACCGGCGTTCAAGAAGACTTTCATCTCGGCGAACAAGTACAAAAACAGTTTTCAAGACAGTTCGATGTTAAAGAATTTCTCAAACTTTCCACTCCGTTCGCAATGAGTGTCAGCAAGAACACGATAAATAACTCTGAAACGAGTCTTATATCCAAGACAAGTGATGGCGGTAAGTAAAAGAACACGATAAATAACTCTGAAACGAGTCTTATATCCAAGACAAGTGATGCCGGTAAATAATTTTTGACCGAGAATTCACTCGTGTGCCCTTTAGTTAACATTTTTCTTACATTATGTGATATCGTTGAAGCTCCTGACCTGTGTATGAAAACAACTTCCCCTTTTCCAACAATCCCCAATATGACAAAGTAAATATTTGAACCCGGGAGTATCGTTACATATTTGTAGATGTCCATCGTCCAGGTTAGTAGAGTCCTGAGAAGGACTGTTTTTGATGATGTTGACTGGCATTTCGACAACCTTAGCGTTTCGACAACCTTCTCTGAAGATGACTACCGCTAAGGTTGTCGAAACGTCAGTCAACAACAACAAAAACAGTCCTTCTCAGGACTCTACTAACCTGGACGTCCTATGTGGCTACCGTATGAATTGCCGCTTTGGACGGAATAGGGAGCAGGAAGTGACGTTTGAAAGGGTGTTGTTATTTAATAAGAAAAAGACAAATTGTTGCAGTTGAATCTTGTACGTGGGACCAAACGGTCCTAAACGTAACTTGAAGACAGTAAATTAAAGAAATTAATTTTAAAACAGTAATTTGAAAATAATAAATTTGTAATTTGGTTTAATCTCAAGTTGTATGACGACTTGATAGTAACATCCTACATCTGCAAACATGTCATCCCCAGTGTGATAAAGACTGGTATAATGTCACTTAAACAGGGATGAAACCCACTAACTCGTGAACACCACAGTCTGTACAAACACTTCCTGTTTTGCAAACTACCTGTCAATGAAAACTTTATTCGACATGATAAATGAAATGCAACGTACAATACGTTATATTTTGTATGTTTTTTAGACAGAAACGAGGAGAAAATGAAAATGTTTGAAAAAATATCCCCGACGAACTTGGTTCAAGTCATTAAAACCAAACTATCATTTAGAAATATCGAAAAAACCGCTGAGCGCTTATAACACTTCGCGTCTATTTGGGGCTCACAAAGTAAGAGAAAATTTGGTTGTTTTATATATTTTATGTCCTTGGAGGAAAGGGATTTTGGCTAGTTATGGTATGAATAATTATCGTAGAACGTTTTCACCAAAACAAATTTTCCCGGAATTTTATTCTTTTAAAGAGTATGACAATTCACAGCTATAGAATCAACTGTTCAAATTGAGTTTCGGACGATTACTGCGAGTCGACGTTTATATGGTATTTGAAACATATCTTGCTGTACGCTGGTTAATAGCGAATGTTGCAACTGTTCCGCCTAAATTTGAGCAAGAAAGGGAGAAAGCGTCGGTTTAATTCTTGCCACCCATGTGCTTGCGCAATCGGGAGTGACCACGCCTTGGTGGGGGATTCCCTAGTTCATAGGGGGATTAACCTTAAGTCATAAACGTCAAAATAGAACGGTTTTCATTTAAAAACCTATGCCAACATCAAAGCGAAGTAAACAATGTCGTAATGCACCCATACACGCGCTGTTTCGTTGAATAAAGTACACTAACGAGGATGTAATGTCGGCTTCGCGTCATTCACATAACTTGGAGGAATCTTTGGTTGTTCAAATCGATATATCTGATGTGCATTTATCGACGAAGTCTGGCAAAACGTCATCGTCGAACTCAAAATTATGCGATCTCAAAATAACCGAAATCTCGTCTGCTGCTTGCGCTCTTTTTAATTCCTGTTGTGGAGGATTTATTAAGTTGAATTTCATTGACAAATGTTCGGAACTCATTTGTGAAGAACCGAAACTTATCGACGATATTGGTCGAAGAATTGAACAAAGTATATTAAAGTTTGCAAGCTCGATAGAGCTGTCGAAGTTGTTTAAACTTGAGAAGGTTGAGCGACACTGGCTTTTGCTTAGTGTGAAATCCTCGCCTCGATTTTGTACCGTACAATTTTTCATGTACACGCCGTCGGATTACCAGATAATTGCTATTGATCTTCGCATTAGATCGGCCGAAATAGCTTCTTTGCTTGAGCCACAATTGTCGGCTGATTATTGTGCATCCGAATTTCCAAAACATTACAAAATGTTTTCTTATGACGAGAGAATTTCTCGTGGTTGCCGAGAAAGTCAGACGATTCAATTCAAACTTTTGAAGAACGAACCTGAGGGTGACGGACGCTTTACGACGACATTGGCAGACAGAATCGTTTATAAATCGAACAAAGTTACAAGCACTGTTTCAGCGTTTGCAAATCATGAAGGCGGGAATATGTACTTTGGTGTAGACGACAACACTTCAACAGTCAAAGGGCAGGAAGTCAGCGAATCGGAGAAAGTTAAAATCCGCGAAAAGATCTCGCTTTTGCTTTCAAAAATGGTATGGCCTGTTTCACAGCCAGAACGGTTTTGGAAAATTTCTTTTTATCCCGTTTTCGACTGTCAGATTCAAAAGTACATCACCTTCAGATACATCATTGTTCTGTCTGTTGCCAAATGCCCTGGAGGTGTGCATGTGCAAGAGCCAGTAAGCTATCATCTGGAAAAGGGAAAGGTGTCAAGGATTCCATTTTCATTGTGGAAGAAGAGGTTTATCGAAGATGCAAAGAAATGTGAGGCACATAGGTCTTGGAATGAAAATGGTGCATCTCAGGCCATTGTGGCATTGTATGGGAGGAAAGACATTCCTGTTATAAAATGGAGTTCTGCTGAATATGAAAAGCACTACATGTCAATAACACAGCACATGGAGGAATTGAGAAACAATGGATGCTGGAGGCAAATTAAAACTTTTGCAAAAGAGGTTTGAATTAAAATAAATGTTTATGATAACAGCCAGGTTATGTAAATCCTGGATTTATATTGATAAGGATTTATATTATGTATAATCTCTGATGATGGCTTTGGAATATAGCCAGGTTAAGTACTCATCTATTCTGTAGGAAATATGGGACAGGGCTGTGTGTATAAAGGGCACTGAACACTAGCAGGTTTTGCAGATATTTGGCAGCTTATGCTACCAAAGCAAGTCATTTATGTGCAGGATGCACATGAAACAGCTCATAAATATGGTTGTCAAATGGGGGTGGGATGCCAAAGGTGGTATAATTTTTGTACTAAATAACTACATAGGTAGACCTATGTAGGTATTTAGTAAAAAAATTATATCACCTATCCATTGCATATTTGAGACATTAGTATTTCGATAAATATAATTGAAATTAACTTTGTTAATATTGAAACCTTTCCAGATACTTGGCTCAGACAAATACAATGCTGATCAGAAGCTTGCAGTTACCTTTCAATGTACAGCCGCCGCATATCGACAGAAAAGATTTACGGCAGCAAATAAATACTTGGAATCCTACCATTCTTTAGTCAAAGATGCAAAGAACCTCACCATCTTTGAGGTGCAAGAGTTATACTCGTTTTCAGCAATTAAACGATCGGAAAAAGACTACGAAGCCAGCTACAGATACACATGTCAGGCTCTTCAAAAGATGCAGCTCATACAACCAGGTTGGATCACTGCCTGGTACCTATGTAATGCTGCATCTCTTCTGACAATTTTTGCTGGTGAAGAGTCCGACCCTCAAAAAAAGGATGACCTCATTGAGCAGGCCAAGCGTTTTTATGAACAGGCTCTGGTACATAACCAAGCAATCATTGCCTACCCAAAGGCAGCTGCCAATTTGCACCATCGTGTTCATATCAACTTGGCTATGCTTTGCATGGATTCATCTCCAAGCAAAACTGTGATTAACCTAAATCAGGACATGCCTCTTTGCAAAATCCAAATGGCCCGTGATAGTTTGCACGCAGCAGAGAATTTCGAAGGCCCGCCAATGACTGGTTTCAACGAATTTCATTTTTTGCTTGCCAAATCAGATCTTGCTCTGCGATGTTACGAACGCGATCCAGTAGAAGGAAGAGGGTATTTGTCCGAAGCCATTACGAATGCCAAGCGTGCGTATGAAGTCGCCAATGATAAAGCATTTGCTGAAGTGCAGCACTATGCTGAAACCAGAATTGTACTCTTTGAAAGCATGCTTCCGAATGAACCAGATGATTCAGAGTTGATGGATGATTTGCTGCAAAATTTGATGAGTGAAAACTAAGTGTCGATCAATCTCCCTGCTCCCTCTACCCCCACCCCCCGGCCTTACAGCATGCCTCGACCATCTATAATCTGGTGCTTTTCCAGATATTCGTCAAAGTGTCTATCATTGAACTTGACTTGTAGCAACAAATATGGCTTTTGTGATAAACAGCAATGTTCATCAACCGTGATCTTCTTTTAAACCATTCAACGTTGAATGATGCACACAACACTCTTGGTTCGATTGGAACGGATCTGCCAAAAGTTCAGTTCAAGTTTCCTTCTACTGCTCTTTTAAACGATTTTGTTTCGGTGGAACTTTGTCTTTTTACCGCAACTAAATGTTCATTAAAATATTTCGACCCGTTACTCATTATGGCTCACTAGTTTTAATTCATTTAACTCATGTGTTTGGTAAACCTCTTATACGTAACACGTTTTTGTAAATATAATGTATAGATATATTTTAATTCATAGAGAATTATCGTTGTTATGTAGCATATAGGATGTAGTATTGTTCTTTGTAAATGAAAGCCGTCTTATTACCTTATACTAAGGGAAAGCTCTGAAAAATGGAGCCTAGAAAATTAACACGAATTTCTTCCATCAACATGAAGCCAAACAAACCTGTATAAACTATATTTGGTTATCCGTTGTGACGTTAATTGTCTGTAGTTTTACGGTGAATAAAAAAATTACATTACTTTGCTATCAATGCTATGTGACTTGAAAAATTTGTCATCACGTTGGACGTACCATTTCGAGATTAACATTTCAACTCTCAAGATTGGGGGGCACCCTCTTGCGTCCCTCGCACTTAATTCTTGCTTTAGCCAGAATTTTCTCATGAGGAAAGGTTAGTGCAAGTCCATTCATCCCATCATGAGGAAAGGTTTGTGCAAGTCCATTCATCCCATCATGAGGAAAGGTTTGTGCAAGTCCATTCATCCCATCATGAGGAAAGGTTTGTGCAAGTCCACTCATCTCAACAAAGGACATCCTTCACTATTCACACATCCCTGACCCTATCCTCACATCCCTGACCCTATTTACTCCTTTCCCTCCCTCGCCCTTCGCTATTTCTCAAACTCTTTACTCTTTTCTAATTTTCATCGTTTTTCAGATTCTATCATAAATATATCAAAAATAACTTCAACAGTGTATTTCATCTTTTGCCCGGATTCAGATGATACCAAGGACTGTGGCAACCTCTTTCTACTGTCCATAACCGCTGACCGTTTGGCTGGCGGTCCTTTCCAGACATATCTGAAGTCGAAGAACGACAAACTGAGCTTGGCACATCTTCAGTTTTGGGAGGACGTGCAAACATACATAGCTATAGCCAACTCTAGTGCTGTCGATTTGAAGTATCGTCTTGGTAGAAATATTCTGGTTACATATCTCCAACATGGTAGCATCCGGGAAATACGGGTGGACTGCAATGTGCGTGAACGCCTTTGTCGTCTTCTGCAGCGTTGTCATGCTGACGTCATGTTATCGAGAATTGCTAATAAAACAATCGAGGTTATGTGATTAAATATACTTCCAATTTGTTCACCTACTGACCATCCCAAGTTGCCAACCCACACCAATATAAGTTAACCTAATGACCAACCCAAGTTGCCAACCTACACCAATCTAGATTAACCCACTGACCAACCAAGTTGCCAACCTACACCAATCTAGATTAACCTACTGACCAACCCAAGTTGCCAACCTACACCAATCTAGATTAACCTACTGACCAATCAAGTTGCCAAACCACACCAATATAAGTTAACCTAATGACCAACCCAATCCACACCAATCTAGATTAACCTACTGACCAACCCAAGTTGCTAACCCACACCAATCTAGATTAACCTACTGACCAACCCAAGTTGCCAACCTACACCAATCTAGATTAACCTACTGACCAACCCAAATTGCCAATCCACACCAATCCAGATTAACCTACTGACCAACCCAAGTTGCCAATCCACACCAATCTAGATTAACCTACTGACCAACCCAAGTTGCCAATCCACACCAATCTAGATTAACCTACTGACCAACCCAAGTTGCTAACCCACACCAATCTAGATTAACCTACTGACCAACCCAAGTTGCTAACCCACACCAATCTAGATTAACATACTGACCAATCAAGTTGCCAACATACACCAATATAAGTTAACCTACTGACCAACCCAAGTTGCCAACCCACGCCAATCTAGATTAACCTACTGACCAACCCAAGTTGCTAACCCACACCAATCTAGATTAACCTAATGACCAACCCAAATCGCCTATAATCACCAATGTAGACTCAGTGATTAAGTATAGTTGTTAATCGTCACTAATCTAGACTACCTTACTCATTAACAAGGTTTCCAAGAAATCGCCTATTGTAAAATCCATGAAACTCGTAAGAGTATCTTTGCAAATAAAAAAGAAAAGAAAGTGAATTGACTGAAATTTTGTTGAATTAAATTTAGAACAAATTTAGAACAAATTAAAAAAAAATACCACGACACATCGAAGTATTTTTGTCAACGAAAGCAAAGAATTCACGCTCACATCTGAGGCGTTTACATTTGGTTTTCAGGGGACCACATTTTAGTTTCTATACATTATATATATTGAAGTCTGTATTTAGTTATCCATCAAATTCATACAAGTATTTTTGACCGTCGCGCAAGCAGAAGAAAATTGATTTTTTCCACCAATACCTAGGTGCTGTACGATCCTTGGCAGGCATTCGTTCAAGCCGATAAAGACGATTTGAAAAACACACTGGTCAGTAGAATTCATATATTTATACCTATATGTATGTACTAGCTTGCCGTACTTTCCTCTTGAGTAAATTTCTACTTGAAGTTTTTCGCGAAAAATTGTAGAAGAAAAGTTACATCGTCATTTTACAGTGGCCTATGGCAAATATTGTGTTTTTTTATTAATGATATATTGTGAATATGTCAAGTTTAATTGTGCCCTAATGTAATATTTCAAACGACTTCATATCGTCTGAATATTCAAAAAGGCGATGTTTCTTTGTGGTCTATTTTTTCAAACCAGTCGATTCAAATTTTTCTCATCATTATTTACTGAAGCTTCTGTCTTGTTTTCTAGTTATCATGCGGGAGAAGAGGAACTGTCGCTTTGGAGGAAGCACTGGAAAACAATGAAAACAACGAATCATTTCGTGTTCTCAGAGCTTTGGACCTTGCACTGTGTCTTGGAATGGGAGGTATAGGTTGTCATGACAATGCAATAGCGAGGTCGATTAAAGAATTGTTCCCAAGCCCTTCGTGATTGAGCAAATGATTTGCTTCGGCAGTTAGTGAAAAGTAGTGATTGTATATTCCAAATGCCACGGTTTGTGCATTCTATTGAAGTCGGCAATTTCATACAAGACTCTGCGGCTGAACATGAAATTTCATGCTAGCAATTGCAATAACTTCAGGGTTAAATTTGAACTGAGGTTTGGACTGACCATGTTTCCTAGTGGTTCAATGGCGTAAGAATGATTTAAGGAAAAAAAAGTGAGGACAAGTCTCTTAAGGCGAGCCAAAGAAAGCAATCTAGCTATAGCTGTCAATTTGAAATTGTCATGAAAAATAAGTGCTGGGAAACGGCCAACTTTGCTCCTCTTTGGCTGTGCCCTTTCTAAGGTCATTGTAATCGTGAAAAACAGTCCTTCTCGGGATTTTCTCTAACTAACTTTGATCATCAGTAGCTCATTCAAAGTTAGGCGCTGATGTCAAATTTAAGATACCTCTATAACAATGCCTACAAATTTCCAAAGAATAAGATTTAGTATGTTCTTACATTTTTATCAAGCTCTCTACCATCACAGATTCTCAACAAGTTGCCGTCGAGGAAGAAGATGTTCTCTTGTCCGAGAGCGACGAAGAGGAATTCGAAAACGAGGGAAGTTTACGAAAGAGAAGACTTACTATAGTAAACGAAGAGGCGGCCGAAGCTCTTGTGGCGTTTGTGAAAGAAGAGGAAGTCTCGGCGGAAAATGCAAGAAGAAAATCGCATTTTTACGGCAAGGCAAACAGGAGGGTTAGAAAATCAAGTGTTTTTAACTCTGTGGCTTTAAAAATTCGTCCACCAAAGCCGAGGTATTTTACATCGTAGACATGACTTAACTTGATAAAAACGCCATATTGGAGATCAAATTATGAACATTGTTTCACTTTGATGATCATTATATGGGAGCTTAGCGTGGTACGATGATCATTATATGGGAGCTTAGCGTGGTACGATGATCATTATATGGGAGCTTAGTGTGTTACGATGATCATTATATGGGAGCTTAGTGTGGTACGATGATCATTATATGGGAGCTTAGTGTGGTACGATGATCATTATATGGGAGCTTAGCGTGGTACGATGATCATTATATGGGAGCTTAGTGTGCTACGATGATCATTATATGGGAGCTTAGTGTGCTACGATGATCATTATATATATATATATCACTCTTGTATTCATCACTGATGACTTTCGTCCATAGTTTAAAGTTAGATTATTTATGTTATTTTTCAGATTCTTCTCGGACATTTTGTCGGACTCGACGCAGTTATTGTGGCTGAAACGTTTCCTCAGCGATCACGGTGTGTTAATGCCATTGAAGTTTTGGCAGGACGTTGAACGAATGAAAACTCAGAGTAAGGACAGTCGAGCCAGGCAGGCAAAAGCACGAGCGATAGTGAAACAGTACTTCGCAAACATCGAAGATCCATGTAAGCGGTTATTGTATTTTGTCGTTTGTATAAGATTGTTGTGCAGAGAAACAATTCCTTTGTTTTTATGTGTTTAGAGGAGTGCCTCTGCGTGCTCTTTCATCGATAGTAAATTGTCGTTTGCTTTTAAATTCAAAATGTTTCGTTAATGAATATCGATATTTGATAATGCTGTCGTAACTTTTTGCCCCACCAAAACGTCTTGGGTTCTTTTTCTTAAGGTAGAAGTCTTCATTGTCAGGCGGATATCATCAGAGACATACCGCTCATCGATCACGTGACACCAGCGATGTTAGTGTCTGCGCAGGCGTGTGTCATTCGTAGCCTGGAGGAACAATGGTGAGTCACATGATCAGTATTAGTTCCTAGTCCACACGTATCCGGATATTTAAAAATACGGATATTTTTTTCTCCGTATTTGAAAAAAATTGCGTCCACACGTATCGTTGTCAAATCGTATTTACCGTCCACACGAATACGCGAAATCACCAAAATACGTAAGAATAAGCACAAATCATCAGAGTTTGTGGCCTGGATCCTAGTTTTGATATCATCGTATTCGAAAATCCCCGTTTTAGCTGTCCACACGTATTCAAATAGCCGGCGTTTTCAAAAATATACAGTCTGAAGAGCGTATTTAAAAAATCTCCGTATTCGTCAATGAAAACGCCGGTTACATGTGGACGAAAGGCCAAAACGGTTGAAAAAAACCTTCGTTTATGATAATACTCGGCTACGTGTGGACTAGGCCTTAGTTCCTTGTCTCTTTAAAAAATGAAATGAATTCCTAATCAGATTCCCGACGCAACCTTAGTCGTTCTAATTCCTAATGCCGTGAGGTTTTTGCAGGTTTCTTATGACTCAGTGGACTAAGACTCAACGGTTCAACGTAGTGCGCATGTGTGGGCTTCAATTATATTAAGATTTAATTAACCATACAGATCACACATGATACTTAAATATCCCTTTGTGTTCCTATTCGACCGTTGGATTATTTCTTTAAGCTCACTGTACGGTGAATACGATTCACACTACCTTATTTTTCTTTCGCCATTCCGAAATCCCCTTCTAAAACAATTGTATAACATTAAACTACGATGTTCCTTAAATCCAGATTATTTTAATATCAATTTTCTACTCATTGCTTTTCGCTTCTACGGGTTGTTCAGATTAGATCAGAGATCATTTCGCTGACCCACTAGCCCGCACGTGGAAACCAAAAGCCCTGGGCACGAGGTCGGTCTTAATATTTCACTTTCCCGTAGGTTTTATCGATATCTTGCTACATTCCCTGAAGACGCAAAAGAGGAAGATTTGGAGAAGTACGCTGCTCGTAACACTCTCATGGGAATCACTAAGATTGCATCATGGGGAAAGACGGTAATCTCAGAGTTAGAGTCCAGGAAGCAAACAGGGGGGGTATTCACCTCCGTTAATGGAGGAGGGTCAGTTTCTCCGAGGATAACCATTTTGTATTGGTTTTGTTGCGTGAACTGTTTTCATTTCAAACGATGCGTAATGTGGGTAAAGTATTAGGCTGATTACGTTAAAGATGAGGATGACATTTAACTAATTCGAAGCAAAAGATGTTGTTTTACTCTCGAAGTTTCGAGTTTTTTTTATGGTTCAAAATCATTTCTCCTTTTCTACTGCTGCTCCCGGGCATACAGGGCCGGTTGCACGAAGCCTTGATAGCGTTATCCATTGGATAGCAAAAATTTTCAAACTTATAAAAAAGGTGTTAATATATTTCATACGACAAAGAAATTTCGTAACCTTCAAAACTATATTTTATTTCAGTGATTGCTCAGTTCGAATCTCATATCTTTCGTTTTTTAAAAGGTTTTATAAAAGTTTAAAGAAAATTTCTATCCAATGGATAACGCTATCCAGGCTTTGTGCAACTGGCTCCCGAGCTTTAACTTTTTTTTTCTTCTATAGCGTGGACTGTGGGCTGTGTTTGGTCAAAGTATGATGGCTTTCATTCGCGGCGTTACTAAACACGAAAGCCGCGAGTGTTTCATAAGGTTTCTTGTGAGCGAATCTAAAATTTCCCCCGAAGGTATTGTAGTCGTTAGAATCCTCCAGCGTGAGTCTAAATTCCTATTTATCTGAAAATTTCATACCACGTAAGAGAAAGTAATGATTTTAGTGGCGGTAGAGTAGTGCAGCCATCAAGGGTAGTGTGCGCAGTTTAAACATTAACCAGAGAAACTCAGTTCAGCTGTATTGCTGATTTGTTTTTGCTGATAATTGAGGGGGATTAAATGTTTTAGAATGGTGAACAATTTATTTCGAGGGATGTTTGGTGGGTGCCCCATCAGAAAATCTGTCCATGGCTTAGCAAACTCGTTCGTTTGGGAGGTGCACACATTCATATATCCATGTTGTAATCCATAGAAAACAATTGATTTCAAAGGAACGTGATACGGCAAAACATGGACGTTTGAATATGTGCACCCCACCCCTCCCCCATGATTATCGAGTTTGCTACGCCATTGATTTTTAACGTAGAACTTTTGCAGGTCGAAAGCATATAAATCAAAACTATAAGAGAATCATAAATAATCGCGTCATCTCTGCTGACCATTTGGCAAGCGATTTGAGGTTTTGGTTGGAAGTTCAGCGGTAAGCTTTATACACAGTAGCATATTTACTTTTGATATAAAAACAATATAACGCATGCGCTGACTGGTCTATAGCTGTGTGTTTGCATTGGCTCGTGCAAACCGATCTGAACTCAACCAATCAAATCGAGTGATGAGTGTTTTCAAATCAATCATGAGTAACATTTTAAAAGAAAACTTCAAATGTTTTAAATTTGTCTGTTTCGCATTATTGTTATTTCATAAGAGAAATAAAAGATGTTTTTCGTGTTTGCACTGGCTTACGCAAACCTCGGAGACCTTTCCAATTTCCAAAATGCCCCCGCTTTACAAACTAGTCAAAACCTTTGATTTAATGTTGAAACTAACGAATGGATTTGGTTATGAATCATGCATTTCCTCGTCCCGGATGTTCATGTAGCTTCAAGGAAATGGTCGACGGTGCGTCCCTTTGTGCTCTGGCCGGCAACTACTCCCTAGACGATGAAAAACTGATTCGTTCTAAAGCAAAGACGATCATCTGTTGTTTTCTTGATTCTGCATTGCCGCCAAGATTACAGGTACAATTATAAACCTTCAGTGCTTGTTCACTTCGCGGGGTGGGTGGGTGGTGTGCTCTACATATGTACGTTATATAAAGTTTGTCATGGTTCTAAACCTTCAGTGCTAGTTCACTTCACGGGGGGTGCTGCACATATGTAAGTTATATAAAGTTTGTCATGGTTCTAAACCTTCAGTGCTAGTTCACTTCACGGGGGGTGCTCCACATATGTAAGTCATATAAAGTTTGTCATGGTTCTAATATAGATCAATATCCCGTATGAAATGAGCGATAGAATATGTCACGAGTTCAACTCTGGCATTTCCGACCGTGGCTTGTTTCACGACGCTGAAATTTACGTGTTTTGTACCCTCATCAATTACTGGAAGAAGTGAGTCCATACTTTAACTTTGTTGAACTGTTGCACTAGTTATAGTGTGGTGGTCTGATGCTGTTACGTCATATGCACTGTTTAATTGTCTGGGGCCGGTTGAAGGAAGTCTATAGATAGCGGTATCCAATGCATAGTAAAATTTCTCAAACTTGTAAAAAAGATGTTTATACTTTTTTTACGACAAAGAAATGTTGTAATCCTCGAAACAATATTTTATTTCAGTGATTGCACAGTTCAAATCGTACATTTTCCTCTTATAAGAGATTTTTTAAACGTTCAGAAAAATTTGCTATTCAGTGGATAGCGCTATTCGGCCTTCGTGCAACCAGCCTCTGGATATAGTGTCTGGAAACACTGGGTTGTTCAATGGTCACCGATGGCAGTTAGTTGAAAATAGTCGTTTATGGTAGCCTGCAGATTTTCGGGTGAGATAGCCTGCAGATTGTCGGGTGAGATAGCCTGCTGAAATCCACAAAAAGCAGTCGAAGTTTGATCATACAGAAATGAAGAGGGCTTTATTTACGATGGCATAAAGATATTTAACGGCAGAATTTCTCGACCTTCGTTACAATAACTTTGCATTTGCTTATAGCAGCGCGTGTTTCGTGCAAATAAATGGTCAAAAATCTAAGAACAGTTTGATATTAGCCTGTAGATAGTTGGGTTAGCCTGCGACAAGTTGGATGTCTGGGAACGACCGACATTTGAATGGAAGTCTAGGAACGACTAAGACTTGAACACACTTGAACTTCAACCATTGTTCTTTTGTTAAGATTTTTAGCCAGCGACATGAAATTTGACGATGGTGCTGGCAAAGAAGAGAGAAAAGGACGCAGGAAACATAAACATAAAAACGACAAAGAAACGTTGTATATAGAAGGCATTCCTTACAGACGAATTGCAATCCTTCCAGGTTCGTTAGCGCTGCAGTTGAATAGCGCTCAGTTCGTTAGCGTCCAGGTTCGTTAGCGGTCAGTTGAATATTTCGTAGACAAGCCAATATACAATTGCTTCGTCCTTTTAATTGAGTACAGTAAGTATTCAGAAAAATACTGTGTTATTTACATTTGCTGACAAAACATCCTTGTCTGTGCTTACATTTTTATATTATTTTTGCAAACGATAACTGAGAGCTACCAACAAGCAGAAAAAAATTTAATGTTCCAAAAGAATTTTATCATTTAGCATGAGATGGGCTCGTGAAACTGGTTTTGTTTGTAACTTTTTAAATTGAGTTATGATGTTTGTGTGTTTATACATACTTTGTTAATATTCAGCTTGGAAAACAATGTTTTGGTAAAATTTGGTAAAATTTTCAACGTTTGCATCAATTAACATTTGTTTATTTTTTCACTTTACAGACGAAGATTCAAGGCTGAGCTTTTCTCTTATGACAGGTTTGCGAATCATATCGTAAAAATCATTGTCGTAAAGTTGATTATTGAATTAGTAAATGTCATTTGAGGCATTTTGGCGTCAGTTGATTTTCTTTAAACAACTATTTTATTCGAACTTTCGAAGCAAATCGAAGTGAAATGATTTGTTGCCGATGTGGCAACGAATCTCTTTGGTTTCAACGACGAGCGAAGAACTTTCCTCCATGTAAGAATCCAAAATGCTCTTGAAGAGGAAAATAGTTGATTGTCGTTACAATCGAAATACATCGACCTTAAAGTTCAGCAACAAGAGGGTAGGAGGTCAACCCTCAAAATATTATGTTTTCAATAACCATAAAAGGGTTTATCACAATCAAAATACCTCTCCCATTTTAGCAGAAACATCCCCCCTTCCTCTTCCTAAATACACATGCCCTCCTGGATTTTTTCATGCCGTCAAAAATGTTGTCATGTGAAAAACTATCGATGGAATTTAAACATGAACGGGGGGGGTAGGGAGGTAAACCCTCAAAACATTACGTTTTCAATAACCATAAAAGGGTTTATCACAATCAAAATACCTCTCCCATTTTAGCAGAAACATCCCCCCCTTCCTCTTCCTCCTCCTAAATACACATGCAATCCTGGATTTTTTCATGCCGTCAAAAATGTTGTCATGTGAAATACTATCGATGTAATTTAAACATGAACGATCTTCATCTTAAGTACCAGTGAACTCCGACATTCCACAATAAAAATGCCAACTGCTCATTCAATTAACTTCCATCGCTCAAAGTGACTTCACATAATTTAAACATGAACGATCTTCATCTCAAGTACCAGTGAACTCCGACATTCCACAATAAAAATGCCAACTGCTCATTCAATTAACTTCCATCGCACAAAGTGACTTCACATTTTGATGGCTTACGGGTAAGCGGAATAATGATAAAAAAATGCCAGTTAAATAGACCAAAGTTCGGATTTACCTGAAGTTTTGTCAACATCGATGATGTGATATGTTCCTTTGCGTCGCCCAAACACCAGGCAAAACTGGCGTGAAATGACGGTTCCTGTATATACAAAAAATCAGCAGAAAAATTCATGGAAAGCTTCTTAGAAATGTTGTCACGTAAGCAGGCGAAGAATATGTGTAGTAAAGCTGATTAGCGATAAACACAATTACATAAAGTAATGGCAATAAGTGACAATGACAGCATGTTAGCGTATTTTGTACATATTTATGATCTTGTTTTCGTCATTCTTACATCGTAATATTCCTGAAGACCAAACTCCCGAAACGCCTTGTCGACAACTAGCACCAAATCCTTCAACTTAAATAAAAGAACCATGTCATGTTCAGAACGTTACTCAAATTTGAACGGTAGATTTCGGGAGAGCTTACGCTACTCATGTAGGATAATCTCGGTACAATGGAGGATTAGAGGATTTTTAATGGATTACCTGTGATATCCCAATGGTGACATCTAAAGCCAAGAACGTCCTTATGGTAACACAAAAGAAAAAAAGCGTACGTGATGCTGAAATGTACTTCTAAAAAACAGTTGTTTATAGGTTTAGATAAAATTTTCAACCCACCGCGTTCTGTCATCGTTAACGTACAAAGAAACTTTCTGAAAATCACAAATGAACCTAAATTGGAACAATTGTTAGAATTGATATGAGTGTTTTCTCTGTGGAAAAATTCTCCCGCGTTGATTATCAAAATGTCTAATAAAGTAAATGGTTTGAACCCGGGAGTATCGTTACATGTTTGTAGATGTAGATCGTCCAGGCTAGTATAGTCCTGAGAAGGACTGTTTTTGTTGTTGTTGACTGACGTTTCGACAACCTTAGCGGTAGTCATCTTCAGTAGTCAAAAATGAGAAAAAAGCTCATCTTTTAACTCTGAAGATGACTACTGCTAAGGTTGTCATTCTGTCTGTTGTAAAGAATTAATACCTATTACTCATTTTCACGTGTGTAAGAGGTATGAAATAAACGATGTTTACTGTGTTTGCACATGTTTATGCAAACCGAGGAGACCTTTGGGAGAACTCGAGAGCAGAGCAGTGCAAGCCCGAGACCAAAGGTGGAGGTTTGCACCTGCTCGAGAGTTCACACAAACGTCTCTGGGGTTTGCATAAACCTTTGTAAAAACGAAAAACATGTTTTATTTCATTTATAAAACAAAAATGCGAAACAGACAAATTTAAAACACAAACGTTTTGATTTTTCCTTTGATATGTAGTCATGATTGTTTTGCAAATTATCTTTGATTGAGCTCAGATCGGTTTTTACAGGCTATTGCAAACTTAGCTGTAGACCAATCAGAGCACGCGTTTTATTTCTAATAAGTATTACACCCAAGACTTCTTACCTGCGTTTTCCGTGGAAGCCATGCTCCAAGAGTTTGGTCAGCGGCTTAATCCAATGATGCCTGATGGGAACTGTTCGCGATATGCTTACGTGGAAATCACGCGTGTCAAATATGTGCAACTCGAAGTCTTCATTGGACCAAATCTTTCGTAGGTACGATATAAAGAGGTCAAAGGTTTCGGGAAGATCAACTAAAAATAACGTGAAAGATCGATTGCTAAACTGAACCATTATTGAGAAAAGAATGATGTTGAAAGTGATGATGATGATGACGATGTCATTGAAAGTGACGACGATGATGATGTCATTGAAAATAACGACGATGATGATGTCATTGAAAGTGACGACGATGATGTCATTGAAAGTGAAGACGATGATGTCATTGAAAGTGAAGACGATGATGATGTCATTGAAAGTGACGACGATGATGATGTCATTGAAAGTGACGACGATGATGTTGTCCAAGGGCTTTAGTGCACTTAAGCGGCTGCTCAAAGATCTCATCTAGCTTCAAGCGGATGACTTTACTTTTCCCTATATAAAATCACTTAGTGACCTGTGGCCTTCTCAGAGAATGAAAAGATTGCCTAAATCCTGTTAGTAAAATTGCCAAGCCTACTAACCAAAAAACGTATCCTATCCACCTAACACTGTTCTAAATGAAGTTTATGGTTTGAACCCGGGAGTTTCGTCAAATGTTTGTGCATTTAGATCGTCCAGGTCAGTATAGTCCTGAGAAGTACTGTTGGTGTTGATGTTGACTGACGTTTCGACGACCTTAGCGGTAGTCATCTTTAACTCTGTACAGCAGTCAACACCAACAGTCTTTCTCAGGACTCTGCTAACCTGGACGATCTACATCTACAAACATGTAACACGATGTTCCACCGTCATGTTCTCAACATCAACAATGATGACTGAAAACCATGATTGTCACTTTTCCTGATTACAAAAAAAAACCTCAACACGCAAGATGCGTACATGGCACAAAAACATGCGTCGCCCAGTTGCCGGGAAAATGATTAAAACCACGTGTCCGTCCTTGGTGAAGTGACGCGTCATCGGGCCAACCTTCGCTGCCATTAAACATGTCTAGTATTCCACTTGGAATTTCCAGCTTTTCTTTGCTATGAAAGGAAAAAGAATGGAAAGGGATTTTAAGCATCGATGCGCGCGCAAGCTTACTACTTCACCCGTGTCATGGTGTGCAGTATAATGTTTATTTTACTAAAGTCTTAAGCTCCACTCTGATTGTGGTCTGGATACAGGGGGGGGAGGGAGTGAAACGATAAACTTGTATCTTTATGGAAACCTTATTTTCTCTAAGCCATTGATGTCATCGTTACTCTCTCTTTGTCGTTTTATTCCCTGAGAGCTTGGTGTAGTTTTGACCGCGTCTGCTTCGTTTGTATCGTCTTCATCTTCGCCATACGTATCAGCGAGCAGTTTTAAGCTATTTATCATTGAAGTGTGATTTAATGTCGACTAGTTTAAATTCAACAACCTGCAAGCTCGTATAGTATGAAGTTGAAACTTGAAAGTTTCACCAAAGAATGTAAAAACGAAATAGCCAGCAAGCAGTTACAGCATTTCCCAACTTATATATACACTACGAGTTATCTTGATCGGGCAAAATTGTATATTTTAATCGATGCGTTAGTCTGCCGTTTTCTCATTCTTTAATTGCCGCCATATTGTTAAAAAGTAGACAGTTATATTTGCATTACATGAAATCGTTTTAACGATATTTTGCCATAAGTGTGCGGGGGCTCACGAAATTGCCATGGCGGAAATTTGAAAAGAAAGTGAAACGCTTTTGAAGATTGATATTCAAAGTATCAAACTGTACGCTTTTTTTCGAAGTTTTGAGCTTAATGTTCAAGTGAAGAGAATTTGAAACAACCTGTTTTTAAAGTGTGGTTTTCAATATAAAACTTGTCGCGTTTGCTGAAAAAGGATGTCAGGATTTAGTGATTTGCTTCAGCAAGCCGAACAGCTGACAGCGGACATTGAGAGTGGTGGCGAGCTTCCGAGGATAGAGAGAAACCTGCATCAATTGGCAGAAGCAGGTGACCGACTGTGGAAGAAAACAACAGGGGGGGCTGGCGACGATGCTGATGTCAGAGCGTAAGTTAATGAGAAAATATCTGTTAACTGTTGTTCACACTTCCCTCCTTTTTTTCATTCATCTGGCACATTTATGTGTAATGAGTTCATTTGTTGAAAGAAAATACCCAACTTTTGACCTTAATGGATAATACAACCTCCACATTCTTGGATGGCTAAACCTATGAACCACCTTCCACTAACCCCCATCTTTGTCAGTTAGTTGTACACCAACATTTATATTTAAAAACTTTGAAAGCCAGTAACATCAAGCTTTTTGGACTACTTTCTCAAGCATTCTTTGACAAATTTGTGTACGTCAAAAATCTACTGTTTGTGTTGTTCAGATATTTATATTACTTGATGTAATATGATTATTCTATGTTGACCAGGTCTATACTGCTCGGTTCCAAAGGCTTTGATTTACCAAAGTTGTCTGAAAAATTAGATAATCTTAGTACGGCCAATACCTTTGAACCATTGGAACCAATCAGAGATGCGGACATTCAGGTAATCATTAAACAATGTATCTTAGGAAAGCCTTAAGTACTTTTAATTTTGAATATATAGTATTTATTAAGGATGTTTTAGCAAGCTAGGTTGGGTTGCTCTTTGGGAATGGATCACAGCAAATGTTGTTGGATTGTGTTTGTGTTTTTGTTTCACAGACTGTCTCCAGTTTGACATTTGATACTTATTGAAATTTTAGGGTTTTTTGAGAAATGAAAGGGAAAATGCTATCCTGGCTGCAATAGAAGAATCCAAAAAGAATGTATGTCATTTTGATGATTAATTGCATCATTGTCATCTTCATGTAGAATTCTTCCCCTCTTGTCATGTGATCCAAATCAATTGTCATGTGACTCAAATCAATTGCACCTTCTTCCAAGTAGTTCTTGGCACAAAGTAATGCGTTGGTCACGACTCTTGTTTTGATAGAAATTTATGTTTAGTCTGCTGCTTATTCAATGTTTGTATTCCTCTGTCTTAGACATTTGATGAAGCGGAGAGGAATCATTGGAGATGTATGGAGCAAGACTGGGAACAAGAGAAGTTGA
The DNA here is from genome assembly GCF_021976095.1 of Xenia sp. Carnegie-2017. NCBI lineage: Eukaryota > Metazoa > Cnidaria > Anthozoa > Malacalcyonacea > Xeniidae > Xenia > Xenia sp. Carnegie-2017. The sequence goes on along the minus strand of NW_025813469.1, from coordinate 2,304,614 downwards.
AAATCTTAAATTCTCTACTGGGTTCCGATCAAGATTCTCTTGATTTCTCAACCGAGATCATGGTGAGGGCACTGAGACTGAAAATCTTTTTGCTCCCTTTCTAAGATATATTCTTAATTGATACATTTTGTTTCAAAATCAATTGAAGGACGGTGCTTTCAATCGTGTTGATCTCTCTCAGAGAAGTGGCCTGGATTTCATTGAAATGGCATATGCAAGACAGGTTAGCACTATATTACTATACTTTGGCATGCAGCGCTCTATCCCTAGCTAATATGTCATACCCACTAGAACCCCTCTTTAATCATGATTATACACCTTCATACTCACGATTTTTCGTGATATTTCACGCAAAAATGGCAAAAGCTGACACCATCACACTTTTTGTTCACGCTCATCACCAGTCTCCTAATATAAGGAGGCGCAAGGCATGCTCAGGCTCCTGGGCTCATTTTGTGATATCTCACGCAAATATAGCAAAAGCTGACACCATCACACTTTTTGTTCACGCTCTTCACCAGTCTCCTAATATAAAGAGGCGCGAGGCATGCTCAAGCTCCCGGGAAGGCAAAAACGCATGTGACGCGTTGTTTCTTCCTTTGAGAAAACTGGAGATGAGTTGGTATCATGTGATTTCAGATCTATATGCACAACGAAGCTGTCCTTCAGGGAATGGATTTTGACCTCGTTGATGGCTTTCACAACACGGCAAGCAAATTCGATGACCAGGTATTATTATTTAGCAACTTTGTTTGCATGTGCTTCGTATTCACGTTCTCATTTGTGAAAATTTCGTGAACAATTTATTCTACACAACACAATATAGCACATCAAAGATTGCTGGATGCTAGTTGATCAAATGACTGACCTCAATGCAACGATATCGTCAACCTCCTCTGCTGAAAGGTCAAGGTACTTGACTCTTGCGCATGACATCTGGGGAAGATTTCGACGTTCCAGTTGCAATATAGCACAGAGAGGAATATTAAAAATGTTTTTTGTTATTCCATTCCAGATTTTCCGTAGACTCACAGGGTTTTTTCATACAGCGTGCGCGATCATTTTTAGAGAAACGGTATGTTAACTTTTTGTTTGGCACTGCCATCATTTTGTCCTCAGATCATCTTGTGGATCATGAATACCTGTGGATCATCCTGTGGATCATCCTGTGGATCATTAAAGCCTGGTTCACACGAGTGAAATAATGATAAGCACAAGCGTAGACAAAAGATAAAACAAAGATAATCAACAACGAAGCACATGACATAAGCGTCAACATAAGCGCAGGCATAAGGAAAATATTCAAGCGTAAGCTAAGAGAAGAACAAAAAGAAGATTTAAAGAAAATCCCATTCTCTTTGTCTTTATAAACCTCTAGAGCAATAGAAACAAAAGTCTCGACGTTCGTGCTGTATTTTACTCGTCTGAACCAGGCTTTAATACCTCAAATAATCATCTCGCATACTATGAATATCCTTGTATAATCATAAGTATCAATCAGTGATCTCCAAAAGCTACCTTAATTCACTTGGCAAAACCTCAAATAATCATCTCGCATACTATGAATATCCTTGTATAATCTTAAGTATCAATCAGTGATCTCCAAAAGCTACCTTAATTCACTTGGCAAAACCTCAAATAATCATCTCGCATACTATGAATATCTTTGTATGATCATAAGTATCAATCAGTGATCTCCAAAAGCTACCTTAATTAACTTGGCAAAACCTCAAATAATCATCTCGGATACTATGAATATCCTTGTATGATCATAAGTATCAATCAGTGATCTCCAAGAGCTACCTTAATTCACTTGGCAAAACCTCAAATAATCATCTCGCATACTACGAATATCTTTGTATTATCATATCCTCGTAATGGCCGTTTCAAGTGGATGTACACGTCCCTAGTTATCCTCGTAATGGCCGTTTAACTGAGTACGAATATCCCTAGTCACCCCTCCCCTCTTCCCCAATGGTCGATGCAACATTGTGTTTATATCCCTAGTTACTCCCCTTTTGATTGTTTTAACTGAGTGTATATTTCCCCCATCGTTGTGTAGGTATCAGAAATACATAGAAAGAACAGTGTACAATAATCTACAGCAAGCTCAGCTTGGAGGTGTTCCAGGTGTTTTCTTTTTAGTAAAGAGTTTTTTAAAGATACGACCGATGGTTGCCATCTCGCATGAACTTGAGGTATTGAAGTTAGGAGAAAAGTATAAAGACCCGATCCGATTGTTTCGGTTCCGACTTTTGGTTACTTGTTCAGACGGTCCGATAGTTTTGTTGACATTTATATTCGTTTGAATATTTATTGTCTTGAAAGCAGTTATTTGTGTTATCTAGTACTTTTATCGATATATCTGCGTAATTTTATACTTGTTTTCAAGTCTTTTTCAAATCTAATTTCTCGCGTTTGCTCAAATTTGAGAAGTATAGAGAGTAAAAAGCTTTAGCCTGGTCGCCCTTCCTGTGATGTTATCTGATAAAAATAGAGCAACTTCTAATTCTATAATGCTTTTGAGATTGTCGAATGCTCACTTCAAACACGTTCACACGATCCGTTTTCTTGGATCCGACAAAATTAGATCGTGTGAACGGGACTTAAAGAATGTTGTGATATTTCATCGATCGAGCTATGAATAGTCAATATCTTGGTGGAAAAAATCCATGCGAGTTGCTGGTCATTTTTTTGGTAAACAAGCCCAGCGGGTCGATTGATTGTCATCTGGGTGAATGAAACCGGGGGGGGGTAAATGACCATATATATTGTCTTTAAAGAAACTCGTTGTAACTCATCAATTTAGGACGGCGAAGTTGAAGGTGTTCCGCTGTGGCCGTTTATCTACTATTGTATCAGATGTGGTGATCTTGACGCGGCGATTCAAGTGGCCGAAATATCCCCGTATGTAGGAATAACTACGTCAAATTCTTTAAAAAAGATTACCGTGTATTACTACAGGGGATTGGTACTAGTTAGTTGAATATGGAGACTGTGTGTGTTCTTAGTAATTGTGCTAAAGTAGTACACCATGTGCTGAAGTAGTACACCATGTGCTGAAGTAGTACACCATGTGTTGAAGTAGTACACCATGTGTTGAAGTAGTACACCATGTGTTGAAGTAGTACACCATGTGCTAAAGTAGTACACCATGTGTTGAAGTAGTACACCTTGTGCTGAAGTAGTACACCATGTGTTGAAGTAGTACACCATGTGCTGAAGTAGTACACCATGTGTTGAAGTAGTACACCATGTGTTGAAGTAGTACACCATGATTTTATTGAAGTAGTACACCATGTGCTGAAGTAGTACACCATGTGTTGAAGTAGTACACCATGATTTTATTGAAGTATGTATTAATCCTGGTGGATTGATTTTTCATGTGTTGCTCTGAACTCACTTCGAGAATGTTTCTTATAAAGTATACAGTTAAAGAGCGTTTTTTCACGTGACGTCATAGTCACCATGTTGGTGTGACCAATTGAAAAACCTCCTCCATTGTCATGTTCATCACCATGTTGTTGTGACCAATTGAAAAGCCTCCTCCATTGTCATGTTCATCACCATGTTGTTGTGACCAATTGAAAAGCCTCCTCCATTGTCATGTTCATCACCATGTTGTTGTGACCAATTGAAAAGCCTCCTCCATTGTCATGTTCATCACCATGTTGTTGTGACCAATTGAAAAGCCTCCTCCATTGTCATGTTCATCACCATGTTGTTGTGACCAATTGAAAAACCTCCTCCATTGTCATGTTCATCACCATGTTGGTGTGACCAATTGAAAAGCCTCCTCCATTGTCATGTTCATCACCAGGGAACGAATGAAAATCTTTGCAAGACGTGTTCATTTTTGTATTTTCTCCACTGAATGACAAGAATGAAATTGTTGTCTTTAGTACACAATTTCATTCTCGATCTATTCATTTTATAGACATCACACTTCAAAATTGAAAGAATATCTCCAGGATTATATGCGCAATGAGGACAAGAGGTTTTTACAGCTTTTTAAATGATTCTTTACCACGATTTATGTGCCTTTCAGCATGGTCAACATCCGTATAGGAACAACCGCTTTTTTCATTGTTTCATACAGATTACATCCAAGCTTGGAAGAAGAATTGCGCCTTCAATATCGGCGGTCAGTGAACAACGGTTCCGACCCGTTCAAGAGGTAAGGATGTCTGAGCATGGTGAGAATGTTTGAACTACGTGTACCATCTCTCAAGGTGACTCTATTCGTGTCTTTTAAATTTACAGGGCAGTGTACACTGTCTTGGGTCATATTTCTGACGCTGAAGAATTGTCAGATGTAATCACGAAAACTGATGATTATCTGTGGTTAAAGGTATGCCAGTGAGAGAGTATTGGTATTTCGTGGGGTGATGATCTTTTTTACTCGAAGGGGGGGATGATTTGATTACCCGTTAATATTACTGCCAGTGAGAGAGCATTGGTATTTCTTGGGGTGATGATCTTTTTTACCCCAAGGGGGGGACGATTTGATCACGCGTTGGTGTTGAGGTGTTGCGATGAAAGTTTGATGGAGATATTTACCCATTTAGCTTTGTCATATTGTATCGAGCAGCGAAACCCGAGACCACAGTCCTGGTACATTGACATTGCAAAATCTTCAGATGCTTTTGTTGGAAGAATATGGTAGGAATTTTTACATTCTATCCATTCATTTTTATTATGATTTAATATATTGGCTGCTGTTGTTGTTGCTGGAAAAACAAATTCTTGTTCGACATGTAAGCAGTGCTGTAGAAGTGGGGTGGGGCTTAGGGAGGGAGTCCCCCTTCTATCTAAATTTAGTTCTACAGCACTGCATGTAAGTGGTAATTAGTTTTCTATAATGGTGGATTAATTGGTATTCTTGAAAAAACTTGTTAATATTGTAGATCAGAGATGGATTTAGGGGGAGAGGATGGGCGCACCCACTGTCCTAGGCTATTGGCGAAAGAGGGGTGCCATTTTTCCTAAAGAAATACAAATATACCAAACATTTAAGCAATTGCAATTAATGGAGCACGCTTTCAAAGTTATCACATTCATGATGAAAATAGAACGCAATTTTCTGACATACCACGGCAACGAGTAACCGCAAAATCCAATCCAAGCTAACGCACCCCCTCTTACAAAACCATAGTGAACCTCTCCCTGTTGTGTTTTACCCTTCTTCAACACTCTTTATCAACCATTATCCCTTCGTCAAAAAATATCGGTATTAAATGTTGTTCTCTTCAGGTGAATCGTATTTCAAGGCGAGCGATAATCCGCTGTTGTATTTTCAAGTTTTGATGTTGTCAGCACAGTTTGAAGCGGTATGCTATTATCTTTCATTACAATTCACGTATGTATCGTATATAGTATTCTTCATTCACGCATAATATGTATTTGAGGTACATCTTTGATGAAGGACAATGTTCCCTTGTCTCGTGTTTTTGTTTATGAATTAAGTCACCAATAAAAGTCAACCTTTGAAAACTATTTTTACCGGGTGGGTTCTTCATCGGGTTTACTTGCTCTAAATCTTACTAATTGAACATATGATCAAGCGGTCTTATATTAAATTTGCACACGCCTAACCATCACCTCCCCCCCCGTCCCTGATACGCATGCAAAATTAACTTTGCTCTCAATGTTGACTGGGGTTTTTTACCGGAGATGCCTTCTAACGTGTGCAGTATTTGTTTCCAGGCTGTGGAGTTCCTTTCTCGCATCGAAGCGTATCGCAGTCATGCCATCCACTTCGCCATTGTCATGTATTTGCGAAATCTTCTCATTCTATCTGAAACCGTGCAAGCACCATTGTGTAAGAACAGTGTTCATTATAAACTTCATGTCTGAAAGTTTTGATAACCTTTAATCATCTTTGCTCAAGTTTGATATCTTCTGATCAGGTTTAACAGTCGTTTTGATAAGTTTGATAAACTTTGATTACCTTCTGGGTCAACCAGTTTGATAACCTTTGATTAGGTTAAACAGTCATTTTAACCAGTTGTATAACCTTTGATTAACTTTTGGTCAAACAGTTTCATAACCTTTGATTAGGTCAACCAGACATTTTGACCAGTTTGATAACTTTTTTTCAACCAATTTGATAACTTTTGATTAATTTTTGTTCAACCAGTTTGATAACCTTTGATTAATTTTTGTTCAACTAGTTTGATAACCTTTCATTAGGTCAACCAGACATTTTCTGCTACGTAATACTTACCAGTTGTTTTATGTCTTGTTGTATGTGCTCACGGAATTGCGGGTGTGTATGATAATTTTAAGTCTGATTTGAAAAATAAACTTTAATCTACATCATCTGTAATGATGTTACAAAAGGAGCAGATTTAAAATTTCAACCCAATTTACGTTTGTCTGTATTTGAAAATCGTAAATCTTTTAAAATAGCTAAACGACATGTTATAAACTTGAACCTGTGTTGATGCGGTACTCTGTTCTGTTGCATTCTGAAAATCTGATACATTTTTTCTTTGGCTGCTGTAGTAACCAAAGATTTGTCCGATCTTGGAATTCGAAAAATAAACTTTGCTCGTCTTATCAAATCTTATACAAGAAAGTTTGAGATTACGGATCCGCGAGAAGCTTTGCAGTATTTTTATCTTTTGAGGTTAAGTATTTTTAAACAGTTGACACGTCATTCACACCTTAGTTAACTAGTTGAATCAACAAATCAATTCCATTGCGATCTGGTTTGATCTATATCCCTTGCATCCTTTATTGTATCCCTTGCATCCTTTATTGTATCCCTTGCATCCTTTATTGTATCCCTTGCATCCTTTATTGTATACCTTGCATCCCTTTATTGTATCTCTTGCATCCCTTTATTGTATCCCTTGCATCCTTTATTGTATACCTTTCATCCTTTCATTGTATCCCTTGCATCCTTTATTGTATACCTTGCATTCCTTTATTGTATCCCTTGCATCCCTTTATTGTATCTCTTGCATCTTTTATTGTATCCTTTGCATCCTTTATTGTATCCCTTGTATCCTTTATTGTATACCTTGCATCCCTTTATTATATACCTTGCATCCTTTATTGTATACCTTGCATCCCTTTATTGTATCCCTTGCATCCTTTATTGTATACCTTGCATCTCTTTATTGTATCCCCTGCATCCTTTATTGTATACCTTGCATCCCTTTATTGTATCCCTTGCATCCCTTTATTGTATCCCTTGCATCCCTTTATTGTATCTCTTGGTCCATTGTCTTGCATCCCTTGTATTGTATCTTTTGCAACCCTTTAATTTTTTATTTTTGCAACACCTTTTGGCCATAGAGCACTATCGCTGAGCTGTACCACTTTGCTTTTAGGAAGCTGAGAAGCCCCGGTGGAGAAAATTTGTTCAATAAATGCGTCAGCGAACTCGTACTGGAAACACGTGAGGTAGTAATCGTGCTTCAAAGATCGCGCATTATCTTCTAGTATCTCCCCAGTCCCCCACATTTGAGAGTGTCGCAATCAATGTATGTTCACGTCCACGTGTACTTTATTTATATTCACAGTTCGAGTTGCTGTTGGGTCACGTGGATGTTGATGGCACTAGAAAGGTAAGTATAATTTACCGTCGGCTTTGTCGTTGACTTCATTACTATCATACTTTTCATTAACGTACATAGAGCTGAACTCATCGTCATCGTACATTTCACCATTCTATACCAAAAGCTCAAAACCTTGCGTTTTACTCATTTGATATTTTCTTCATCCAATACCCAAACTCTTCTCCGTGGATCCGGACTGGACCAAGTGCTTTTCATCTCTTTAACTTGCAGCTCGTAAACACGCTTGAATTTTTTTAACTTTTCATTTGTTTTCTTGCAGCTCCTAAACATGCTGCATAGTTGTGTGCTGATATTAACTCTTAATGTAACTTATTTTATCCATTTTCTCTTCGCTTCATAGTTTGGCTGCATCGAAAAATTTCAAGGCGACATCGAAGACATTATCAACGTTGTTGCCAAGGATACGGAAGAGAAAGGTCTCTTTGAAGAGGCCGCTAGGCTTTATGACCTTGCCAAGGTATGAATAGATTCAATTGAGTTTTTTATCGTAGAAGGAAATTCCAACGCCCCTCCTTGTAGATTATTCGCATTCACCGTTCGTTTGTTACATAGAATCACGAGAAGACAGTGGAAGTGTTGAACAAGCTTCTTAGTCAGGTATGTTTTCTATTATGCGATTTTGACTATTTACATTTTGGATATAAAATATAAAAAAAATTTAAAAATTTTTTTTTGTATTTTTATTAATCCTCTTTGTCAATTATTGTTTATCAAATCAATCTAACAATCTAATTGGTTATTTCATTTAACTATTGTTGTTTTCATTCGTTGATGGAATTTTATTCCTTTGATAAGGTCGTTTCAACTGCACCAACTCCAAATTCTAACCGAGACAGATTGAAAACTCTGGCTTTCAATGTTGCCGAAAGGTTGGTTGCACTTGGGATACTTCATGTAATTTTGCATCTATTTTTCGCCGAATATTCATCAAAACTATCTTCATCCGGAAAATCTTTTAAATGTTAAGTGAATTATCGTGTTGAACGTGGCTTTTTCCACTTCTTTTGACTTGTGTTGTGCATTTCCGAAGGAAGTTACTAAGTCTGATATCAGAGATATGTGTGTTTCCATTTTGTTTTGTTGAAAGTATTTTTGTGAAGTTTTGACGTTGTTACGGGGATATGTGTGTTTCCATTTTGTTTTATTGATAGTATTTTTGTGAAGTTTTGACGTTGTTACGGGGATATGTGTGTTTCCATTTTGTTTTATTGATAGTATTTTTGTGAAGTTTTGACGTTGTCACGGGGATATGTGTGTTTCCATTTTGTTTTATTGAGAGTATTTTTGTGAAGTTTTGACGTTGTCACGGGGATATGTGTTTTTCCATTTTGTTTTGTTGAAAGTATTTTTGTGAAGTTTTGACGTTGTTACGGGGATATGTGTGTTTCCATTTGGCTTTTTTGAAAGTATTTCGTACATTTTCAATTTAGATATAAAAGCCAGGGTAACAACGCATCTCGAATGACATTAAACACGTTTTATCTTCTCTGTGATCTCATTCAATTCTTTGATCTTTACCATCAAAATCTAACGGATGAAGCGTTTGAGGTACTGGCTCGTCTTCCACATCATTTATCATGGTCTCATTTTTTCATCCATCGATTCAATCAAAAAAATTTTCTGTTTTGCTTCATGTTCATTTAAGGTTATGAAAAAGTTGCAGTTGGTTCCATTAAGTGGTGCGAGCGTAGATCAAAAGGTTTCGTCATTTAGGCAGTACACGGATGAGGTGAGATCTTTGGCATTTTGTTGTTTCATTTTAGTATCTTCCCAAAAAACTTATATACTCTAATGTGGTATCTTCACCAGGAGTGATCTTATGTTTAAACTTGAGTTCTTAGCTATATACTACAGTCTAGTGTCTTCACCAGGAGTGATTTTATGTTGAAACTTAAGTTTTTAGCTATATACTACAGTCTAGTGTCTTCACCAGGAGTGATCTGATGTTGAAACTTGAGTTTTTAGCTATATACTACAGTCTAGTGTCTTCATTAGGAGTGATCTTATGTTGAAACTAGAGTTTTTAGCTATATACTACAGTCTAGTGTCTTCACCAGGAGTGATTTTATGTTGAAACTTAAGTTTTTAGCTATATACTACAGTCTAGTGTCTTCATTAGGAGTGATCTTATGTTGAAACTTGAGTTTTTAGCTATATACTACAGTCTAGTGTCTTCACCAGGAGTGATCTGATGTTGAAACTTGAGTTTTTAGCTATATACTACAGTCTAGTGTCTTCATTAGGAATGATCTTATGTTGAAACTTGAATTCTCATATACACCAGTTTAGTGTCTTCATCATGTAGAGAAATAATGTGGAAACCCGTGTCTTTGTAAACATGGAAATTGGAAAAATCAAGCTTGATTAGAGATGATCTAATCCTAATGCATTTTAATCCAACAGATTCGTCGATGTCTTCCTGATATTCTGATTGCGACTATGACCATCCTGTATAACAAATACAAAGAAAGAAGGTAGCTGTAATCAATTCATTATCTTTATGTTATGATCATGATTTTGATTTTCTCTGATGCTCGTATTACCACTGATCAAAATGAACCAATTAATTATAACCTTCGTACAATAATGATGTTAGCCATCCACTAGTTGAAAACTAGCTCCGTACTATCGCTGATCAAAATGAACCAATTAATTATAACCTTCATACAATGATGATGTTAGCCATTCACTAGTTGAAAACTAGCTCCGTACTACCGCTGATCAAAATGAACCAATTAATTATAACCTTCGTACAATGATGTTAGCCATTCACCATTTGGAAAACCAGTCCCATATTTTCTCCTATAATGACAAATTAATTATTAAAGAATTAATTAATTAATTAGGAATTAATTTTTCCTATGATTTTTCATAGTAGGTGTAAAAGTTGCCATTTATATATGATACTATGGCTTTTCTTTTTTGATTTTTTTTATAGACCTGACTATCCCAGTTCCCCGGCAACGCTCGGTCGAGAAGGTGGATTGCAAACTGTAAGTATTATTATTTTACGTGAAGTATTATTTTAAGAAATTTTGCCGCTGATCAAAATACAACATTTACGTTTGAATGAAAGCTTTTGACATGAAATATGAAAAAAAATGTCGGTTGACTTCTTACATATTAATGCAGAGTTGTTGTGAGTTAACTTGGAAAATCTTCGAATTTATTTTGCTACTGTTGCGTGAAAATCTTTGGTGCAGTCATGACATGCGCACGAAAGTGAGCTTATTTGAAGAAAACCGATTTTTGCAAATCTGATTGTCATTTATTTTGTTTATAGTTCCGTAAAAATATTCGCCAACAAGCCAGAGCTTTGATAACTTTTGCTGGTTTGCTTCCGTATCGAATGCCTGGAGACACAAGTGCCCGACTTGTACAACTGGAAGTCCTCATGAACTGATTGATTGATCTCGACTTATCTTCGGATGGTATCGGAATGTTTCCGGTCGTGCTCAGGTAGCAATTATTCAGTTTCGCGCATATGACTCCAAAGTTTATTGAACTTGATAATTTCGTGAAGGAATACTTAATATGATTTACATATACACGTACAGGATATATGATCATAGCATTGATGTAATGTGTATTTTTACATAGTGCCCCTTCCCCTCCCCCCCCATTTATGAGAAATTAACCGTGTTTCAAGGGGGGGGGATGAAGTAGAAGTGCCAGTGCGTATGTATCGTCTGTGTGTCAAATCAGAGACCTTTTTTTTTCGTAGCACATCTTCGAAACAAGTGTCCGTTGGAAACTTGTTTCCCTTAAACATCGCCAAACTTTGCAAAACTGTTGATTTTGAAAACAAAAAACGCTTTTCTTGTGTAGTAGTCATCTGCGATGCACTTGTTTACAACTAACCACCTTGTTATATTGAGTGAGTGAGTGAGAAAATGAATATCATGCAATTTGAATGTAGAAGCTGTCTTATCGATAACTCTGCTCACATAACATATGCACGAAATATGTGTCGTTTGGCTATTATATTGTCAATGACCACAAGTTTTCTTCATTTTTTCAAATTTAACGCGAATTTCGGCAGAATGCCTAAAACACTCGGTCTTTTTGGCGATATGCAAATATGGCACATTAGTGTTTGGGATGATATTTAAGAGGCGACATTTTCACACTATAATCATTCGGCTAGATAATGATTTACATAATGTTGGCTGGAATATAATCGCCGAGGCGAGTTGACGTGAACAAAGTTCACGAGTTGAAGACAAACGGGTTTTCATCAAGAACAATTTCGATTTGGTTCGTGGGAACATGGAAGATTGCTTAGTGGTTTGAAGTTAAGGTGGTTGACAAGATTTGACGATTTGTTTTGAACGGGGAATGTCATTGGACAGGAGTACCTTGAAAAGCCGCCTCGAGCAAGCTATTGAATCTTCTAACGTAAGTAATGAGAAATAGTTTAAGGTGTCTACTCCAAAGAAGGTAATTTTTGTTTTAACTTTTTTCTTCATTTTGTTCTTATCATATAGCAAAGCCCTTTTCTCATGTTGAATTAAGTACTTCATCTTCGGTAAGTTTCATTTATATACGAGTATCTGAAATTACATTTAGACCTACTGCACCTGTATCATCAATTTCAACTATAAACGCAGAAATGCACCTTTATATGATATATTCAGTTACGTATTTGAAAGTAATCATTTGAGACATTGATTGTATTTATAAATCAGCGCTCGCTTTTAAAGGCAAATACCGTGTATTTATATTTCTGAGAAGATAAGTAAACACTGTTAATGTATACTTCTGGAAAAATGTCTTCAAGAGTAAGCACTTCGTTTGATTGATTTTTTGGTAAAGATGAAATGCACGAAAAGGTTTATTTTACATTTTATGAAAAAGTACTGTTTGTTCGTGAAATATTTCAAGATAATTTGGATCGTTTAAACCAAAGCTAATGTTCTTGTGGTTGCATGGCGAATTGATTTAAATATAGCATGTATACCTACTTTAACATCCCTATACGATCAATAAAACTGTATAGATCACACGTTGAAAAAACAAGTGTTGAAAGCAGGTGGCAGTCTGCATGAATATATATACAAAAATATATGGATCACATAAACTTTATTAGCTAAAATATAAACTCTAGCTAAAATATAGGCTATATAAATACATAAATAATGGATCATTTAAAACAGTTCTGTAAGGTCTGTCACTATCGTATATTTTCTTATACGTAAGTTCATGGAAAAATTATTATAAGGTTGTATTTTTTGTCGTAATATTTGGCTTGTAATTATTGTACGTAATAGGTTGATATTGCTTCCTTCATCCACCCCAATCATTTGTGGAAACTCGACTTCTTTTCTTATGCAGTTAGGCTCAATAATTTGCTGTGGGGAAACCTACAACGATGTTTTTTCCAGGGAAAATATTCGTAAATGTCTTGATTGCTGATATTTCACGTTTCTCCGATCGGCATTCGGCCATTTGACAGTGTCTAAAGCCTATTGGATAAGGAAGTGATCACGTGTATCGTGAAATGCCTATACTTTGATAGTGACCGATTCTATTGCATCCAATCGCGTTGGACTGGAAATGTTTGCAGGCGATGTAACACCAACTGTTTCACGACCGTCACCGATTAAAGTTGAATTGAAAGAGAAGGAAAAGCGCATCGTTTTTGAGGTTAGAAAATTCAACAATGTAATGTATCAGACTGTACAAATGTGTGTAAATTTCGTCATATATAATAAATGTTTGTTGTTAGAAGAAATTGAGTTAGATGTTTTAGGTCAGCGTCTACCAACGTAGTGTAATGTATCGGACTGTACAAATGTGTGTTAATTTTGTCGTATACTAAATGTTTCTTGTTAAAAGAAACTGAGTTTGATGTTTTAGGTCGACGTTTGCCAACGTACTTTCAATCGGTTTGATAAGAATTTTAATGATAGTGTGAAATTGTAGAGGATGGTTTTAATTTATCAAGTAAACACTGAAAAGCAAACCACAATACCTTGCTAACCCTAAGCTTTTAGTGACGACATTAAAGCGTTAAATTACGGATAATTCTTCTTCAAACATTGCATGAATTATCATTGTAGGCTATGAATGAGTATGGCTTGCAGAAACCTAACGGCAGAATTGAAACAACGTCGCTGTCAGTTAGCGGATCGCGCTCAAAAATTCTTCAAAAACTTCTGGAGAAAGACACTGAACAGCTCAAGTTGAGCTCTCACGACAAAAAGTCGAATGATAAAAAGGGCTTGTTTTCCGCCGTTGTAAATAACGAAGAAGGGAAATCCTTTAACAAGGATAAATATTCAACAAACATAAGCAAGGTATTGCCAAGTAAATGCGCTCCCGAAAATCCCATGCGAAGCAGCGACTCCGCTCGAAATAGTGAAAAGGTCGAAATTTACTCGAGGACTTCTACTGTTCAAAACGCCAAAGAAAGTACAAGATCAACCATTAATGGTAAAAGTTTTGAAGAAAAACTCAAACTTAAGAAGTCAATGTCGCCGTCTTTGAATGCACTTATCGAAAAGGATGCCCAGAACAGTCAGCGTTTTCATGAAGATAAAAAAGATCTGTGGATTAGCGAGATCAGGTACAAAGAAAGCAGTAAAGAAGCATCGAATAGCTTTGACAACATCGAAGTGAAAGTTTCAAAGAAAGCAGAGAAAAATTCTGAAAATACTGTTCGTAAAGGCTTTGGAAATGTGTTTGTACTTTCGGAAAAACCTACTAAATATTCCTCTAAAAGAGAGCGGGAGGACATATTAAGGAAAATTTCATCTTATAGTCAAAAAAACGACGATCTTTTGTCGATTCGTCCGAAACTGTCGTGTGACAGCAAAACAAAGGCGGGAAAAATCTCAAGGGAATTTCCATATATAGAAATGTCTATGAATGATGAAGATTTGCTCTTTTCTGTACGAGAAAGGCGAAATAAGTTTACAAAAGATCAGCAAAATGTTTCATCAAGCGAGAAAACAACGACAACACACCGGAAGGAATGTTTGTTTACGTTGAGAGATGTTTCCAGTGCATTATCTCTTCATGAAACTATCCAAGATAAGCTGATTGACGATAAACACAAACACGAAAATTTCGTCATCGTTGAAGATGGTTTAACTCCTGGTAATGTCCAAATGAACGCCGAGTCTACGTCTGTTGAAGAGTGTTCATCAAATTCTCAAGATTCTGATGTTTCAGGCAATATTGAAAAGAACGAACGTGTTTTTTGTGGACAGTACAGACTGGAAAAGTCTGAAATAAGGATTGGAAATACGGCAGGCGACAATCATACTAAACAGATAAACATAGCAAATAAGTCTGTGGATGCCTTAGAACAACGCTCAATCTCAAAATCTTTGGCTGATCTTTTGGCAAAGGATGAAACACTAGATTCCAATATAATACATGAAAACGACGCTCAAAATTCATATCTTCCCAACGATAAAACAAAAGAGCTTAAAAGGACAACGCTCCGTAGTGCACCCGCTTCGTCAAATCCTGATGGTCTCGTTCAGTCGACAGAAAAAACGCGTGAAAATCAGGTGCACCTTCCTTGCAACAATAGGATCGAAAAAGGCGATTTTTTGCCGAATAGTTCTGATGTTATTTCACATAATCACATTAACGGTTGTAGCGCGTTTGCTTCTGTGGAAAAGACAAAGGATATCAAGTCCAATACTAATAAATCGACTTCACCTCAAGAAACTGCCCGTCATATTAATGGTCGAATACAACAGGTTATTCCTTCCCAATTAAACCAGGGCACCAACCATAATAGGAAGCACGATCACGTGGTGTCCACCACTACGTCAAGCTCTGTCGTTCGTCCCAGTCCTTTACACGAAATGTCAAATTTTCTAGCGAATGGGGGTAATTTGTCATGTGATCACGAACTAAAGAAACTTGTAGCCGAATTCGAAGTGCAGAAACAAGACTACGAGGCGAAAATTACTGAGCTTCAGTTACAACTGGACGATCTGCGTCGACAGGAATCCCATAAACTTAAAAAAAATGGTTCCATTTCTGACATTACATCGTCCTATTCACCCTGTTCTACACCCATATTGTCACGTGACAATTCGTCACCATGGACGACGCCAAATCTAACTCCACGTGATTTATTGTCGGAAAATGTTGTTACTTGCAAAAGTCCAGTCGCTCCCCCACCACCTACCCCTCCCTTCCTTCCTGGGCCACCGTTGGTTTCCGAGAATAACGCTAGACCATCAAAGCCAATCATTAAACCAAAAGCCGAAATGAAACCTTTGTTCTGGCAAAGAATCATCTCTTCAAATGGTAGGATGAAAGTGCTTGTTGCATTTCACTACGGTATTGTAACTTTTACAGTTACAAAGTAAGGAAACTTCAAATTAGTTATATATGAGTATGAAGTATTTGTTGTGGAGTGTTAAGGTTGGTTTTATATTGAAATTATTGTGGAGTGTTAAGGTTGGTTTTATATTGAAATTATAAAATGCTGTGGAAGTAATACTCTTCCCCAGGTATATTATGTTCTATTGAGTATGAAGTTATTCTCCTCGAAGATTGGACTCGTTCATTTTGTCTTGTGTCGGTATTTATCCAAGCGTGTTATTTTACGTATTTCAGAATCAATGACAAAAGTCAAATGTATTTGGAGCAATATGAAGGAACCGCTCATCGATACGAATGAATTTGAAAGGTAGCTTTTTAAATTGAATTGAATTTGCCTGACTTAATGAGAAGCTTCTTTTGTCTGCGAACATATTGTTTATTTTGTCCCTGTGTCATTAACTGTAGGCTGTTCAGCAAGAAAGTTACAGGTCACAAATTTAAAAGAACGAAATCGCTTCGTGACGACAAACATTTTGCTCACATCAACGGGAAAAAGGTAATTACACGTGTTTAACATGATTTTATTTGGGGATATTTGAGTACATTACGGGAATGCATGTGTCAAGTATTGGTAATACATGTGTACATCATCAACGGGAAAAAGGTAATTACACATGATTAACATGATTTTGTTTGGGGATATATGAGTACATTACGGGGATGCATGTGTATAAATGTGTACATCGTGGGAGTACATGTGTACAGCATTGGTAATCATAGGAATACATGTGTCAATGTATACATTCTGCAAAAGTCGTATTGAAGGTTGTGTTTAGATGATTACCGCCTGAGCCTGTAATTTGTAATTCTGTGGGGGGTGGGTTATTGTCAATCTTCTACTTGAAGTCAAAAAAATTTTGATATCATTTTTATTATACGCCATTTTGAGATACAAAAATAATCATATTTATCGTTAATGGAGAATTAAATCTTCTCCTAAACAGACAGTGGAACCATCAAACCAGACGTTTGAGTGTGTTTAATCGTCTTGTAAATGACCGTTTTTCTTAGGTTGCAAAACTCCTGGAAACGAACAGGTCACGTGCTATTGGCATCAAAATGAGCAGCTTAAATTGTCAGCTTGAAGACATCATCAATGCTGTTTATAATATGGACACTTCCGTTGTTGATATGGAAAGGTTTGTTTTCAAATTGTTTTCACGTCGAGACTTGTTTACTATCTTGTCGTTTTGATTTGTTTATAAACGGTTTTCAAATCTGCTGTTGTGTGGCACTTCCACTTTTTTCCCAATGTTATAATTGAGAAACAATTGCCCAATCACATTCGTTCAGACTAGGCAATAAGCCAATCGGTTAGTGTAAGGAAGATCGATTTTTGTTGGAGAAGCTTCCACTTGTGACGTATTAATTCCTTGCAGTCTCCAGTCGATATACGATATTTATCCAAGAGAGGAAGAAATTGAAATGATCAACGAGCATTTGAAAAAAATTCCATCGGGTAAAAACATTATTTTCTGTCTAGAAATGAGTATTGAATGAAAAAAGCACGATTTCTTAAAACATCTAATAATTAAAACTCGGCATTTGACTATTCCCCGAAGTCAATTGACTACACTCAAGAAATAACTTCAAATTCATTCGTCAATTGCTTCAGTATTCATATTGGTAGTTTAGTCAAGTGGAAGCATTTCATTTTTTACTCGTTCCAGTTCCCTTGGATAAACCTGAAGAGTTCGTGTATCAATTGACGAAAATGAAAAGTTTTAAGGAGCGCTTGGAATGCTGGTTATTTCAGGATAGGTTCACTGAAATCATCTGTGGTACAGGTACGAGGTACAATGCTAAATAAATGTTTGATTCCCTTAGACTTTGCCGTAAATGCCATTCCATATTTTCCACTGAAAGCACTTTTTTTTACAGAGCGATCTTTGATGAGTGTTATCGAGAGCTGTGAGATCGTTACTACCAAGTAAGCGATATTTGATATATAGCCATGATGAAACTTTAGTTTTTGAACAAGAAGACAATCTGTGAGACCGGCTTGGATCATATTATGAAAAATGAACATCAGCCATAAGATTAGATTTAGGATCAAGAAGAAATGTGCATTTTAATATGCAGTCTTCACTATCACCAGTTTACACTTCAAAATCTCTTTTCATTCTGTCCTTGAGTGATGTACTACTGCTGACTTTATTTTCGCGCCTTGAGTGATGTACTACTGCTGACTTTATTTTCGCCTTGAGTGATGTACTACTGCTGACTTTATTTTCGCGCCATTAGTACTGCATCTAAAACCATTCCACTCTCTCCTTACAACCCACACCAAACTTTTAATCGATCTTTGCCACTTGAAAAACAACTAGAAAAACCTTTGAAAATAATAGGGGATTCGTTGCTAGCGGATTAACGAAAAAACTTGATCAACAAAGCGAAGCTTTCATTGTATATTATGTCTTTGTCGCCGCAAGCTTAAAATCCTTAACGATATCCGAGTTCATCTTGTCTAGCTCTGATATTGCCATACTTTTGAGTCTCATTCTGGCGTATGGAAACTACATGAACGGCAACACCCATCGCGGCCAGGCGGATGGCTTTCATTTGGACGTCTTACTCAAACTGAAAGATGTGAAAGCGAAGGATTGTGATATCAACTTACTTCAATATACGGTCAAGCAGTATCAGAAACGGTTTAACAAGGGCGACTCGCCACTACCAAGTCACGTGTCATTTTTCAACGCTGCTCAGGTAAATGGTTTTGATCATTATTTTGCAACCACATCCTCATCTTGTCGGAGCCATTCCTGAAAAAGATGGGCTAGTTGTCACGAGAATTTGTTTTGATAATGGAGTGTTTGCGTTGCCATAAAGGGAGTGTTAAGCCCGGCGCACACTAGCGCCATCGGCCGCACACTTGAGGAAATGGCGTGCACCAACAGTCACGAGTGACTCTCAGCTCAGCCGATGGCGCTAGTGTGCGCCGGGCTTTATGGAGTCGTAGGAAGAAAGCAAATGATTAGGCTATAGTGAAGTGTTTGACATGCTGGTTTATTGATCGTCAATATCGCTCCTAGTTTACAATTTTAGAGACAGCATTGACGAATGTGAACAAAGTTTTCGTTTGTCTTAAAACCATCCTAGTACATGAATGGTGAATATTGATTTTCGAAATTGTGGTTTATAACTTTGTTCATTCGTTTCTAGGTTTCATTCGAGAAGCTTAAAGAAGGTTAATTTTTACTTTATAATCGCCGACATAATGCTTTATTTCCAACGCTATATTGATTTGTGAACATTGTACCTTTATTTTTTCTGTAGAATTGATCAAATTATCCCAGTTGGTCGACGAGACTGAGGCTCAAGTATGCGCGAAACTTCATCTTATCTCGAAGAAGCCTAATCTCCTTTACAAAGGATCCCAGTCTCCCGATGATTGAGCTCTTGCTTGTCATTACACTATTACGCACGCGCACGTATTATCTGGACATTCTACTAACTACTAGGGCGATAGTAAAAATTTTTGCACAGTTATTTTGTCGAAGCGGGCAAAGTAATTTTAAAATCGATATTTGTTGTTTTTAGGTGTCGAAAATTTTAGACGAGTGTTCTCCTGTTCAGCGGTATCCTTTTGAAGAGAACATGCGTAGATTTCAAACAACCGGTATGTCCATGTACATGGCATGGTTTTATAACCAACGTGTGTCTACGAAATGGCGGGATTAATTATTTGCCCTCGTGCAACATCCGATACTTTATGTTATTTCAGCCAAACAGAAAATCTCGGAACAGAGAGAGAAATTGACGATAGCCGAGAATAATTTCCATGAAACTGTGGAATACTTCCAATGGGAGTCCATTACTAAAAAGGTCAATTGATTACAATTTTTGCCGATGCCTCGAGGGGGGGGAGGCGGCTAAAATTAGTTAAGGCGTGAGCGATGACTCAATATTTCTGTGCTTTCAGGAAACTCCGCAGGAATTTTTTGGACTATGGGCGAAATTTGTGGATGAAGTGAAAACATGTATTAAGGTAACACTCAAACTCTGTATGTAATTTATTTTGAAACGTAGGGATGAATGCTGACTGAGGGATGATCAGGGATATATGTGGATAAGAGTGGAGGTGTTGTTCAAGTAATGAGCTTCTATCAAACAATTGCTTTCTTAAACTTGTTTTTTTGACAGTGTGTTTTTAGTACATCCCTTATATAAGAGGATTTTAAAGTAGCTAATTGCGTCGAGTCAAGAACGTCCACGATTTCATCAACTTTTTTATTTATATTTAGATGGAAAAACAACAGCACCAACTTGTGAAAAGGAATTTCATCAAAGTTGAACATCTCAATCAGGTAGTTGGTGCTGTTCAGGGAAAGTAGTCCTGATTCACGCAAGTTAAATAAGCGTAAACACGAGCGAAAACGAAAGATTTAACAAATGCAATCAATGAAGCATTTGACATGAGCATTGACATAAACGTAAACATAATTTAAAAAAATTAGAGCAAAAGAAACAAAACTCTTGTCGTTCATGACTTATTTCACTCGTATGAACGATGTTTAAGGAAGCTCAACGCAGAAAGCTTCAAGCCGATGTATTTTGTTTACGTTTTTATTCGTCATGTCGGCTTTTTAAGAATCCCATTCATACTGAGAATTTATGCTCAAGCCACAACAAGGATAATTACTGTGAGAGAACAATGCTGTGCAGAATGCAAACATTTCCACCAAAAATTGTGGGAAATGTGATGTTTTGCACCGCAATCAATTAATAATGGATGTGCGTTAATAAAGTGTTTTTATCTTTAAAATGCAGATCAGAGAAGCGGCCACAAAATTCCAAAAACGACGTCAAAACGACGTGGATGTCCTTACTTGATTGGATCACTTGAGAGGTCACGTCTTTTCATCCTTCGTCCACTTCCTGTTTCACGTGAGTACAGGCTGGCATGAAAGTAGAAAGGAGCTTTTTCACCACAAATGGAAACACTGAATCATTGTTTCCATGGTAACAATATGTGCTTGCGCGGTGGTCTAGTAATGAGTTTACTGATCAAGTCTTTCCCAGTGAACTTTTGATATTATAGTTCACTGGTCTTTCCTTGTCGTTTTCAACGCTTCGCATTCTAGGCTACCGCATTCTATCTTGTTGCCTGCGATTGCCACTATTATTTATTTATGGCAAAAAGTTGTGTATTTTTGAACAAACTTAATGAACGTGAATGAATTGTAATATAAAACAAATTCCGAAGAAGCAAGACATCTTGAGATTGCAAAATATGAATCAAAACAAGACGAGAAGTAAACTGTAAATTTTCGACTTTGTTTCAAAGTCATCCTCATTCTGTCGAAAATTTACAGTTTACTTCTCGTCTTGTTTTGATTCATATTTTGCAAGATGTCTTGCTTCTTCGGAATTTGTTTTATAGTATACTTATTTAAATTGTCGGCTTGTCATGGTTTTTGTGAATGAATTGTGTTTTAAAGGAATCCTGCTGGTGAGAATATTCTCAAAAAAAGTTGTAAATTTTGCACGAAAGTGACCAAAACGTTGGAGAAATGATATTTGGCGAGCGATAAAAGTCTTGGTATTCTTTCTTATGATAATGGAATAAACCGCACTGTTTTTTGGTATTTTTGTTTATGTTAAACGTGATTAAAACTTCCCCGCAAATCGTTCAATTTTGCGCAAAGCGTTTGAATAATTAGTGATAAAAGGTTTGTTCATTATTAATTTCGAATTTGCGGTTCTACTACCACGGTCTTTTAAACGCACTTCGCTTTTTTAAATCACTCCATTTGTTGAAGTTCGCGTTTTTCGACCATCTCTACGAAACGTTGCTTTTTAATTGTATCCCACTTGGAAGTTGCTGTAGTCCTTTCTCGTTCTTTGCGTGGTGAAGTCATTCCTATCTACCAATGGCATATTACGTGAAAAAATTGTCTTGTCGTAGCAACTCCAAACAAGATGTGAAAAAATACGAGAAAAGAGGAAACGGAAATGACGCAGAAAGCAAGGTAAACTTTTATTCTTTTTTACATCCACTTTTTAATTCATCTGTGTGTGTGTAAAACCGACCAATATCGGCGTTTGTCTAATTTCTTCCATCTGCATCGATTATCGTCAACTTTTAAGCTATATGGATAAGATTATATTTAATTGTGGACGTTCTTATGCGCATATCTGCCGCTCCGTAATTTTATTGCCTTCGTTACACGAGACGTGCTTGAACGAGATCGTATCGTATCTGCTTCATTGTCCCGACCTTGTTTTCACACGGTAAAGATAACTGTTGTCTAGTTAGGAGGTACGTTTTGAAAATAGCTTGTATTTTGATCAAGTTTTTTGAGGTTGTTTGGTGTCTGTAATGCGTATTTTTAAGCACGCAGCTTCCACAAAAAAAAATTTAGCTGTTTTATTTGTTAATTTACCGGAAATAGACGTCGGTTTATCCTATTTAGCTGTTATACCGTATAAAATGATGTTGACTGACGCAAGATTCCGTTTACCGCCGCGGTAAATATGAATTACGTAATTTTATCATCCGCACGTTCATCGGGCAACCCTTGAAAACTGTCATTCAAACTGGAAACGGCTGTCTTGACGTTGTTTTATAATTATCCAATCTTGAAAGTGTAAGGTGAATGAATAGAAAAATCCACCGAATGACTAAATAACTTTTGAAAATACGTGAACAATATGCTATGTGCCATTTTGCCAGCCATCCAAACACTTTAATATCCTTTAAAAAGACATCTGCCTTAAACATCGTCCGATCTTTTACGAAATTGCTTTCGAATGACAGGTGAGAGGCTTTTAACATGAATTATTTGTGCACTGAAGACGTTTTTACTTTCGATAAATGGATTATTAAAATCATTGATCGTCGCCTTCGCTTTTCTTTAACTATTTTGTCATTTATCTCTTGAATTTTATTCATTATTAACGTTCTCTTTTGAGTTATGTTTTATGCTAGGGATTATGTACTATGTTAATTGAAATGTTTTTTTATGATCAATGTATATATAGATTTTTTTTCAAACAACAATCATTTAAATGTAAATATTACATAACGAATTGCAGAAAAGCGCGATCGGTTTCTTGCAAATTTTCTTTTTATATCAAGACTTTCGCGTTCGCAAGTACATATTAAAAACTCTGCGTATGCTTAATCTGTCTCCTCAAGTAAACCAGCTGCGTTTGTACAACAATCGGCAATGCATTATGGGACCTTCATAGAATAATTGTTAGTGTCGACCTACAACCAAACAATTGTTTGTCAAGCCAAGTTGCCTATTCGTTTCTCATACATGTACAGTTTTAGGCCAGTGATGTGACGTATTGATTAAAAAGCATTGTAAATCCTTGAATATGTGAATGATCTTTTCTCACGTTAATGTTTGTTAATAGGATCTGGCCAAGATGGGTTGTTCGCCTTCTAAGGCAGTTATCGTACAATCCTCAACAGCGAGAAAGACGTATTTGTGTCCGACGATTTTTATGGTCGGCGAAAAAAGTTTACAGGTATTACAAGAACTGGGCGAGTTGAAATTTTATCAATTAGCCGAAAATGATGCCAGCGAAGAGATTGCCAGTTCACACAGTGAGTTTGCTGCCCGTTTGGAAAACCCTCTTCAATACGCCCACGATACGGATTTGCGTGTAAGTGCCGACAATCACCTTGACGTACAAGACAAGTGCACCTTCGTGAACAGAGTTGTGCAGGTTGAAGAACAAAACACGAAAAAAGAAACTGTTAAAAAGCACATTGAAGTCAAAGATCTCTTTGACTGTGTAACTAGTGGAAATAAGACGTCCACAAGTAACACTGTTTCACTCGCTGAGAACACTTCTAAATCTCAGGTTTTATCCTGGAAAATGCCATCTGTTGTGCTTTCTAGGAACGACCAAGTTCCCACCGGATTTCTCGTCATACATTAGAAACGTTTGGTAATGGCGAGAATTCAACAACACCAAGTTCAGTGGATCTTAATGAATTCAGAGCATTGCCTTTGATGTTGCCCGCTCCGGTTGATGTTGACAATTCTCAAGATACCGCGTATCCTGCGGTCCTGGAAACTAGTGGAAAAGAGGTCCAAGCGAATGAACAGCAAAAGGATTTGAAATCCGTTGCTACAAGCCGCTTTACGTTTACCCATGGTTGTTCCTTCGACAAAATTGTTTCGGTACCAGACTCCAAACGGCCTTTTGTAAAACCCGCACCTCGCATTGATGATGGTATTGCAACGACCGCAAAAGCCAAGACATTTTTCACACGTAATCGAGTCGAACCAAAATGCAACTGCAAAATTCAACATGTGAATCCTTCTTTGACCTAATCCGCCTAATTTTGTGACAAACTGCTGAGATTTTTATGTAATTATTTCACTGTTTCAACTGTGGTTTTCGCGGTTATTGATGTTAATGATGCGAAAGCCCTTGAAGAAAGTCTGCTTGTAGAAGAGTGTGAACGCCAAACACAAGACGAATCATTTCATGAACATAAATTGTGTGAAATAATTTGTATTGATTTGTCTACAGAAATAGTTATTTTCTACTAAAATCATGTGCGTTCAGTGATGATAATTATTAAACATTAACGTCAGAATACAAGTCGTCGTTTTCTTCTTTCTTAGAGCGAATATGCGCTTCGGTGTTTTCAAAATGTCTGTTGATTTGATCCGTTTCTTCGCCACTAGATTCCAGGTTCGGCAATTCTTCGCGAATTTTCTCCATCAGCTGTTTCAGGATGGCAGTCGTTATCTGTACATATTGAAGAATATTAGCACGCGGAATACTAACATGCTTGAAGCTGCTTGCACGAAGCCTGAAAAGCGTTATCCATTGGATGGTAATTTTTTCAAACTTTCGCAAAAGTGGTCATATTTTCTTTACGATGATGAAAGTTTGTAGTTCTTTTTCCTTAAAAGAGATTTTTCACGGGTTCATACTTCAAATGCACATTGCTATCCAATGGATCGCGCTATTCGGCTTTCGCGAAACACGACCCAGAAGTTTGCATCAAGTGATTTTCGTCTGATTGCGCAACGTTACTGATTCCTTACTCAGCCAGTACAGGAAACAGGTAATGCCCCCTGGGTACATTCAAAATGGTTGACAGAAGATTCTAATGAAAAAAGATTCAGGGGGGGTCGCCTCTGTTTCGTACACAGGCAGAGCAGCGAATAAATGGTAATATGAATTTGCGTATTTAACAAAGAGGAAGATCCTGAAGGCATTCAGCTTACCGTTTCGCAACCGTTCTCGTAGTAAACCAAGTAACGATTTAGGATCTCGACGAAGAGTTGAACTTGTAGTGTTGTGTCCATGCATTGATTGGCGATACGTAATGCTTTCTTTAAGCATTCCATCACACGTTTTTCATTACCACGCTGAAAGATATAATGTGTATAATTTTTAACCTCATCTTATTCCAACTCAAAAGAAATCTCAGCTTTGAAATAACGAAGAAAGAGCTCGTTGGGAATTAGGATGCGACGTTATTTCTTGAAAAAACAAGATGCAACGCCAGTCAAATTAATTCACCTCGTTTTGAGCTTTCTCGGAGTTGCTAGCAGACCAGAAGAGATGTGAACAAATCGCAACCGCTCGACATTGATCTGGTTTCTTCAACAACTTTGCTGCGGCAAGAGCGCATTGGGTTCGCAAAGGTTCATGGTTCTCCTCGCCAAAACACGTCATCTTTTCAAAAGTGCCCATGATGAGAGTGATTGCCGCGAGTTGAGCCCGCGAATCGCTAATTTCATCCTCGTACAAAGAAAAAGCCTACAAAAGACGATTTACAACTGTGTGTTTTGGTATTAGTGATCACCGGAAATTCAAGACGTTAATTATCCATAGGCGAGGATTTTTTAATCAAAAATGGCTTTTAAGGTTATAGATTTTTACAAGGCTAGAGAGATAAATTTTTAAATTAAAACGATGTCTATGGGACACAAAGCAGATATCGAGTTAGATTTCATGCGTGCAAAACCTTTCTACTGTTATCACAATTCCAAAATGTTTTAGTCTTACATTTCGTAAACGTAAAAGCACCTAGAAGCGTTAATAATTTCGTAAAACCTTTAAATTTAAATGGGGAACCTGTTTAAGGTAACACTAACATATTTAACAATTGTCCAAGCAATAGCGACATATGTATTGCTCGTCTACAGTTGAACTCGGCAAATGCAATATGTCCCATAGTTCCTTTAATTTCAAAAATTCGTCTCTCGAGCCTCGCAAAAATCTATAAGACGGCAGCCATGTTTTTTACAAAATACTGACGAATCGGTAATGTCTTGAATTTCTGATTAAATAGAAAAGAAATTTTTTTCTCACCTGGCTCATAAACTCATATGCGACGGTCTCAGCGTTCGAGAAGTCGTGTTGGTCAGCGGTCAGAGCGCCTTGAAGATAGAGTCGTAGAGAAAGTTCACCATATTCCGACTTTGCTAAAGCGCCGACGGTCTGATGACAAAACTGAAAAATTTTCTGACATTTTTTGTCCCATTTCTCATCCTGTAACGTCAAACAAAAAAAAAGCAATTAAAGTAAGGGGAGTAAGGGTCGACGAATGAGACAATTGATGGCAATGCTGACGTCGGAGACACGTAGATTTCGTAAAATTTTCACATATCTGTCAGTCAAACATGTTTCTAATATGTGGCTTTCACAATAGCAAGTATAATGAGATGATCCTAGGTTGGACTTGTCCAGAAAATGTGACATCTTCTTTATGTTTGTGATAATAATGTATGTGCTTTCCGATGGCAACCTTGTCTTCTAAATAGTTGTAGTCCATTGCCAGTCGATAAGCAGAGAATATCACGGGGGGTAAGGTGAATTTTATCCTCTTCTCTCCACCGCTACCAAAATGTTTCCTTGCCGTGTTCAAAATCTAAGAGAAATACGTTGGAGATTGAACTTTTTATTACGTAACCTGTTTTCATTCACCAATCACCTATCGTTGATTAAAACAAAATAAAAGTGGCGTATATATTGGCAGCTGAGAAAGGTCGTGTGATCATAGTGGAAATTTATGGGGAAAATGTCTGGGCTTGTTGCGTCAATGACGTGGATAACTGATGACGGTATTAAGTCACGTGTTCTTACCAAGTACTGCTGGTCAAGGTTTTCCGAATGAAACAAATTTATAAACCGTCCCATGAGGCTTTGCTCTTCGGCAAAATCTTCGGGGTCATCCTACAAAAGACACGATGACTCGTGGATAAAGACCGTTCATAACAACAAGATTTCCAATAAATTCATTAGCCAGATGAATATCAACTCACTGGTTCTGGTGGTTGATCCTGTTGATCGACGACTAGGGGAGAAACCATTGATAAAATGGTATCCACGAGGTCCTGTGATGGTATTAGGGTTTCGTTTTCAACGGCATTTGTGATGACATAAATGGCCATATCCTTTCTTGCATCGTAGTCGAAGTAGTTGAACAACGGCGCAAAAAACTTTAGTTTCAACAATTTAAGTATATTGTTGTAACAATCCACGGGGATTTTTAGCAGTCGAGTAAGCTCACGAGATATGGCGTTGTTTTTCTCCACGCTAAATAAAAGAAAACGAGCTTTTTCTCCACGCTAAATGAAAGAAAACGAGCTTTTTCGACACTCAAAGTTAGCTAACGCAGTATGGCGTTTTTTTGCCACAAAATCATGTAGTTTTCGCAGTCAAAATTGAAGTGAAATGGCTTACTGGGTTAAGTTTTTCTTGCTAAATATTTCCTCAGTGTACTCCAAAACTTTATCGACATAATCAAAGCGGTCTTCATAACAATTCAACGCGAGATTTATCAGAGAAACTTGCAGGGCAATAATATCTTCGACCGGCATGTCTTCACGAGCCTGAAACGAATTTACAACAGTGAATGGAAAATTGGAAACGATTTGTTTGCTAAGCAAACTCCGTCGTCCGTACCTGTACAATGGTAGATACTTGCTGTGAGAAGATGTCGAACAATTTGATGTCTTCAGGTATACCCTCGCCGTCATCTTTTGCTGCGAACGCAGCGAGACGCGAGTGAAGAGAAATAATGATGTTCTTAACGTTTACTTTGGCGTGAAGATTGGCACACGATTGAAGAAATGTGCTTAATGTTTGCAAGTGAAACTCGTCGGGGAAAACCTGTAAAATTGCAGGAAATGAAAATTATAGAAATTTCAAGGCGGGAAAAGCTTCAACAGCTCTAGGAAGGAAAACATTTATCATCTCAAGCAGGGAAAACCTTTACAATCTCAAGGAGGGAAAACCTTTACAATCTCAAGCAGGAAAACCTTTACAATCTCAAGGAGGGAAAACCCTTACCATCTCAAGCAGGGAAAACCTTTACAATCTCAAGGAGGGAAAACATTTACCATCTCAAGCAGGGAAAACATTTACCATCTCAAGCAGGAAAACCTTTACCATCTCAAGCAGGAAAACATTTACCATCTTAAGCAGGGAAAACATTTACCATCTCAAGCAGGGAAAACCTTTACAATCTCAAGCAGGAAAACATTTACCATCTCAAGCAGGGAAAACATTTACCATCTCAAGCAGGGAAAACCTTTACAATCTCAAGCAGGGAAAACCTTTACCATCTCAAGCAGGGAAAACCTTTACCATCTCAAGCAGGGAAAACATTTACCATCTCAAGCAGGGAAAACATTTACCATCTCAAGCAGGGAAAACCTTTACAATCTCAAGCAGGGAAAACCTTTACCATCTCAAGCAGGAAAACATTTACCATCTCAAGCAGGGAAAACCTTTACCATCTCAAGCAGGGAAAACCTTTACCATCTCAAGCAGGGAAAACCTTTACCATCTCAAGCAGGGAAAACATTTACCATCTCAAGCAGGGAAAACCTTTACCATCTCAAGCAGGGAAAACCTTTACAATCTCAAGCAGGGAAAACCTTTACCATCTCAAGCAGGGAAAACCTTTACCATCTCAAGCAGGGAAAACCTTTACCATCTCAAGCAGGGAAACATTTACCATCTCAAGCAGGAAAACCTTTACCATCTCAAGCAGGGAAAACCTTTACAATATCAAGCAGGGAAAACCTTTACCATCTCAAGCAGGGAAAACCTTTACCATCTCAAGCAGGGAAAACCTTTACCATCTCAAGCAGGGAAAACATTTACCATCTCAAGCAGGAAAACCTTTACAATCTCAAGGAGGGAAAACCTTTACAATCTCAAGGAGGGAAAACCTTTACAATCTAAAGGAGGGAAAACCTTTACAATCTCAAGGAGGGAAAACCTTTACAATCTAAAGGAGGGAAAACCTTTACCATCTCAAGGAGGGAAAACCTTTACAATCTAAAGGAGGGAAAATCTCTACCATCTCAAGGAGGGAAAACATTTACAATCTCAAGGAAGGAAGACCTTTACAATCTCAAGCAGGAAAACCTTTACCATCTCAAGGAGGGAAAACCTTTACCATCTCAAGCAGGGAAAACCTTTACAATCTCAAGCAGGGAAGACCTTTACAATCTCAAGCAGGGAAGACCTTTACAATCTCAAGGAGGACGTTAAACTCATTAAAGTCAAAACTAATGTTTATTAGATTTACCTGAATTATACATTCCATTAAATACTCCTGTGCAATGGCATCTTTGCAACTCACCACTTGTTCAAGAACGCCTTTCAACACAACCTACAGAAATTGAAAAATTGTCGTTAGCACTTGAAAACAACTTAGCTATAGGAACAGGAACAGCTATAAATTGAATGGTACAGAAAACCTACCGTCTGATACAAGTTAACATCAACGCCGTCAAGTTGACTGAGACGAACAAGATTTGTTCCCACCAAAATACGAAGTTCCTGTCGTTCCTTTTCCCTCTTCTCTTTGTCGCGCGTGTGTCCTTGATGTTGCATGCGCACCCAAAGTTTGTTCATTTCCGAGAAATTCAGGAGAATAAAGTCAATGGAATCTTTCACGTCACCATCCTCGACATCACTGAAAATTTAACACAATTCACATTACGTCGTTCTACTAAATATGCTCTTAAAAATAAAATTGCAATCTTGACGATCGCGCACATGAATTGTAACGCTTTTTTACCGAAGATGTTCCCTGTGGGAATTTGAATGAAAATCGAGGCTTTAAAAACGCTCATTTCCCAAATCTTCATTGTATAATCAAAAAATTCCCTCACGAAACGAATAGGTTCACTAACGATTGCACAAAGTATTTTTCGCGTAAAAGAAGCAAAAAGACACCTGGCATCTTCCTCTAAATCTGGCAGCAAATTTCTAGTACATTGGAGGAGATAATTTCTCAGAAATAAACCTCTCAACGGATGTTGCACACCACGACACATTTCCACGAGATCTTTCAAGATATCTTTCCTGGAAGTTTCCCTTGCCTTGATGTAAACTACCCCGACAGTGATCAATAAATATCTAAATTTCAACAGATCAACGTGTCACTGATAAGTTCCAAGGAGAAAACAGAGTTTTGCAAAATTCTTACAATCTTGGTACAATATTTCCTGCATATTGCACTAATTCATAAAGGTCAGAAACTTTTCTTCCCTTCTGGAATTCGTCAACAAGATGCAATTCAAGATGACGTAACTGATCTGAAATGGCCATGTCTTTTCGTTTGAAGTTAAGGAAATGATTTCTTAAAATTTGCTGAATTGAAGGACTGAAGCTGAATACAAGCATATATTTCTGTAGGATGTGAGATTTGTCAATAATATTTCTCTACAAACCATAAAGATTACTGTGTAAATACTAGATCAAATAACTCTAAGACTTATAAAACCTTGTCTGCTAAACCTGATTCTTAACATCTAAATTGAAAAAAGAACTGATGTTCAGTAAGTGAGTACCAAAAATATTGACCGGTTTTCTGATTGGTTGAATCAGACATAAAGTGATGGACACTTAATATCCTTTGTTTGTTTGGATTTATCATTTCTATATTGGTGCTATACAAGTGTTTGACAAAAGATACAAAGTTCATAATAGCTTTTCGGAGACAAGAGAGATGTCCTCAACTCGCTAAGCATATTTGATGCATGTTTAAGACCATCCATCAGTTTGCTTTTATCCTGAAAAGTGAAAAGTTTTTTGATGCTGTCAACTCCAAACATGTCTACCTATCAAAAGCTGGGGATGGAGTCAGAACCCATATACAGGTTAAGTGAAACAGCTCAGCCCTGAGAAAATGTGGTACAATTACAGGGTAATGGCACAGAATAACAATATACAGAAGAGTCACTCATGTTGGAACCTTTGACGTTTTTTTCCTCGTGTATGTTGTGCCACGCATGGTGGCCACCATTATTTCAGCCAGATGATTAGGGTTTTTGACTTTTCCAAACTTTTAAAATGATCCGAAGTCATTTCTTAAGTCAAAATATATTTGAATTCATTATTAAGTATTGATGTCAAGTAATTTTAATGGTTGGGAACAAGTGAGAAGTCCTAATCATCTGGCTGAACAAATGGCCGACATTGAGGACCCGTCTGTATAATCATTATTCTGTGGTAATGGTTCAAGGCCCATCTAGTTCTAAATATAATTGTATGCAAGCAGTGAGTATGCTCAGTAGCAAGAAGTGTTTCAACTCACCACATTCGATAACTTCATAAACGATTAATAAATAAGATCTTAACAACCAAATGAATTCAGAATACTTCCTCAGTGTAGATTTGACAAATAATGTGGGCAAGAGCTGCATTTCCTGCCCAGCAATACGTGCTCACGTACTATAAATATGAACTTACCAAACATCTTTTCATTTGAAATGATTGCGACTTGACGACTTGTAAAGCTTCATCAAGAAGCTTTTCCTGCTCGTCTTGCGATGAGAGCTGGGTCGGTGGAGCCTGAAATACAATCAAATTCTCTCTTCGAAGCGTACGTAGTGTAGCAGACATTGGAAAAGAAATAAAGTTTAAAAAACATGCAATAGAAATACAAGGAAAATTATTTGAAATTATTAAAACATTAAGACACCTACCATGGTGGGAAATGGCAATTTTTTTATCAAAAACTCGAAAAACGCCTCTCGCCACAGCTCGTATGTTGTGGATTTTGAAATTAAAATCGTGAATATTTCGCTTTTTATTAGCATATATAACTCCCCCCCCCCCTGAAAAATTTGAAAAGACAAATCAGAAAATGGTGAACTGTGTTTATAAATGTCGTGCGAACTTCGCAATTGGTCGAAGTTGGATTTTCCTATGCATGAATCTGGTATAAATCACGTGGACATCGACGTTACGAATCCAGTGATACCTTGGCTTAGCATATTTAAAAAACATTAAAAATTGTTGACTTGCAATTTTTTGCACTCTCCCGAAATACAGTGTAGTAAGGCATATTTCCAGTGCCTAAAATATAACTCAGTGGATATAAGCCGCTTCTACCGTGCTTTCACTTTTTGAATTCGTGCGAATGACTAGCTAATCCTCTCGGAGTTTCTTCGGTAATACGATACTTCAACACCTGATTATTGGATCATGCATGGCATCGTTTTACACAAATACTTCTAAAGTTGAGCTAATTACCATGTGTTGGTTCATGGCATTGTCGCCTTATTAAACACCATCATGGCTGTAGCAACAACGTCTTTCGTGAAAAGTATGATTCGTCCAGCATGCAAGCGTCGTTTGCAAAGAAAACCATCGGTGGTTGTTGTTGATGACGCGAGACTGCCTTTGAATACCTTTCATAAAGAATGCGTGTCTTTTGATGGATATTTATGAAAAAGAGAGTATGCCGAAAGAGACATATGAGTCAAAAATAGCTAAGATTGCAGAACTTGTATCGACACACGAGGACGCGGAAAGCGTGTTAAAAACATTTTCTCATTTATCCGTCCTTGATAGATATCGACATGGCAACAGAGAAGTCATGTTCTCTGTCATGAGAGATGTGGATGGAAAAATAAAGAAGAGCTCGTTGCATTTAGAAAAGAGGTTTCGTCAAGCGTGTGTCGATCTTCTGGAGCGAATAAGCACCATTGAAAATTTGAATAGGTTAGACGCCGATTTGGTTTGCTTTCTGTGCAAGTCATGTAAAGTTGATTCGTTAAAATCACTTCTCGGCGAAATTGGACGAAGTGTCTGGCCATACGTGAAGCGACCGTTATGGACAAGTGAAGTTTTTGTAGATATTGTTGTGGATATCTTTGAGACAATCGGAAAGCAATTATCAGAATTGCATCCTACTAACTTTATGATGGCGTGGGATGTAATTCGCCGGAATTTTATTTTGTCTTCATCGAAATTATCGTCGTACAGTAAATTGAGACTCTTGAGTCTTATTGAATTCTATCGGAGCGGATGGAGGAGATCGAAGGAGCAGACTCGGTGGTACAGAACACAGTATGATAATGAGGTAATGATTAAATCAATGATTGTATCGGCTTATAATGTCCATTGAATTTCAAGGATGGTTTCTATTGAGGTACATGCAAAAAACCCTTATGTATGATAAAGGCTTAGGGGATGGTGGTGAAAATCTATAGTATTTATAATTGATGGCAATAAAATGCAGTAAAGTTACAACCATGGACCTTCACTCTGAATTAGGAACGATTATAGAACCTTGCCTCAAGGACTGCAAATGACAATCGGGATAGGAAAGGTTAGACTTCATATAAGGCTTGCATGTAATTATTAAGTATCTGGCAGGGTTTTCCTTGATTTCTCTCCTGAAAAAACAATATTGTCATTGATATCCATCCATGATGTATTTCATTCATGTCTTATAATGTACAACTGATTTCGTCTTCTGCTTATGACTTGCAAAATTTTATTTTTATTTTTCAGTTTATTGACCCAATGAAAAAAGAGGTCATGACATTTCTTGGCTTGCTGTCATCAAAACGAAAAACGTCATTGAGTGTGAAACCCGGTCGGTCAGCAGCAGACTTTATTAAAAGGCGCCAAAGTAGTCAAACACAACTTGTGCCAGATCAAACAAGTACGTTGACTACTTTAGATGAACCCGTGAAAGAATCATCTGAAGATGTTTTTGAGGAAACAGAAGACAAAAATCATTTATGTGTGGATGTACAGCAAGAATTGTTGACAAAGAATAGATTTAAGGAAAATTTATCTGGCAAAAGTCATGTTGCAAAGGCATCTCCTGAAGAAATCCATTTTATGGAGAAATCCACTGAGGTAAATAATAATAAATTTGATGAAAGTGGAAACACTGAAACAGACAAGTTTGACAAGTATAAAGAAGATGTGGAAGTGCAGAAAATCAAATCCCAAGACAGAGGGGGGATTTCATCAAAAGAGGATGAAAAAACAGCAGCAAAAAGTGAGGGAACATTAGAAGGAAAAGAAGATGATAAGGAAGAAAAGGATGATGTGTTTAAAGCAAATGATAGCACCTGGCAAAGAGACACTAATAATTTGTTAGAAGGTGAAAATGTGCGTGATAGGGAGGAAGATATTGAGAATTTAGGTAGTGCTTTTTTCAAAAGATAAAATAAAGTGTTGAGCTTGATCTCGGTTTATGATACCATTTCTGTTTAGTTTTATCACCATCAAGCTCTTGTGAAGGATTTGGAACATGGAAGAATGACCACAATAACAACCATAAAAGGTGTGATGAATTGTTACTCTATTTAATGTTTTGAAGATAGTACCATTAAAGCCGACTGTTTGTTTTAAGTTGATTTAGTTTAACACATTGACACAGTTTTGTTTCAACATTTTTGTAATATAATGGTTCTTAATGCCTTGTTGATATTTATTATTGATTGAATGGTTTGAACCCTGAAGTATCATTACATTACATGTTTGAATATCTTGATCACACATCAAGTCACTAGACTCAGGAGATGACTATGCTATGTATATCCATATGTCAGATAGCACTAACACCAACAATCCTTCTCCAGGACAATCAACATCCATGTACAAAACATTTTTTATAGTTTTTCTGCTGTTTTTTTTTTGTCAGATTTTTTGACAGAAAGAAAGAAATTGTCAAAGTTCCAACAAAGTTTGCAGGAAGAGGTTTGGTCATAATGCCATTATGCTAATGAATATAAATGTTTGATCTTTTAAAATCCACTGAGTGAAGTTATTTTAAAAACCAGGGGGGGAGTTTTTTGACACTCTACACAAGCAATTTGAAAAAACTCTGTTAATTTAGGGCTGCTACACAAGTTGAACACTATGGTTGTAACAGACATGCGGGAAGATTGATAATTGAGTTGGCGGGGAGGGTAGTATTTATATGAATGTTCAGTTCCATGCGGGAAGATTGATAATTGAGTTGGCGGGAAGGGTAGTATTTATATGAATGTTCAGTTCCATGCTGTAAATGATCAAATAAATGCCCCTTGAAACATTAGCTTTTATCAGGCATCTCTCTATAATAAACAACCCATCTCTCTGCAATAAATGCCTTGTCCCTCAATAACAAACTTATGCCTTGTTCCTCCTTAATATATGTCCTTTCTCAGATATGTTATACTTTCTATCAGAAATTAACATTCAGTTCTTTTTATTATTTAACACAGTTATCGGAGCACATGGTAGTGTTGTGTTATCTATTCAAGAGGAGACTGGGGCGAGAGTATCCACTTTATCCAAACAGAGAGAGAAAGGTTTCGTTCTACTTTCTTTTCATATAGTAGCATTCATTGAATAATTGATGATACCTATTACATATGCAAATTTATTAGAGAATGAAGAAAATATGCAAGACGAGAGTTCAGAAGAATGCAGATTCGAGATAGTTGGAAATGACGAGAGTGTAGCGTAAGTAAAATGAATATTGGACTGCTTAAACAAGTTAATTATATGGTAATTATTATTGAAACATTTACTGTAGAATTACATGGTGTAATGTACATGTAGGTAGCAATAAGGTACATGTAGGTAGCAGAAAGGTACATGTAGGTAGCAATAAGGTACATGTAGGTAGCAATAAGGTACATGTAGGTAGCAGAAAGGTACATGTAGGTAGCAATAAGGTACATATAGGTAGCAATAAGGTACATGTAGGTGCAATATGTTTGTAGAAAAAAATGAAGCAGCCAATGGGAAGGCTTCTTATCTATTATAAAATCTTCACTTGCAGTCGTTGGTGTCAATCAACTAACTTTTCAACGAGGCTTTGAAAACAGGTGATTTTGTGTACACTTGGTTTTTTAGAAAAGCGAAGGCGAAGAATGTGCACCATTAAACACGTTTGTTGGCTTTACGCATACGTAACGAAGAGATTACCCATACATATCCACCTAATAAAGACAATTGTTGGCTTTACACGTACATGTCCACCTACTGAACACGATTGTTGGCTCTACCCATACATATCCACCTACTGAACACTATTGTTTGCTCTACCCATACATATCCACCTTCTGAACACGATTGTTGCTCTACCCATACATATCCACCTACTGAACACTATTGTTCGCTCTACCCATACATATCCACCTTCTGAACACGATTGTTCGCTCTACCCATACATATCCACCTTCTGAACACTGTACATATCCACCTTCTGAACACTCTACCCATACATATCCACCTTCTGAACACGATTGACCTTCTGAACACGATGTTGCTCTACCGATACATATCCACCTTCTGAACACCTACCATACATATCCACCTTCTGAACACTGTTGTCATACATATCCACCTTCTGAACACTCTACCATACATATCCACCTTCTGAACACGAGTGTTGACTCTACCCATACATATCCACCTTCTGAACACTCTACCCATACATATCCACCTTCTGAACACTAGTGTTGACTCTACTCATACATCCATGAATGCGACTTTTTCCTTTTGAGTTATGCTTATTTAAAGATTTAGAGTTTTTTCTTTGGTTGCTTATAGACGATGAAGCCAGAAAGGAGAACTATAAGAGAAGGTTTTTACTACCAGATTAAATACGTCTTTGATTATTGTGCCTTTATCCAAAATAAATTGCAACTTTTGGTGTTATAATTTCGTTTAGGGAACTTATCAATTTCCTTTGTTTATTTTTTTGCTGATCACACCGCAACTTTGTGCAAAAGATTACCATGTAACAAAAAGCTTCATTTCTTCTCAACTTTCAGTTTTCATCTGACAAAGAAGAAGGTTTATGTCAAAATTGCCAGGAAATATGTCGGCCGAGGTATGGTTAATTTGTTCCAATTTTTCACCGATAATGCATGATGGAATGTTTGTATTCTTTTTTATTCTATTTGTCTTTTCCAGTCATTGGTTTTGGCGGGTCCTCCATTAATACCATCAAGACGGAGTCTGGGGCGAGAATTAACGTTCTCCACGATAAAAATAGGAGAAGTAGATTTAAGAATATCGACGAATGCCACAAAGCCGAGAGTGTTTCACTATGGACAGAAAATAAATCTGTAAAAATGAGATGTACGAAGAAAAGTCGAACATTGAAGTAAAACAAGAGACGAGCGACGAATCTGAAAGTCGTCTGAACGAATCAAAAGCCATGTTAGAGCAGATCACAAACTCCAATAGTGAATCTGCATTTGAGGAACAACACGATGAGGAAGTGTTCTCGGGGGAAAGAAATCTCGTGACTTGTGAAAATTTGGCTTGTGTCGAATCTAAAGTAGAGAGTAATGAGAAAATTGAAGAAAATGAAGATGACGAACTTGAAATTGAAATCATAGGAACTGATGAAGCTATAGAGTAAGTAGATGGACATGTTGAAGTTATAGAGTAAGTAGATGGACATGTTGAAGTTATAGAGTAAGTAGATGGACATGTTGAAGTTATAGAGTAAGTAGATGGACATGTTGAAGCTATAGAGTAAGTAGATGGACATGTTTAAGTTATAGAGTAAGTAGATGGACATGTTGAAGTTATAGAGTAAGTAGATGGACATGTTGAAGTTATAGAGTAAGTAGATGGACATGTTGAAGTTATAGAGTAAGTGTAGATGGACATGTTGAAGGTATAGAGTAAGTGTAGATGGACATGTTGAAGTTATAGAGTAAGTAGATGGACATGTTGAAGTTATAGAGTAGTGTAGATGGACATGTTGAAGACTCACATGTTCAAGATTCTTTACGTTTGCCTTGAATGTATGAACTTTCGAATGAACTTTTTTAACGAAGTTGGTAGTATTGCACAGAACGTAGACTGTAGTAATTTACTTTTTCAAGATGGCACTTTAACTTCCGCTTTAGGATAGCAAAGAGAAAATTGAGAATATTGTAAAATCTATTGACAATCCGGGAGGAAAGTACTTCGCTCGAAGTTACAGTTGCAGCGCACCAAGCAAAGGTACGTATATTAGCTTTTTCATCATATAAATAAATGAATTGGTTTGTCTGGTTCCAGTTCTTAGTTGCTATTGCACAATCTTTGTAATGCTTGTCTTCTTTTCACGAAGGTTTTAGGCCGGAGTTTAAACGCAGTCAATCTTGCCCCGTTGTGGACTGGGGCGACTGGTGTGGTGGAGACTGCTCCTTCTGTCTCAAAGGTTCCTATTGTCGATCGTTCTTGTTGCAACAGTCCCAAAGTCCAACATGCTGGAGAAGACCCGAGGCGCTCTGTCTATCTAAAAACTTGGATTGGGTGGATGTCATAGTGAAAGTTCAGGTATGGCAACAAGAACCACTACCACCACCACACCACCCCCCATCTAATGTCGTGCTGTTGACACGTATATGCAACTCAAGCTAAACCACCTCAGGGGGGTGCAACGTATTATTTGTTAATTTGGACAGATTGAAGTATTTTATGAA
The DNA here is from genome assembly GCF_021976095.1 of Xenia sp. Carnegie-2017. NCBI lineage: Eukaryota > Metazoa > Cnidaria > Anthozoa > Malacalcyonacea > Xeniidae > Xenia > Xenia sp. Carnegie-2017. The sequence continues at coordinate 2,265,994 of NW_025813469.1, read as the reverse complement.
TTAATTCCATTTTGCATTGTCCATCGTTTTAAAATGCAACAGATTGTGCTTGGGAGGGTCTTTGCTGCCATTATCAATAGTTTGCTTACCCTCACGCACATGGCGATAAATATTTATCTATTCGTCAGGTTGACGATCCGCTTCTTTGGAAGCCACGAAAATCGTCTAATTCATGCATGGAAACGACCGAAGATGTTTGTGAATATCCATCTAAATCAATCAACGGGTGTGAAAGTGATGCTGGTCAAGTTACACTGGGCTCAAATCATACATAAAATACTGCGGTAACAGCATGAACTGTCGATATTGTAGAGTCAATTTTTATTAACAAATATTTTTTCTGACAAAAACGTTTCCAGCATTGTTTAAGGTTGGTTAAAATGTTATAAACCAGCTCTGAGACAGCAGTAAAATTCATTTTTATGTAATGTTATAAATATTGAGACTAAGAATCGAAGTTGTATGTTAGACTTGAAAATTAAAATCATGATATTTAGTATTTACACAAATATATTCTCCTAAAGTCACCTCGCGAAAAGGTCGCCCGCGGACGGCAAGGGCGCTAAACCGCCAGTGACGTCAGGTAGAAGACTTAAATCAGGAAGATTGTCTAGATGGGCACGTAGCTCCTTCCTCACTAGCGCAACTTTTTCTAACTTCGCCTTGTATTTCTACAATGAAAGAAAATTAAGAATGAAGCAAGAACACAGCGTCATACACAAAACTTATAGGATCGGTAAAGTTGTGATTCGTACAATTTTCAATTATTGATTGCAATTATGAAATAAGGTTCTAACTATCAATATTAATGACAATTGTCAATTATGACCTCGATGCGTTTATCACAATCAGCAACTTTTTTCTTTTGAGAGGACAGATATGCTTTGAGCATTTTGCACACAGTCGTTCTATCTTCAAGTTCTGCTGATAATCGACCATTGTAGTCTGCAAGTAAAACACATGCACTCTCCACAACTTTTGCTAGTTTCTCTGCACTTTCACGATCTGAAAAAAACAAAAGTAGAAACACACATGCGTTTGCAGCTTGACCTTATCTCAATCTTTGCAAGTAGCAAAATCATGGAAATTTTGCTGCTGTCTAATACCTTGTATTTTCTCCAAACCAGATGCATCTTGCACTTCGGTAGGAAGGTTAGCTATCCTCTCGCGCACCTCTGCATCCTGTGATGCACTGCGTTCCAAATCTTTAAGCGCTTTGATAAGATAGTCGGACTGCAGGCAAAAACAGAGAGGGAGTCAAATCCACAAAGCATGAATAGATAAGCCTCCCCCCTTCCCAAACAAAAGTCTATCACATGTTGTTGTAACAGGTCATCTAAATATGAAAATATAAATTGCATTTGCGAGGGTTTTAAAACTTATATGAGAATGAAGACAATTTTTGTTATTTTACAAACAATTCCCTAAGTGTTTAGATAATTTGATCCTTGGAATGTAGCATGAGTTAAGAAAAGCAGTGCATATCACTGGCATTTGGCTTGTGTTTCACATGCTTTTCTTAACTCAGGCTATAGTCCAAGGAAACCAGTAATTGTTAAATAAAGTATGCCATTTCAACCAGCATTGACAAAATACACACTAAATGTCATACTTCTGGAGGTTCAGCAGTTTCATCATCTTCCGACTCATCATTTTCATTATGTTCATCATTATTCTGGTTGTCCACTTGATCAACCTCATTTGAAGGTGGTTCAATCCGTGAGCGTTTTGCTGCTGGTGATGAGGTTTTGGAAGCTGAACACAAGAAACATGAAAAAAAATGTCAAAAAAATACTTTTGAGAATGAGATGTATTTAGTTTGTGGTTAACCAAGTGAGGCTTGAAACTTCTCAATAACTCCTGCTTCGTAGACACCTCTCTGGGACCAAATGTCAATAATTCTTTCCAACGATTTTTGCATTTCAGGTAAGAACTCTCTTTGATAGTAAAAAAATTGATTCATGGGCATATTATAGTAAAATGTAACATGAATTATCATAATTATCATAACTTTCATTGAATATTTTTCTTACTTAGAACAATGACTAATAGCATTGGGGAGAGCGGTTACAAATTCTTTATTGAATTCGGTTCCCTTCTTTCGACTATTTTGTAAGACATCATTGCAAAGATACATGAAGGTCATTTTCTTGGCTGGTTTAACTATAAGAAAGTTGCAACAAGAAAATGAACAGTTACTGGCCTCACTATTATAAAGTTTGAAAGGATTCGAGATACCGCACTTGGCAAGAATTGACAAGGTCTTTATACTTTAAGATAACATCATTAACAGCCACTATTTACACTGATAAGAACGTGCTATTTTATCGTGAAGATGTCAAATAAATACAGATTATGAAAAGAACATACCTTTTAAAAGCTGTTTTGACCAAACATCGACTACAGTTTTTGCGTGTTTACGGTGATGAATTAACCATAACGAGAGAGTTTGTATGCTCTGCTGAGAGCTCGATAATTCACTTAGTTTCTTTTCCAACGCACTGCTACTAAAAGACATATTTCCTTAGTAATATTATGTATTAATCTCTGCACGATAATATAATTGTTTTGAAAATATATAAAGTTTATGTCTGTTCGAGAACTGTATTTTAATGTTCAGTGTTTCCATAACGCACCTTTCAAATTTCTTTTTTTCATTAAACTTTTTCTAAAAATTCGATAATGAGCAATTGTTGGCTTGTGTACTTTTAATTCAAATTCATTTGGACGTCCTATGAATATATATATATTTATATCCGCGCACTTTACCAGATGAAAATGGGCTTTCTTCTCTTTACCTTTCATCATTCATGTGTCCGACTCCTATGATAGAAAAGTCATAAAATAGACACAAAGGTAGACGAAAAGGACAACATTAACGACATTTCAAAAAGACAAAATGAACTTACAACACTAGACACAATGTTAGAAATAAAATTAGACAAAATAGCAGAAAAATTGTAGACAAATAGGTAGAGACAAAAGTTGACCCCAAGGTACACAAATACATAGACAAAAAGTAGACATAACGGTACACAGAAAGGTAGACAGAAAGGTAGGCAAAAAAGTGGCCGCAAGGTTAGACAAAAAGATATAGTTGCAGACATAAAAGAAGACACAAAGAGTATACAACAGTAGACACAAAGGTAGTCACAGAGACAGAAAAAAAACGTAAACACCAAAGTAGACAAAACGATATTCGTAAAGATGGAAATAAAGGTAGACATGTAAAAGTGGACAAAAACGTAAAGGCAAAGGTAGACAAAAGAGTAGGGGAAAAAAGTGGATGTAAAGGTAGACATAAAAGTACACATTAAGTTAACATAAAGATATTCATTAAGGTAGACGGCATAAAAATAGACACAATAGACAAAAAAAGTAGACAAAAAGACACAAACAAATTTGGACATAAAGGAAGACACCAAGGTAAATATTAAAATAGACAAATATATAGTCATAAAGGTGACACAAAAATAGATTAAAAGGTGGTCATAAAGAAAGACATAAAGGTAGAGAAAAACTAAGACATAAAAGTAGATAAAAAGATAGTTATAAAGATAAATATAGAGGTTGTCAAAAAGGTGGACAAAAAAATAATCATTAAGGTAGACAAAAAAGTGCCACAAGGTTAGATAAAAAGGTAGTTATCACGGTAAACATAAATATAGACATAACGGTAGACATAAAGGTTGACATAAAGGTAGACATAAAGGAAGACACAAAGGTAGACATAAAGGAAGACACACACATAAAGGTAGACATAAAAAGACATAAAGGAAGACATAAAGGTAGAGACATAAAGGAAGACACAAAGGTAGACATAAAGGAAGACACAAAGGAAACATAAAGGTAGACATAAAGGAAGACATAAAGGTAGACATAAAGGTAGACATAAAGGTAGACATAAAGGAAGACATAAAGGTAGACATAAAGGTAGACATAAAGGTAGACAAAGGTAGACATAAAGGTAGACATAAAGGTAGGTAGACATAAAGGTAGACATAAAGGTAGACATAAAGGTAGACATAAAGGTAGACACAAAGGAAGACACAAAGGTCGACGTAAAGGTAGACACAAAGATAGACTCAAAGGTAGACAAAACGTTAGACATAAAGGTAGACATAACGGTAGACACAAACGTCGACGTAAAGGTAGACACAAAGGTAGACACAAAAGTAGACACAAAGGTGGACAAAACGTTAGACAAAAAGGTAGACATAATGGACGACGCGTATCGTTAGTTTTCTGCTAATTTGATTGCCGAAGTATTTGAACGTGTTGAAGATCGCAGTCAACATTTTTGAATGCAACTGAATAATAAATGGAATCAATGACCTTGGAAAACCTTTTGAAAAGTATATGAATACATTGAAAATACATTGAAAGTAAATGTTAATGAAGAGCAATGCGAGAGCGTCTGAGAACTTCGAAGTACACAAAAAGAAAGGAAAAGATTGGTAATTGAATTGAAGATATCTTGGTACTAGCCGATAATTTAGGAAAAACCAATCACCAGCAGGACATAACCATTTGTCAATTTTTGTGACAAATTAGTGTTAATGAGATACCAGGAAGAGTCAAGTATGGAAGCGATTTTCAACGAAAGCTATTACTTAAAAAGATAACCAAACAAAGTTGCAACGATGTCTTTAAGTTGATGTCGAAAGGAAGAAATGTAGTCGTAACTTGAGTATTTCCCCAGTTTTAATTTCGTATGACTTGTGAAATATTTATGGCATTGAGGAACACGATGAACGAGCAAGAAGTTAACAACTATAGCATTTTATAATGCATCAGTTCATTGAGAAGCAGTAGACTAAACTGATGACATTATAAAGATGCTCCTTCCGTTCAGCCTGCTGTTGTATCCTTTCAGAAAAGTATTAGCTGTGTTAAACGATACCACGATAGAATTTTATACTGAAGTCATGCTTCAACTTTTTAGAATGCTTGTGAGGTGATGAGAAAATTAGCAATCGAGATCCCATTTTGGGGAAAGCACAAGAAAAAATTGATACTGCTACAGCTAATAGCCATTTTTCAAACGTGCTAAGGTACTTTTTTCGATATCATGTAGGAAAATATAGATTGCATGATTATAAAAACTATTTATGTACAGATGTTGTGTGACAAAATTGGCGATAAACGATGATTTCTTACAACCAAATTTCTATTGATATATTTCTAATTTTTAATCATTTTAAGTACTTGTGAAAATCTCGATGGTTTATAGATTAATCATACTATATTTTGGTTTGTTCCATTGATTATCACTTTATGTATATGTATACGTGTATCTTCCTTTATAACTTACTGTATTAATAAATACGATAATTTTGCGATGAGTCTTCAACGCCCTGGTGTGTTGAGCGTTAGAAAGAGCTGAAGTAATCACGATGTTGAAGTTGAGGAAGGAAATACTGTGCACACAGTGTGCAAATGGTAATTCTCTTGCTGAATTTTTGAGAATGGAATACGACACTTTCGTACATACTACATACATAATACATACCACAGTATAATTTCTGAAAAAAAAATCAAGCAAGGAAGGGAATACCTACACAAAATTTTGCCCGAAAAAAACTAAGTCTTTTGCTCAAATTTTTCATTTTATAGTCCAATCCAATGAATGAAGTTGAAGTAATCGAATGTGATCGTTTGTATTCGAAAAGTCGTTATACTTCAATTGGAAACTCCTAATTTAATAGGAGACGACATTTGAAAAAATCTTTATGCGATAGATGTTCACATTTCAAATAATCGCCATTTTACAGTTATCCACTAATTTTTCAATACAAACAATGGATGTTGAGCAATCATGTGGATCAAACATATCATGAATACATTACACCATGCTTAAAGATATCATCCACCTCTAGTCCTCATGGTAAACACTTGCTGTTCTTAGGAAGTTCAACAAAATAAAACAAATTCCGAAAACGGACATCTCGTTTTTTGATATTCAAGATAATACAAGAGTTTTAAAACAAAAGATGGTGTAATATTTCGTCTTTATTCCAAAGACATCATCAGACTAATAGTTTACAATGCATACTGCGAAACTTGCATAATTAAATAAAAGTTTAGCGTATAAGTTGAAATTTAGCTTATAAGTTGAAAATACGTGGATTGAACATTAATAAAGAGAAATGCAAGCAATGGCTGAGCAAGGGACGATTAAGAAATCAAAATACAAAAAAAGGAAAAGATTGGTCAGTAATTTGATGACTTTTCGGTAATAGTCGTTAATTTAGGAAAAACGATCATTAACAAGACAAAACCATTAATCAATTTTTGTGATTAATGAGATACCAAACAGAGGAGAGAAACAAAGTCAAGTTTGGAAGCGATATTTCAAAGCCGATATTTCTGATGGAGACTGTCAATTATAAATGTTATTTCAAGGGTGGTTAAAAGAGATTTGGTGCTGGAGATCACATTAAAGCAATAGATGGACTTTTAAAAAGCGAAAACAAGCATAACGTGTTAATCACAAAAATTCCTTAAGAATCGCTTCATTTTTGCATTTTGAACGCCTACATTGTGTCGTTGTATTCAGCCAAATCTTTCTCAATTTTATGAGGTATTTTATTCATTCGTGTCTGCGAGAATATGAAACGTATTTACATGTTATATATACTACAAATAAGCCGTGTTAATATTTTTTTCATGTTTATTAAACCATCCTTACCTGGTGTAATGGTGTAATATAAGATTCTACTGTGGAACGACTTTTCCCAACAGCTACAAAATAAACAGTCTTTTGTTAGACAAGTTAAACTTATTTTGTTGCTATGAATCTTATTAATTCGACTTATGATAGAATATTTCATCTATAATACTTACGAGAAAGACTGTGTTTGCAAGAAAATGAAAAATTTTTTTTTCAAACATGGCGCGGGAAAAAGAGGCCATTAATTACGTCACGTGATATATTTCCATTCCCGTCAGCAATTTCAGGCGTCGTTCGAAAGGAAGCCGAAATATCATGGCGCAGACGAACAGAGAGTTGAATGTGAACAATTCTGAAAATCAGCCGCTGTTACGAGATCAAGACGATGAACTGATTGAACCTCCTGCTGAAAACGCTCCCAGTTAGTCTAATAAAAGATTCAATGTTCTATTTTTATGTATACGTTGTAATATGGTTGTGTACAATATTTTCAACCTCACACATACGACATTTTTTTTAAAGCCACGTAGTTACCTACTCTACTTGTGATTTAATGATCAAGCATTGTTAAGTAAAGAATGACATTTCGTTTTGCGCGATTCTCTTACTAACTGTGGACATCGCAAAGTACATGGCTTTTTACGCAAAAGTATCTACGACACACATTTTTTTTTTGAAAGTATTCAGTGGAAGAAGTGCTTAGATTTTTAAAATTTGATTTGTGTTTTGCTATTTTTTAACAAATATAAGGCGATACACCTTAATCTACCTATTCTAACAATGACCTTAGCTAAGCAATATTGAAAAAAAGTGCTTTTTACACGTTAAAACAAATGTATTTCCGTATTTTTTTTCCTGATATTTCAAGTGACATTTCTCGATAAAATGTTCAATTTCCTGTTTGTTATTGCAGCTACTTCACATTCGGTAGTGAGTGCCCCACCACCGTACCCTGATGAACCCCCTCCATACACCCCATCATCCTTTTGCAACACTGATCCCACGATTGTCTGCAGAGTCTGCCAAAACTTAATACCAGTTCTAGGCAGAGAAAATCAAAGAGTGATCAAATGCTCCAATTGTCAGGAAGCAACTGTAAGTCTTCTTTGTGCAATGTAGTCACAGTGTTGTCCAATGCTGATGATTTTATAATTTTGAATTAAACATGAAATTTTGATTGCAATGAACCAAAATTTATGTATGTACAGCTGACCTTCTTATGAAACAAATAGAAAGAAAGTTGCATCTTTGAATATTACATGTAAAAGTTCATACAACATCTTGTAAAATTTTAATCATTTTTTTTATTGACTTGTGTTTTTTTATTAGTATGCTATTTAAACACTTGGTATTCAACACTAGGTCCTTAAACATTATAGCATTCAAACAACAGGCAAAATATTTTTTTCAAATTTATCAGCCAATAAAGCCACCCCCAGAAGGGAAGAAGTACATCAGATGTCCATGCAATGCTTTGCTGACATGCAAAGTCACATCAACAAGAATTTCTTGCCCTCGAACTGATTGGTAAGTTTTGAGTTTCACACATATTTCCATATATGTTTAGTAATATTAATCAGTAAATGGTAATTTGGCTTGTTTGTGTTGAGTGAAGATGTTTGTTCTTCTCAGGCCATCCAATACTTTGTATTTTATGTACTGTTTTTAAACTAGTAAAATAATTTTAGGTGCACTAGACTTAAGATCTGTTTGTTCTATTCAAAAGTAGCCAATGTTGATGTCAAGACAATCGAAAATGAACTTTTTGACAGTATTGTTTTTTTATATTGCTAGCAAGCGCATTATCACTGTTGGATCAACAGTACCAAGCACCTCGCATGTTGTCAACAGTCCCAACTTTCACCGTGAAATAATAGTTCGTGTCAGCTGCGGTCACTGCAATGAAACATTTATTGTAAGTGATTTTAAATGACACATAAGTTTTTTTATTTTGTATGTTGACATGTGATTCATTCCTCAGTAATTCTGTGAAAGATTACTCGCACCATAGCAATCTTGATGAACCAGTTTGAGCTTTTAGTAGTTCTTTGAAACATTACCTATGCCATAGCAATCATGATGAACCAGTTTGAGCTTTCAGTAGTTTTTTGAAACATTACCTTTGCCATAGCAATCATGATGAACCAGTTTGAGCTTTTAGTAGTTCTTTGAAATATTACGTATGCCATAGCAGTCATGATGAACCAGTTTGAGCCTTCAATAGTTCTTTGAAATATTACGTATGCCATAGCAATCATGATGAACCAGTTTGAGCCTTCAGTAGTTCTTTGAAACATTACCTATACTACAGCAATGCCTCTCATGATGTGTATTTGTAATTTGCAGTTTCGAAATACAGCTCATCTTGCTCGTTGTCCTCACTGTCACAGGGTGTAAGTGACTTATGATAAATTGATTAATTTTTGCCATAGGCAGTGTTCACCATATAATCTCAGACCCGGTTACTATGTCTTTACATAGTAACCTACCAAACCCATTTCTCACCTTAACTATCTCACGATCAACAGGTTTAACTTTTAAGGTTAAACTACTCTGTGTCTTGAGGCCATCATTTAGCTCTATTCAAGGCTTTTGTATGTATTAAACCTTGGTAATGACCTCACTCTGTTGCAGTTCCTCAGTTGGCTCGACGTTTGCACGCAACAGGGCATTAATATTTGCTATGATTGGCTTCCTCTTCTTGGCCGTTGGTATTGGTGTGACGGTAAGTGTTGTTGACATGACAACATCTAATACTGCCAGTTTCATACCTAATCCTTTATCTTTCCTTACGTAGGTTGCCACATTGGAAATGGCTACAAAGAAAGGAGGTTTGTATTTTGTTATTTAAGACTTACAAAGATAATATTGTTTCAAAATTGAACAATTTATATCATTCTGTCTTTCATAGGTATCTATGTTATTTGGGTTGGTAAGTAATTGCTCTTGTTGTAGTGTTCCTAAATGTTACACGAGCATTGAATCATGATTTTCACTTTTGCATGTCATTGTTGATGATATCCGTACATGGTTGAAATCAGTGTGCGAATTAACGGTGTGCAATGTGCAATTTGCACATTGTTCTAGCTAAAATGAAAACAATTGCACATCACTTTTTCAAATGATGTGCAAAAATCAGCGGTTTTAACGAAAAACACTGTCGTAAATCATATGAATTTGTGCACGTTTAAAAATATTAATTTGGCAATTAGCGTAAGATAATTAACGTAATATCGATTTGATTATGCCTCTAAAGAAACACTTTTTTCAAAAAAATTGCACATCGTTTTTTCTGAACTAATTCGCACACTGGTTGAAATCTATGTGATTTCTCTTTTTTAAAATCCTTATAACCCCACTTTGTGTTTTTATTTCGTCTGATACATCTCAAAAAGTTATTGAGCAACTTTCAAATTAGTTTTAGGTAGAATTTGTTTTTCCAAAGTTAAAACGGCTCAAATATAGAATTCAAAAAAAAGCAACGAGCACTGGAGGACTGGAACTCAGGAATACAACTGTGGAAATAATTTAAGTTTATGTTACAATAAACTTTTTTTAATTGTGCAGTGTTTGAACTGAAATGAACAAGGCACATTTAAAAAAATTCGACAATGCATAATTTACAATATAATTTCTATGTTGTTGCCTAAAGTGTATTCCTGGGATCCAGGACTTTGGATGCGCATGATTTTTATTTTCCGCTGTATTATCGCCGGAAACCTTTTTTGTACGGAAAAACCAATTCAGAAGTTGTTAACTAACTCTCGAGATTTGCCAGAAGCAATAAGAATACAAAATGGGGGTCACAAGCACTTTAATCGATGGTAATCATTCCATGATATCAACTTCTCGTCTCTTGATAATTATCATAAATGCATGTAAGAATTATCAATTGTCCGTAACTGCCCTGCGTTTTCGACTTTTTCATCTGCTAACTGTGATATGCTATTCTAAAATAAGACGTTATTACTGCATCTTCTATACATAATGATTTATCAACATTTTTTCAACGCGGACTTTGATTCGTTTTTGTTTACTCTTTCAACACAACCAAGTGTTTTCAACAACAGCATGAAAAAATGCCCAGTTTTCCAGTCAAGAAAAATAATTCAATTTTTGTGAGGTTGAAATTGATTGTTCTTAACTAGGTAGCAGCACAGATTACTAACATACAAAAGATCGTCTTCATCGATTTTTTTTCAAGCCCCGTACCGCGATTAATTTTTGTAATACGAGCCCCTTACCCCATACATTAGCCCCTCGGCGAATTTCCTCTCTTGAATTTGCTGAAATAACTGATAGAAGTTAGTGACAAAAATCTATCCGGGGGGAGAAATTGCCTTTCCTGCAATGGCTCATTGGCAATTATAAAATAAACACAATGAAACGCGTGCGCTGATTGCATTAGCCTGTGCAAAGCACATCTGAGCTCAACCAATCAAATCAATCCAAACAATCAATCAGGCAAAAAGAATTTGCAAATTGATCATGAATACATCTTTCGAGGAAAAATTAAAATATTTGTCTTTTTAGCATTATTTTATTTTATAAAAGAAATAAAAGATGTTTTTCATGTTTGCACTGGCATATGCAAACCTTGGAGACGTTTGTGAGAACTCTCGAGCCGGTGCAACCCTCGACTTTCGGTCTCGGGCTTGCACTGATCTGCTCTCGAGTTCTCCCAAAGGCTCCTCGGCTTGCATGAGCCCGTGCTAACACAGTAAACATCTTTTATTTCTCAAATGAATCATGTATCGTGTCCCTGATTGTGATCATCTGTATGCTATCATTTCGCGATAGTCCTTTTTATGGCTTTGAAAGAACTTTATTCTTTTTATAAACCCCTGTTTAACTAGTACATAGGACTCATTGGGAGTGAATAAGTCTGGAAAGAAAAACTGATTTAAGTATCTTGGTATTTTTAGGAGCGTTCATCGCAGGCATCCTGAATCTAATTCGTAGTTGCTACTATTGTACAATGACTGTGAGTCACATTGAAGGAACAGCTTAAACAAAGATCGACGTGTTTATTTTGTGAAAGGAATCGCGAAGACCGACTGTCGTGTTTTTTATGTGTTTTATACAAGTCGTGAAGACATGTGTTTTTAATTAATATAGTTTTTTTGGGTTGAACTCGTGTTTTTCATAGCTTGCACAAGCTCAGATCATCGAAAACTGTAGGAAGTTCAAGAGGCGACAATTTTTCAAAGATGTACAAATCATTGGCGAAGCAATCTGTGACTAAACCCTCGATGCTTTAGAAATCCTATCCCCGAGTTCGTATGTTGTGTCTAAGTATTTCAATAATAAATCAAATTTCTTAGTTACTGTTAAATATGCAGTAAAAATTCAATTAAACATGAAGATAACGCACAGTGGGTTGAATTTTCGTGATTTGGGGCTCTTACTCAGCGCCCCTTTTGGATTTTTACAATAAAAATCAGCTTCGGTCTTTTTCCCATTTATGATTGAGAAAAAACTAGGGACGGCACATAAAACTTGTAAGTGAAATGACTGATGTCTACAAAAAAGCTCTTATCAAAAGACGTCACGAACTCCTTGTGCTAGTTTTGTCCACGAAACTCGGCCAACGTGTTGTGGTTAGAAAATGGCGAGGCTAAGAAGATTCGTTGGGAATATAGCCAGCTTTCCATTTGACTTTGGTTTGTAAGATCTAATCTGTAATGTGCGTCATCGGTCGTGTGACGTGTCACATTCATCACGTGCTTCGGGTGATAGTTCAGGTGATAAGAAATATCTGGCCGAACAATCGTGTTTTGCGAGAAATAAAAACAAACATGGCCTGCGGTAATGAAACACAGGAGACATTGTCTCTGGCATGAGTGGCAATGTTATTTCAGCGTGTTAGCTTAAGCTTCATTACTTTTTTTATAGAAACAATTATTTTTAGAAATTTACAGAACTCAAATCGTTAAATTTTTCTCACTGATGATCTTGATCTTACGATCTGGGGCTGTTTTCACCGTGTATTTTAGAGATCTGTGCAATGCCTGATGGCATTCTACCCCTCTGACCCCACCCTTAACAAAATTAATTCTATTTTCGTCCTTACCCTGTTTTAATCATAGTTATAATTTCTCTTTGCTCGTAATTCCACTATTTTGTTGGATTTTCTTCTGTGAAGCTGTTAAACTACTGTCCAAAACGGACAACGGTATTATTTATCAATAGCAGGGGCTTGGGAAGCCGTGGGTCTCCTGGTGCCAGTGCACCCACAACTTTTAGAGTGTGGGTGTTCTATATAATAAGGACACCCACAAATTTAGCTTCTTGCATGAAAATATATGATATGTTGCATGTTGAGTTTTTGCAAGCACACTGAATTTTCTAATGAAGGAACTGGCACCAGCAAGCTAAAAATTTCAAATGGTTTGAGCATTGCCGATATATGCAAATCAATTGTATGTAATGCATTTTGGACAATTTTTGTAATATATGCCGAAAAAGGAAGAAAAAACTATCAAAAATTACTAATATGAAGCAGTTTCATTACTATTCTAAGTTTCTCGCATTATCAAATTGCGAACATAGAACACCCACAACTTTTGAAAGCTTCCAAAGCCTCTGATCAAAAGACCGGGTTGACTTGATGAGCGACAATTGGAGAATCAGAAGCCTGTTTTTTGACCAAATTTTCAAACCGGAAGGAAGTTCGTGTCATGTGCCATGTGATCGTGATCTTTAGTTTCCAGGTTGAAATTTCTCTGCTCCTCCATCGCCGCGTATTATATATAGGAGTTTTTCATACGTTCGGTGGTTTATAGCGGAGTTTCTTGCGCGTATCATCTTTAGTCAAACATAGAAGAAAGTTGTTAGCAGAAATGGCAAGCGAAGAGCAAGCTCAAGGAGCAGAAAAGGCTGTCGAGGCGCCTGTCGTGGAAGAGAAAGAAGAATACAGCCGAGTTGTTATGTTGACGGGCACGGGAGGTCTGAACAAAGTCAACGTACAAAAAGTTCAAAAGCCCAAACCAAAAGAAGGCGAAGTGTTAATTAAAGTACATGCAAGGTACGGGCGGAGATTTATTACACGTGAAAAAAAGCAGCTGTCTTTTTCTATCGGTTTATACTTTAAACAAACCTAATGTTCAACTGCACGGAATGCTTCTAAAGTGGCAAAGACACACGCCCATATATTTAGTTGCCCTGCATACATCGCTTTTACGGTAATAGACGCCAAAATTTTTTGAATATTTCGTGCAGATATTCTACGACTGTTGTCTTTACTGCTAACTGGCATAAGCGCTATGTCAAGATTGCCTTTTATTAGTGCGAAATCCGTTAAACTTAGCACAAATGGTGCAAATCCTTTACATTGTGAAGGCATTCGTCAAATATTCATCGACACGTTAAAACATGTTGACAACGTTATTTCTTCTTTTCGCTATTTGAACTTTTGCGAAACCTTATCAATACTTTACAGTGATCTCTAACGAGCAATTTTAGGCTTAGTTAAATCTCTTAGATCGTTCTTAAACGCGTGCAATCACAGTTTTGCATCTTGTGAACGGTTGAACGATTTCGTGATTTCAAGTGCTACAGTTGGACGTCTTTTGGACGACTTGCATGCGTTTAAACAGAACAGAAACCACTTAGCGCATTTATTACGCTACTTGTTGAGCTGTGTCATTCGTTTCTCGTGATAAATTCACAGCTTGAAACTCCCAGTTTTAACGTTTGTGTGAATTTTTAAATGGGAGGTATAAAATCTAATGCATTTATAATAAATACATTGATTTAAAAGTGATTTCGTTTCATATACATTGGTAGTCGGTAAAGACGATTGCTCACTTTGCCCGTGCAAAATTTCACGATATTTCAAACATGCAGAGTTCTGTAGAAACCAGTTTTACTTGACTGAAACACACCGTTGATTCGATGTTGTTGACAAGCTGTCCAAACTGGAACATTCACGATAGAAAACTTGCCAACGGAATGCCAGCTTCAATATTTGAATCAGGCTATAAACATACAAACACGCGAAGTATAGTTATCAAAAAAGTCAATGTTAAACAAAGCATGGCTAGCCAGGATTCAGTTAAGCGATTCAAATGATTTAAGGAAACTGAAACGATCCGCCATTGATTGTTTGACAAATTGTCGTACATATTTTCACTCTATTTACGTTTTATAAATCGGAATAATCGATTAAAAAAGTACAACATGAATTAGTTTTGGCATTTTTATGATATCTTGCTCTGTTTACAACTGTCAAACACTTTCAGCTACGAGAATGTCAATTGTCTGCTTTATATTTGCAGTGGATTGAATTTCGCCGATATCATGCAGCGACAGGGGCTGTATCCTGCAGGAAAGCCTGTACCTTATGTCATGGGCTATGAATGTTCTGGTGTTGTTGAAGCTGTAGGAGAGGGTGTCACTGATTTTGAGGCAAGTGGTTAAATTTTTTAATGCTCGATTCTGTTTGAAATTGATAATAATAATGCCAAATATTAGAGTTATATGAAGTATTGCTTTGTGCTTGTAATGGCCTTGTGTTGAAAGGAGTTAGTGATGTAGCCAGATAGGGTGTTTTTCGCCTGGTCTGCCCTTGCAAAATAATTGCCCCCCCCTAAAATAATATGTTTTACATACAGTTGTGGGTGTTCCATGTTTGCATTTTGATAATGCAAGAAACTTAGAATAGCAATGAAACTGCTTGATATTAGTTGTTTTTGATAGTTTTTTCCTTTTCGGCATATATTACAAAAATTGTCCAAAATGCATTACATGCAATTGATTTGCATATATCGGCAATGCTCAAACCATTTGAAATTTTCAGCCTGCTGGTGCCAGTTCCTTAATTAGAAAATTCAGTATGCTTGCAAAAACTCAACATGCAACATGTCAAATATTTTCATGCAAGAAGCTAAATTTGTGGGTGTCCTCCCTATATAGAACACCCACACTCTAAAAGTTGTGGGTGCACTGGCACCCGGACCCCTTGGCTTCCCAATCCCCCCTGCCATTTTGAACTTTTGCTTGCTCTCTTATTGATTCCCTTCATGCACTACTGTCATAAACATCAAATTTGGTTTCCATATTGTTGTAGATTGGTTCAAGAGTTGTGGCAATGTCAGCGACTTTCGGAATGATGGCAGAGTATGCATGTGTTGAAAGTGCGAAAGTTTTTTCCATTCCTGATTCAATGTCCTTTGAGGATGCTGCTGCCTTGCCCATAAATTATATTACTGCTTATCAAATTCTCTTTGATGTTGGACATTTGAGTGAGGGTGAAAGTGTCCTTATACAGATGGCTGGCGGTGGAGTGGTATGCAAATGTTCAGTGATTAATTCAGTCTGTCCTCGCTAAGATAAAATGGCAACTTTTATTGATGCAGACCAATGAAGAGTTAAATTGTGCTATATTTATTGTATTTTTGCAATTTGCATTGCATCATAAAAGTAATTGTTGCATGAAAAAGCTCCGATTCCTTTTTATAACTTTGCTCTAATTCCAGCTTTTGCAATTAGATTTGTGATAAAAAATTCACTGATTATTTTATATTGACATCAACCCCCAGGTAAACATGTACTTGCTTTGTGCTATCACTAAATGTAATGTGACCCAAAACAGGGAGTTGCTGCCACGCAGTTATGTAAAACTGTTCCTGATGTGACTATCTTTGGAACTGCTTCAAAGCCAAAGGTATATTACAATAATGATTTGTCAACAATGTCAGACTTTTAGGGTTAGAGCATGCTTAAGTTGCAGTACATGGCATGATAAGGTCCTATAACTTTGAAAAATGCCAAATGTCATGATTTATTTATGATTGCCAAGTTTCATATACCTTCTTAGCCAAAGTTATGTATAAACTAGACATAAAAAATGAAAGTTTCTCCAGATTATTTTAAAAATTATTATATTGAGCTTTCGACTTGTAACTTCAAGCCTTTATCAGAATGAGGAAATTAACTATTTACACGAGCTTTTAGCTTGTAGATGCTAAGAGCATCTAATTGGATTAGCGGGTGGATTAATGTGATTAGATTGGATGGTCGATTTACTCTATTTGACGTACTGATAAATTCAATATGGCTTTTATTTTCTAGCATGAAAAAATAAAAGAACAAGGTGTAACACATCCAATTGATTATAGAAATAGTTGTTTTGCAAAAGAAGTTCGCAAGTTAGTTTTGTTTCATATCGTGGATATTTGATGTTATAGATCATCATGTTTGAACATTCTTTTTAAATCTTGGTGTGCGATTTTTTTTCAGAATTCAAGCAGACGGTGTTGATATTGTGATGGATCCCTTGGGTGGTAAAGATACAATGAAGGGATATGATTTACTCAAACCATTTGGAAGGATAATTTGCTTTGGTAGAACTTTGTCTTTCTGTTCACTTTGTTTATTTCTGTCACTTATGTGACGTTTTTCCTTTGATCGTCTAGGAGCTGCTAATCAAGTGAAGGGGCAGTCAAAAAGTTTATTCAATGCAGCAAAAATGGTATGTCAGAATAATTTTTTTGCTCTAGAATTTGTTTGAATGTGTGTTTTTTATGTAAAAAGTTCTATTTTTTCCTCTGACACTGAAAATGTGCTTTTTGTGTTGATTAATATTAATTATATCGTTGATCATTAACTAATAAAATTAATTATCCACAAATAGGGGTATCACTTACCTTCAAATAGCATTAATTATTTACAAGTAGTATCAATTGTCCGTAACAACATTTATCATTGAAATGAATTGTTTATTATTAGCAATAGTAATTCACTGTTAGAATTAATTATTTATTATTAGCAATAGTAATTCACTGTTAGAATTAATTATTTATTATTAGCAATAGTAATTCACTGTTAGAATTAATTATTTATTATTAGCAATAGTAATTCACTGTTAAAATTAGTTATTCACTATTAACATTAATTTCCAGTCCAGTTATTGTCAATGCAAACTTCTTTTTTTTCCATCCAGTGGTATCAATCAACTAGCTTCTCTCCTTTAAAACTGATTGGTGACAATAAAGTTGTTGGCGGTTATCATCTTGGAGTTCTTGGTCAAAAGGCTCCTGAGAAAGTTCGTCCCGCCATGATTGCCTTGATCAAGTTGTATGAAGAAGGGAAAATAAAACCTGCAGTTCATGAAGTCTTTGCACTTGAGGAGGTAAATCATAACATTCTATGGTTGATTTGTGGAAAGCGCATTTTATGTTTCTATAGTCAAGTTAATTTTAGTTTGATTGGATCATCATTTAAGAAATAATGAAATAAATCACCACGAAAAGTTATTTCGCTTCTAAACTTGATGATACCGCCATGAATAAATAATTAGGTGATCATAATGTGAAAATTGCAGTATGAAGTAGCAAAATAAAGGGCTGATTACATGAGCCCGCGGGTAGCCGGGATTCAGCGAAGCGTTACATCATTTTGGAAAATGGAAAAGATTAAATACTTCACAACAAAAAATTTTTTGAGAAATTTCTCTATGCTCTGACTTTATAAGTTTGCAAAACCTTTATAATGAGAACAAATAATTTAGCCTGATGTGAAAATTAAAACTAAAATGACATATGACGCTTGTAAGAAAATGTTGTAAGTTTTGTGCTTAAAGTTTTTACTCCTTTCAATGACTCAAAATCATTTCACGCCTCGCCGAATCCCGGTTAGCCGGGTTCATGTAAACAGCCCTAAATATGTATTCCAGGTTAAGATTTGTTAATGCTAAGTTGTGGTTTTGTACGTTGGGTAGATCCGAAGCGCCATGCAGTGTATACAGGAACGCAAAAATGTTGGCAAAGTTCTTCTTTCCCCGTTGAAATCTCCGCCTGAACCCGAAAAGAAGGAGCCGGCTAAGGAACCTGAAAAACAAGACACAAAACCTGAAGATGAAGAACCAGCGAAAGAAGATGCAGAAAAGGTAGAACCAGCGAAAGAAGATGCAGAAAAGGTAGAACCAGCGAAAGAAGATGCAGAAAAGGTATCCAAACACAGAAGTTGTGCGTTTAAAATCTTCTCAAAATTTAGTCGAAAATTTGTTGAGCTTGGCGTTAATAATTTATAGTAGGCGTTAATAATTTAAGAAGTTAAACTAAGCGTTTATATTTCAATAAGTTAAAGTAGACGTTAACAAGTCAGTAAGTTAAACTAGACGTTAATAAGTTAAATAGTCGAAAATGATAAACCCTTTGCGCTGGACAAGTTTATGAGTTTTGCTCGACAAACTAATTGTAAGTTTTCTGGGGCTTGTCATCCTGCGTTTGACGTTCCTGCTTAAAGAAACTGTTGTGTTTTTTAAGGAGGACGATAAACCGAAAGACGATAGCGAGACTAAGGAAAGCCAAGAAGCAGACGATAAAACCAAGGAAGAAACTCAAGAAGCCGAAAAAACAGCAGAGGAATCTTGAAATTTATGTAGTCGAAAAATTTTGCCGCGTGTGGTAAGTTGCTCTGTTCAAGTGTCTTGACAAGTCGCGATTATTTGACGAAAAAGCTAGATCGTAGTTGACATACCCGTAAGCCTGATTCTTCATTTTATTATGTTTGGTTCTTTGTGGGTTGTCATAGCGGTGTATTTTCACTTTGCAGCATGATAATGACTGTGCGATTGTTTTTCAAATATCCTGGCCATTAATAAAAAACACTGCATGGATATTATCATGGGGCGAATAAAAGTATTTCAACACTTAAATGTAGATCTTTTATGTAAATTATTACATGACGTATCCCGCGTTCATTTTTTGCTTACATTGTGCATTTTTTGTGAATGTCGTCTCTAGGATGAAGGTGTTTTTTGACGGAGTAGTTTCACCTTCTCAACAACAGTAATTATAACTTTTTACTTATTTCGTTTAGGTGACCTATCGTAGCCTTCTTTAACCGCGCTATTAGCAACGAATGAACGTGTCTATTGGACAGACCCGAGTCTTATAATCTTCATTTTATAATACACATAAAACGTGATAGAACGACTTTCAGAAAAAAAATATTTTTTGGGCGTGCTTAGCTATATACGATTCTATTGATATATTCTTCTATTCCTTGAAAGGAAGTATTGATGTAATGATTACACTTTAACTTAGGATTTCATGATATTAAATTGTAGAATTTCAATTGTTTGTGTGTTCGCATTTGTGTTTGAGGAGTATTCTCTTAGGCCCCGTTTACACTATACCGGATTGCTATCGTAGCAGGTTGAATATTCTTTATGAAAGAATGTTATATGCAGTGCGGTGTTCGAAATTAAATGAGGATATGATCTTCGCACTTTGCTAGACAATTTAAGGAATTGTCTCATGAGCCTGAAAAATTCAGGTAACTCAACGGGATGAGTCACCTGAATTTTTCAGGTTCATGAGACAATTGCTTAAATTGTCCAGCAAAGTGCGAAGATCATATCTACATTTAATATTCTTTATATTAAAAGGCAGTGAAATTGTACAACGTCAGAAACACAATCAAATAGACTAAATCTATCAGCTTGACAAGCTTTTACTCCGAACAGTTAGCCCTTTAAAGCAAATGGAGATGTCGTGATGAGCGAATCTGGTATAGTGTAAACGCAGCCTTAAATGCAAAAGATTATGGTGATTATTTCGTGATGGCACGATTAGTTTTCGTCATTTCTCGTCGTTAGCCAATCACATGCATTCGTGATGGCGAAGGTGATGTTGTTCGCAAACAAAATGGTTGTTAACAATTTCCAGTGATTCCAATCCTTAAATAGATTCAATGATAGGACGCAATTAGGTTTTTTTGTTCTACTTTTCTATAAACCAATAGGGGGCTCTGCTTTTAGCAAACTTTGTCGTTAAACGAGCTTGCCTTTCGTGGCAATGTAGTTCAGTATTTCAAAAATTAACAACTGACGGAATACCTAAACATGGAACATGTGGCAACATTGTCTTGAACTAAGCACTTGTGCCATCAAGCAGGTGACCGTTGTCGAGGCCGCTTTTAACCTATCACATTGCTCTGTTGTTCTCACCTGTCGTATTCCAACAGCTGAGGGCGGTTATTGGAGAGCATCCGGGACATGTGGGAACCGCGTACTCTGATTGGCTGCGTTGAAATCATAACGTGGTTCAGGCGAAAGCATGATATTCCCGATTGAGGCGTTCGTAAATCGCTCGAGTAATTCAACTTTTGTGAAAAAATTTCGTCGATTTATAGAAGGATCGGCTTCTTCAAGGCACTTGGATGAGGTATGTGAAATCTCTAGGTTATTCTTAAAGTATTTTTAAGGTTTTTGGGCCATTTGTACGAAGTGTATTACCCTTATTAAGCGTCATAAGGGTCCATCGCGCCTTGTCACAAAATTCATCTTTACGATTACGGCGTCTGAAATTCGTTGAAATTCTTCCGCGTTTGATTTGTAAATTTTGCAATGTTGTATTATTTTTGATTCTTTTTTGTTTATTTCTTTGTCTGTGATGTTTCTGGGAAGGATTTGAAGGGGTAATTTGTTTGGGTTTAACGTCTACGGACGGGCATCAATTTGCACATACAAATCAACCTGCGATTCAACTTTAAGTCATAAAGGCCGGCACGGTGTTATGGCAATTGTCTTTGGAGGTGACCGGTTTTCTGTCCGGCCTGTGGCCAATTCCTGTGCACAGGTCGTCTGCATTTTGGTCATTTTCTGTTCGGTTTCTCTCCTTAAGCAATTGCCAGCACTAATTGGCTAAGCGATGGCACCAAACTCAACGATATTGATATAAATAAATAACAACATTTTGTTGTTGATCATGTAAAACGTGCAAGGAAACGAGCGCATAGTCGACACAATGGGCAAGTCGTTGCATCATCTATGTCGATTTCTGTAACGATTGCCGTCAATTTGAACCTATTTTCTTAGATTAATTTATACCAGAACCATTTTATCGCGTTATAACCCCTCGAAGCAGCGATTAATGATAAGAAATTGTCTGATAAATTTACGACATAGTTGTTCGTCGAATGGCGGAGGACGCTCGACTTAAATTATCTCTAGATTTCCGGTTCCACGAGGACTTAGCTGTGGATTTTATAGCATCCTGACTTCTTTGATACGTAAGGTGTTGTGAGTGCTTGGGTTTTGGTGAAGTCGTGTGTTTGATAAAATTATAATTGAGAATTTAGAAGGAATTCTGGAATGTATTTTCTAATTAATATGTATTTCCTTTCCGGGAAATACGAAGCATTTTTATAGTGAAATGATTGACAGGAAACCCTTGCTTGACAGAATATTTCTTTGGAATATAGGAGTTTTGAAGGGTGCCATAACATGCTACTAAAAAAGTTATTGGGAAAGAAATTATATCAGTCAACATAGAATTTCCATCTTTATGTATCTTTAGGTAATACTCAACTTAGGTTTTAAAATATTCAAGCTTTCTTGACAGATTTAGTAAGTAAACTGTCAAAATTTTGTGTTTGTGTTTAAGCCATTTCCTGCCATTCATCTAAATGAGTTATTTATTTTAAATTATAAGTGTAGCTGCAATGACACTTGAATTGAACTGTATCCAATAACTATCATTAACATTATTGCGAATAATTTTGATTTTTTTCCCTTTTTTTTTTAGCTTAGGAAATCATTGTATTTGGCAACAAAGAGCAAGCTCAATCATTCTTGTGTAATGTTGAGATAACAGACAAAGACTGAGCACCATCAGTGGCAATAACAATGACAAACTAGCTCAAACTAGAGCATATTGTTGACTTGTTTTTCTTAGTTCAACATGGCTGGTTAACGGCATGAATGATCCATCGGATTTGCTGAATTTAATTGAAAGTGGAGAGGGAATTTTCGATGAGATTGGCATGAATAATATATCATCGCAGTCATCTCTTCCACAAACCTCTAGTAACAATCATCTCTTCAACATGGACTCGTTTGCGAGTTTCCCGAACCAGACTTCTGGCTCGACGCAATCGCAACTGCTTCACATGGCTGGTCAATCTCAATCTTCAGATCAGTTTCAGCAGTTCTCCCAAAAGCTAAGCCATTATGCTGCCAATCCCACGTTGGCACAACAAGGTAATGGCTTTCCCAGTCAATCAGTAAATAAGCTAGCCCAATCACAATCACAACAATTTTCAAGAATGCCTGGAATGCAAATGCCCGGAACAAACCAGTTTCCCACGCAGGTCAGTACTTCCCTTGGAACAAACTGGCGTAGATCATCTAACTTGCACAATTCATTTGGACAATTTGGATTGGCTCAGCAGTCACAGCCACCAACCAATGAGCAAGCTCCTACTGCAGGATCACCATTGTCACAAGGATTCATGAGCTCGCAACCAAGTAATTTAGCAAGGCTTCAGCATTTCATGACTAACAAACAATCAAATCCAATGTTGAGTCAATCTCCAAACCAGTTTATAGGTCAGGAGAGCTCATCTAACTTGACTGATATCAGCAATTCAACCCCAAAGTTGAACCAAGGTAAAACTGTGTCATCAGGACGGCCATTTAGCCAAGACCAGTTGAACAAGTTGCACCACTTGGTCTCCGGAGGCATGCCGTCACCTACATCCGATACTTCTACAAATGCGAACTCACCTGCTGCAAACTTTGTCCAGTCCAGTAGCTCTTCATTCACGTCCTCACCAGATCCTTTTTTGGCAAACAAGAACATGCCTTCAATGTATAACAATTTACAACAGCGGCAACAGTCACCGATGAGTGGACAAGTTCCAATGCAAGCTCAAAATCCCTTCTCGCAAGCTCCTTCTGTAAATAGCATGCAACAAGATTATGCTATGCGACGACCACCGCAGTTTCAAGATGGCAACTTTCAAGTGAGGTCCAGCATGCCAGTTCAACCGCAGATGATGAACCAAAATCCTAATGCAATATCAAACATGAAGAGTGCCCAACTTCTTTTTCAATTGCAACGGTTGCAACAGCAAATTTCACAAGTGCGTGAACTGCCCTCCCCTGCCAGAGATCAACCTTTACAGCAACTTCAGCAGCAGTTCAGCCGTCTCTATCACTTGTACCTCGTGGACCAACAGAGACTGAAGAAGCAACAGCAGACAGTTTCACAAATAAGATTCAATCAGGACAGTTTGTTGAAACAACATCACCAGGATAAAGCGAATCGTATAGTTGCCGAAGCAATTGCAAAGTCCGCACTCATGAATAGTGGCTATAATTATCAAGCCGAACAGCAAATGAAAATGATTGGTCAGCAATTTGGGTCGGCCATGAATAGGCCCATGAACTACGATATGAAACAGGACAGATTTGCCCAGCAAAAAGTTGCGGAGCCGATTGTGTTGCCACCGACGATTGTTAATCAACTTCCGAAAACAGTTAGGAGCTCATCAAAGTAAGTTTTGTTAGGGGTTTTTTTTGTTTTTTACGTGCTCAAGATGATCATTGTGTCAATGAAGAGGGAAAATTTCATCTAATGATTATTTATCTGGAAGAGATATTCCTTGAACCACAATTATTGCAACTGTAACCATAGTTATCTATTGGTTGTGTTTACTTTAGGCCCCCAGCAACCGTGTTGAGCAAACCAGTTGTAAAGAGAGAGCGACGAGATTCTTCCGAACATGAACCATCGCCCCCAAATTCACCAGGAAGTTTTCATATTGAAGATAACACGCCAGCAAGCATTACGGTAAGGTCTTTGGTAGGATTTCAGGGTACGTAGCATAGGTATCCCTTACTCTGATAGAAAATTTGGCTTGCATTGTTGTCATGCAACGCAACATAGAAAATTTATATGACGATTTGGTTTAAATCAATCAAAACAATCTATTGGCAATTTTTTTAGATTTCCAAAACAAGGGTGATTTTTTGTTTTGGGGAAGATAATACTCCTATAAGTTGTTTGAACACACCGTTATTTCACCGAATATATATGAAAACAAGCTGTGAAGATTCCCTTCAGAAGATTTTTTTAATGCAATCTTTTGAAGTTGAATTTGCAACTTATTTGTTTCCTGTTTTGAAAACGATGTAAAGAAATGTAAAGAATAGTTGGTTTTGATTATTTTAGAAATGAAAAATGTTTACTGTGTTTACACAGGCTTACGTGAGCCCAAGGAGAACTCGAGAGCAGATCAGTGCAAGCTCAAGACCGAAGGTCGAGGTTTGCACATGCTTAAGAGTTCTCGTAAACGTCTCTGAGGTTTGCATATGCCAGTGCAAACACGAAAAACATCTTTTATTTCGTTTATAAAATAACAATGCAAAAAAGACAAATTTGAAACGAATGTTTAGATTTTCCCTCCAACATGTGTTCATGGTTGATTTTTAAATTCTTTTTGATTGATTTGATTTGTTGAGCCCAGATGGCCGTTTTATCGTTTTTATTTTATAAAAAATATTTCTGTAGCGGCGATCACTAAGGGAACGTAAGAAAAAGACGTACAAGGACGATTTTGATTACAATTTGTCTGACGAAGAAGACGGTGGAAAATCCAAGTCTGCCGGCGGTAATGGCGTCAAATCCGAATCAGGAGAACCGATTTTCGACGAGGCACCACTTCCGGAAGAGAATCTAGTTGTGGAGAAAATTCTTGCCTTAAGAACGGAGACAAAGGTACGTGGATATTCGTAGGATATGTTGGGATCGTGTTGGCTTTTTGTGTATGTGTTGTAGGTGCACTGAAGTTTCCAATCAAGCTTAACTAGGGATTGTCAGCTATTTGAGCGTTGATCTATTGATCCCTTTTAGGAAGATGGATTTGCCCAGGAAGAATTTCTGGTAAAGTACAAAAACTAGTAAGTAAAGAAACTCATTCTATCGAATTGTAAGGACACCATGGATTGAGAAGGAGTGGTTAGGACCACATCCAGTGTGGATTGTCGTGGTAAATCTTCAGAGGATTGATGTGTTGCTTCCACTTGGAAATGCTAGTTGCTCGTTTGAGGCATCTGCGAATTGCTGGTAGACTTGTGGTAGTTGTATTGCTCATAGTCTGGTATTAGTTATGTTCTTGTTAGCCTGGGACTGATTAGATTGTTGATATCCCTGTATTAGTCGTGTTACTGGTAGCCTGGTACTAGTTGTATTCTTGATAGCCTGGTACTAGTTGTGCTCTTGATAGCCTGGTACTAGTTGTATTCTTGATAGCCTGGTACTAGTTGTGCTCTTGATAGCCTGGTACTAGTTGTGTTCTTGATAACCTGGTACTAGTTGTGTTCTTTGATAGCCTGGTACTAGTTGTGTTCTTTGATAGTCTGGTACTAGTTTTGTTCTTGATAGCCTGATACTAGTTGTGTTCTTGATAGCCTGGTACTAGTTGTGTTCTTGATAGCCTGGTAATAGTTGTGTTCTTGATAGCCTGATACTAGATGTGTTCTTGATAAACTGGTACTAGATGTGTTCTTGATAGCCTGGTACTAGATGTGTTCTTGATAGACTGGTACTAATTGTGTTCTTGATAGACTGGTACTAGATGTGTTCTTGATAGACTGGTACTAGATGTGTTCTTGATAGACTGGTACTAGTTGTGTTCTTGATAGACTGGTACTAGATGTGTTCTTGATAGACTGGTACTAGATGTGTTCTTGATAGACTGGTACTAGTTAGATAGCCAAGTATTTAAGTTCAATTCTGTATTCCTGCACTCCATTCATAAATTGGAGGACCGTGTTAACGCTAGGTTTCGTTTTAGCTCTTACCTACATGCAGAATGGGCAACCGCAGAAAAACTAATGCAACATGACAAACGAGTTCAGATGAAAATAAAACGATTCTTCATAAAACGAAATTCGTTGCCATTTCCTGACGAGGTGCGTATGTGAAAGACTGTTTATGACATAATTTTAACAGATTGACTACACCAAGTACAGGAGGTTAAGTCCCACATCTTAGCAATACTGTCGTAATAATCTTTCTTTGGGTCGCGCTTGAAAGGATTTGGACTAGTTTAATTGCTGGCTTCAAATTTTTGGCGGGAAGTAATCTTGCAATTTTGTTCAGTTCAATGTTCATCACAAAAGTGAATGAATAAATAATAACCGCATTCTTGTGATCAGCGGTTGCATATTTGAATATTAACGTGTACTCTGTTGGCCAGGTTGATGACGAACCATTTAATCCAGATTACGTTGAAATTGATCGTATTTTGGATGTGTCGACGGGCGTTGATCAGTCCACTGGAGCGGTATTTATATCTGAGTATTTAGCGCATGTCATGTCTGTGTGCAATGACTTTCATGTTTGTTTGTTTTTTTCAGCCCGTAAGTCATTATCTCATAAAATGGAGATCTCTGCCTTACGACGAAAGCACTTGGGAGGTTGAGGTTTGTCCTGTTTAACATCATCCAGAATGTTTGTAAATGTAGATCGTTCAGGTTGGTATAGTCCTGAGAAGGACTGTTTTTGTTGTTGTTGACTGACGTTTCGACATCCTTAGCAGTTGACTTTGAAGATGACTACCGCTAAGGTTGTCGAAACGTCAGTCAACAACAACAAAAACAGTCCTTCTCAGGACTATACCAACCTGGACGATCTACATTTACACCATTTACTTTATCATCCAGAATGATGAAAAATATTATTAGCAAACATTTTGCTTGCTCATCTTAAATTTATCGTCGATGGCGTCTTTTCGACTATGAAATTACGGTGTTTTTCTTCAGGGAGACGTGGATGAGCAGTCCGTTGCAAAGTTTCGCAATATTCAAATTCCTCCAGCGCCTCATGAAAGACAGGTGAATAAATAAATACGATGTGATTTGTATATCTTTGTATGTTAGGAATGAAACTTGATTTTCCGCCTTGTCAAAACAAAATTTGCTAACTGCAGGGTTTGTTTTGTTTTGGGCCAGATATATAAGTGCAATGTGGTTACTATATCACAGTTTTTCTGTGAAAGGGATACGAATTTTCTTGCTGTTGTAATGTTGCTGTAAATGTCTCTGAGCTTATTTGTTATATTAAGGGAGTCTGTCCGCTAATATTTTAAACTTCATGTAACCTCGTCCCTTATATTGGAACTTCCATTACGTAATGTATTAAACTCTTCGCTCAGTTTCGAAGGCGACCGCATCCGAGTGAGTGGCGAAAGTTGGACAAATCGCCGATTTTCAGTAACAACAACACGTTACGCGAATATCAACTGGAGGGTCTGAATTGGTTGACCTTTTGTTGGTATAATGGGTAGGTGCATGCTATATTGATATCGCGGCCTTTCGAAATCACTCTTGTTTGATTTTTTTTTATTTTTTGCAGGCAAAATTGTATTCTTGCTGACGAAATGGGTCTTGGTAAAACGATTCAAAGTTTAACGTTTCTTATTCACGTTAAGGTAGTTAGTTACTGGTTTTATTTAAACACGGTAGTATCTCAACTTGGATCCTAAAATACAACTACATATAAAAAATAAAAAAGTTGATTTTCAAAAGTTGATTCACTGGTTGTGTAATCCTCTCGCAGTTCGATTGACGTGTTCACTATTGTGTAAAGGCTATACTTTTCTTAATATTGTTAACAATTTACCTTAGCAATACGGCATTCGTGGACCATTTCTCGTCATCGCCCCCCTGTCAACGATCGCGAACTGGCAACGTGAAGTGGAAACATGGGGAGATATGAACGTTGTTGTTCACCATGGAAGGTAAGGGATCGCGTGGTATGCGTATGGACTTAAAATTCAGCTATAGTTAAGTCTTACATCATTTGGAGGACGACACTCCTTTGGTAATGTTTTTGTCGTCATGGATAGTAAAGGATCACAAGGGATGCATAAACTTTGGATTCTTCCATAGTTTCATTTCATTTAGATGACAACACTCCATGCTTATGGGATGCCACCACCTTAAAAATGTGCACTGAATTTTTGTTAATTTTAAATTGCAATTAATGTTTTTATTAGTGCTACCAGTCGTCATCTAATTCAGCAATACGAGTTTTACTTTCGTGGACCTACGGTAAGTATCGGTTAGTGTTCGGGCCTCGCGATATTTCACCTCGGCTAATGCAGTGTGAATGTGATATATTTAGGGTGAACCTATGATCGGAATGTACAAATTTCATGTTTTGATAACGACCTACGAAATCTTGATAGGTTTGTACATAGCGCGTGTATTTTTCAAATGTTTTCGATTCAAAGTTCATATGTGGTGTGCTTTCATGTCTTATATAGCGGATAACATGTTGCTGAGCAGTATTCCTTGGAGAGTGGTTGTCATCGACGAAGCGCATCGTTTGAAGAACAGGAATTGTAAACTTCTGGAAGGGTTGAACAATCTGCAAATGGTATGAAGTCATATTTAAGTGCAATTATTGAGATTTTATTACGATGACAATGCCATGTGCATACTAAAGTAAATGGTTTGAACCCGGGAGTATCGTTACAATTTTGTATATGTAGATCGTCCAAGTTGGTATAGTCCTGAGAAGGACTGTTTTTGTTGTTGACTGACGTTTCGACAACCTTAGCGGTAGTCATCTTCAGAGTCAAACTCCTGTCAATAGTAAACCAAGCTTTTTGACTCTGAAGATGACTACCGCTAAGGTTGTCGAAACGTCAGTCAACAACAACAAAAACAGTCCTTCTCAGGACTATACCAACCTGGACGATTTACATTTACAAACACGTCCATGTTGTTGTCGATTTTTTAAACTTTCGTCAAATTATACATCCTAAATGGAAGTTTTGGTGTTTCACGACTTTGGACGGGTATATCTTGAGAAATGTAATGTTTGAGAACATGAAGGAAATCTTTTAATCGGTCCATATTTTTTTTGTCAAATATCTTTTCTTTTGTCAAAGAGCTCGGTTTACTATTGACAGGAGTTCGGACGCGGGGCTGATATCCCAAAATCACACCAACCCTTTACAGTTAGCAGTGATGTTTCCACTTTACTGGTAAAAGTTCAAAGAACTGGCCAATGATTTGAACAGTGTTCCGACTTTAGTTTATATGACGAGGTTCATTACACATAAGAGGCTGCTAATGAGGCCAGTTATTTGTTCCGGTTTCTTTTGTTGAATCTCCATAAATTGCTTTGTTCTCCGAGAAATAGTTCTTTAAGGAAGATCGCTGCAAGTCCTAGCCATGTTTCCAAAGCTTACCTGCACTTTTCGTTTGTTTAGGAACACCGAATCTTGCTCACAGGAACGCCACTTCAAAACAATGTCGACGAGCTGTTCAGTTTGCTGAATTTTCTCGAACCCGCGCAATTTCCTTCTCAAGCTGCTTTTCTTATGGAATTTGGAAATCTGAAAACGGAAGCACAAGTGGAAAGATTACAAGCCGTAAGTAGTTGTTGTGCGCATGTCAGAATCTTGGTCATGACAGAATTTTGTTGTTCAACGATTGCATGGTTTCTTTTTTTCCATTCCCTTTTGTTCCACGCGTTCTGTCAAATGAAATTCACAAATTTTTTGTTAAGTGTACATGTTGAATTTTAATTTTCGGCAGTTGTTGAGACCAATGATGTTGCGTCGTATGAAGGAGGATGTCGAAAAGAGCCTGGCGCCAAAAGAAGAGACGATCGTTGAGGTAAAGCTATGCTGTAATGTCATCTCTAATTTTCTCGGCGAAATATCTTGGGGGTGCTCATGTCTTCCCCATTGTCCCAAGTAGATCACAATGAGCGATGGGACGTGTTGTGACTATTTTCAATATTTCCTTTTTCTAATTTTGAATTAGTGTTGGGGAATTGTACTACATTGCCCATAGCTTGAAGATTGGGATTGTTGACGATATTTGCCATTGCCTTCGTTTTTTGCACATGAGTGAGAGAGCCATTGATTGTGTTTGACTTGCAAAACATGCGGAAGTTATAACATCGCATTGAACTGAAATGCAATGTTCGATAGGATGATAAAAGACGATGCATTTTACTTCAAAGAATCATCCACTTTTGTGCGCTGGCGATAATGTTAAGAATGTCAAAATGGAGTTACTCGAGGCTACTCTTGTTATGACAAGAAGCTGACATTTTGAAATGATGTTTTTACATGTTAGACTACTGAAGTGTTACGGATGAGATTTAACTACTGATCAAAATGTTTCTTACTTGTCATTAAACTTACCTGTGTAATCCAGCCAGCTCATCCAACTGAGCATGCGCTAAGGCTTCTTTTAATAACGAAATGCCATCTTTTATAGGGGACTGCAATCCGTATTTTTCACAAAATTGTTTTCAATAAAGTTTACTTCGTCTGCATAGTAAAATTCACTCACGCCATAATAACTACCGTCTGAATACACTTTGCTTTCTCCTTGAACAATTTACATCGCTTTTAAATCAATTTTAAAAATTCGAATTTCACTTATTGAAAAAAATTCCCCGCGAAAAAATTACATTTTTGGATCACGGTCAAGATATCGTAAAAAACCGCCCGCTGCTGCAGCCAATCAGATTGCCCGCTGCTTCAGCCAATCAGATTACGAAAAATTGAAAAAAGTATAAATTTTGCTATTTCAGGTCGAGTTGACAACGGTTCAAAAGAAGTTCTATCGTGCCATCCTGGAGAGAAACTTTTCCTTTCTCAACAAAGGTGCAGTTTCGACGTCAAACGTTCCCAATCTCATGAACACAATGATGGAACTGCGCAAGTGCTGTAATCATCCTTTCCTTATAAATGGTGCCGAGGAGAAGATCGTTGGCGAGTATCAGGCGAACTCTGGCGAGGACAACCGAGACACTGTTCATTTGACATCGTTAATCGAAGCCTCCGGTAAACTGGTTCTCATTGATAAACTCTTGCCGAAGTTGAAAGACGGCGGACATAAGGTAGAAAGATATGTGTTCTATGGTCTTTTTTTGTCTTTTCAAGAATGGATACATAAACTAGTGTACTTTGAGTCGTTCTCTGGGCAAAAAGCATGACTTACAGTCATACATGTTAAAGACTGCCGACAAAAAAGTTTGTAATATGAAAGAATGTTATATGCAGTGCGGTGTTTGAAATTAAATGTAGATATGATCTTCGCACTTTGCTGGACAATTTAAGCAATTGTCTCAAGAACCTGAAAAATTTAGGTGACTCAACTTCCTTTCACGGGAAAACATTAGCCCAACAAATTGACCTGCTCTCCACTGTGTGACTTCATAGCTCAGTTGGTTAGAGCACTTGTACCGGCATCGCAGAGGTCGTGGGTTCGTATCCCGTTGAGTCACCTGAATTTTTCAGGTTCTTGAGACAATTGCTTAAATTGTCCAGCAAAGTGCGAAGATCATATCCTCATTTAAAAAAGTTTGTCCTAGCTAAATCTTTAATCGTGTTTGGCTCTTGACTCGCATGGCCTTAACTTATCTTGTGCAATTTAAGCCACTTAAATAAATATATCTATAAAAGAGATATTATGACATGAATTATAAATGTAACTGCTTCGTCTTCACATAACAGGGATTGTAGATGAAGGCTTAAGCAATTATTTTATGCGTTGAACACACTCAATTTTGGAACGGCGAGCTTGCTAAATTTATAATGTCGGTGATTTATTCTAAGTGACCTAGCAATACGTTTTATTGTTCAAGGTTGTTAATTTAGTAGTACCAGTGATTCAAGGTTGCTAATTTAGTTATACCAGTGATTCAAGGTTGCTAATTTAGTTATACCAGTGATTCAAGGTTGCTAATTTAGTTATACCAGTGATTCAAGGTTGCTAATTTAGTTATACCAGTGATTCAAGGTTGCTAATTTAGTAATACCAGTGATTCAAGGTTGTTAATTTAGTAGTACCAGTGATTCAAGGTTGCTAATTTAGTTATACCGGTGATTCAAGGTTGCTAATTTAGTAATACCAGTGATTCAAGGTTGCTAATTTAGTAATACCAGTGATTCAAGGTTGCTAATTTAGTAATACCAGTGATTCAAGGTTGCTAATTTAGTAGTACCAGTGATTCAAGGTTGCCAATTTAGTAGTACCAGTGATTCAAGGTTGCTAATTTAGTAGTACCAGTGATTCAAGGTTGCTAATTTAGTAGTACCAGTGATTCAAGGTTGCTAATTTAGTAGTACCAGTGATTCAAGGTTGCTAATTTAGTAGTACCAGTGATTCAAGGTTGCTAATGTAGTAGTACCAGTGATTCTAGGTTGCCAATTTAGTAGTACCAGTGATTCAAGGTTGCCAATTTAGTAGTACCAGTGATTCAAGGTTGCTAATTTAGTAGTACCAGTGATTCATCCGCTGGTCAAGTACTTGCGAAATTTCAACATGACTTTGCCTTCACTGACCCGTAAAAATTTCTTTTCATTTGACCGAAGGTGCTGATCTTCTCGCAAATGGTGCGATGTTTGGACATCTTAGAGGATTACCTTATTTGCAAGAAATATCTGTTTGAAAGAATCGACGGTCGTGTTCGTGGTAATCTGAGACAAGCCGCCATTGATCGCTTCTCGAAACCCGATTCTGATCGTTTTGTCTTTCTTCTGTGTACCCGTGCCGGTGGACTGGGTATTAATCTTACTGCCGCTGACACCGTGATCATCTTCGATTCAGATTGGAATCCACAGAACGACTTGCAGGCTCAAGCGAGGTAAAATTTAATTTGAATGTCTGTTAGCTTTATTTGATTGAACCTGACCCTGTTGGCATAAGTTTGATAAACTCTTATTGATATGGTCGTTCTTGAAACATTGATGCTAGTCATATTTGACTTTATTTTTTCCTGCCTCGGGTCGCTTTTGAGGCCGAGTGAAAATATTTTTTTAGTACGGAGCTCCTAGGCGTTAAATAACGTATTCATTTATTATAGTTATATTGATATGCGCGTGCATGAAAAAAAATAAAGACTCAAACTTTTTATGCTTTGCGCAGATTTTCACAGGTTATAAATTGAGCAAAGCTGAGAGCAAATTACCAAAAACTATAAAAAACCAATCTTGCGACGTTTTAAAGGTCACGTGTTTGATCGTGTTTTTAACTAGGTGTCATCGTATTGGTCAAGCCAAGTCAGTCAAAGTTTACAGGTTGATTACGCGAAACTCGTACGAGCGAGAAATGTTTGATCGGGCTAGCATGAAGTTGGGCTTGGATAAAGCCGTTTTGCAGTCAATGAGCTCCAAAGACGGTACAGTTAATTCCGTAGGCCAAAATGTAAGTTGTATGTTTTAAAAATGTGACAAAGACCTTCTTCATTTCATCTTGCGATATGGATGCGAATGTTTATTTTGAAATATTTGAATTGTTTTCTGTTTTCTTGCCATCCTTCAGCAAGGGCTGTCGAAGAAAGAAATTGAAGATCTTTTGAGGAAAGGAGCCTATGGAGCTGTGATGGACGACGACGAAGCTAGCTCAAAGTATGTCAAGTTGTGTTGGACTTTAGCTAATTAAAGTTATTTCGTTTTCTGTTGTTTCGGTCATGCTTGTTACACGAAGTATTTCGTATTGTCGACATAGACTATACCGTAAGAAACATACTCCGAAGAAATAGGTTTTTGCTTTGAACAGTTTTACACTTCGTAATCCATGACATCAATAAATATTGTTTTAGGTTTTGTGAAGAAGATATTGATCAAATCCTAGAACGCCGCACTCAAGTTATCACAATCGATTCTGTCGGTCAAGGCTCGTCATTTGCTAAGGTATGAACTTTAGGTCAAGGCTCGTCATTTGCTAAGGTATGAACTTTAGGTCAAGGCTCATCATTTGCTAAGGTATGAACTTTAGGTCAAGGCTCATCATTTGCTAAGGTATGAACTTTAGGTCAAGGCTCGTCATTTGCTAAGGTATGAACTTTAGGTCAAGGCTCGTCATTTGCTAAGGTATGAACTTTAGGTCAAGGCTCATCATTTGCTAAGGTATGAACTTTAGGTCAAGGCTCATCATTTGCTAAGGTATGAACTTTAGGTCAAGGCTCATCAGTTGCTGAGGTGTGAACTTTAGGTCAAGGCTCATCATTTGCTAAAGTGTGAACTTTAAAACACGGAGGAACCACAAGAGACTATGGCTGTTCATTTTTAACGACCAATTCTTTCTTGCTTTGCATATTTTAGGCGAGTTTTACTGCAACGAAGAAAGGAGATGAAATTGATATTGACGATCCAGATTTCTGGAAAAAATGGGCGATGAAAGCCGACATTGATGTTGACGAACTCATGAACAAGGTAGTACAAATGTGCGGGTGGTTGTTTCAGGGTGTTAGGGTCGATGTTTATGGTTGCCAGGAGGGGATGGTTTGTGTTTATTGTGGGGAGGGTTTATGATGGCATTGCCTTCTTTACGTATATTTAAACTAGTTTTCTGCTTTAGGATGAACGTATTATTGATGCACCAAGGCAACGTAAACAAACAAAACGATACGGTAGAGGTGATGATGTCGATTATGAACTCTCCGATCTCGACTCGGACGAGGAGGTTCAGCCGGCAAAGCGCAGGGCGTGGACCCGAGTGGAATGCTTTAAGGTCGAAAAGAATCTTCTCGTGTTTGGGTAGGTTCATTTGTCTGATTATGTCCTGTGTGAGGACGAAACGTTACTTTAAATAATTTATTCTTTGTTACTTATGCTTAGAATTTTATTTTGGGCAATTGTTTTTCCATTGCGAAGTTAGCTACATTTTAGGTCGTCTGTTAAGGAGCCAAAGTAGGTTAAAAAAATAATTACAGAAAACTTAACTCGTTTTCAACGTTTTTCTTGTTTTTCAGTTGGCAACGGTGGAAGGATATCATTCATGCAATCCGAAAGAGGAAGCTCTCAGAACGCGAAGTGGAAGCAATCTCTCGTTCCATTCTTCTCTATTGTGTTCATGCGTATAGTGGCGACGAGAAGTTACGTTCGTTCATACTGGAACTCATAAAACCACCTGTGTCGCGCGAGCGGCTGCCTAGCGAGGAACTGGACGCTACTTACATGCCCATACCAAAGGGCAACGGTAAGAAGGCCAAAAAGGGCGGTAAGAAAGGAAAAGGCGGTAAAAAAGACGTGAACAAAAGCGCTCTCGCGTTAATTGAGGCGGTTGGCGATTGGAAAAGCATAAATCCAGAATTATTGATTCTTGACGAGGGATACAAGAAGCATTTGAGACATCATTGTAATAAGTAAGACCCATTTTAAAACATGTGCCGTATTTCTACGTATGTAATGCTCAAGTGTAGATGCAATGCAATCAATACGGTGTTATTTTTGGTTTTCATTGATTGTGTTGTCTTTATTTAGGATCCTGTTGAGAGTAAGGTTACTCTACATCATGCGTGTGGAGGTCATTGGCGCCATGGAGTCTATTGTACGAAGTGACTGCTTGGCAAGGTGAGACCATCTGAGTTTTTATGGCATACCCCCCCCCTCCCTTACGCTTTACAAATAATGAAAATGCATGAGACCATCAGAGTTTATATCGCATACCCCTTCTTCCGCTTTACAAATGACGAAAATGCATGAAACCACCAGAGTTTATATGGCATACTCCCCCCCTTCTTCCGCTTTACAAATGATGAAAATGCATGAAACCATCAGAGTTTATATGGCATATCCCCTCTTCGCTTTACAAATGATGAAAAGGCATGGGTCACGTTTTGTCTGATGATATCTGATGAACACGCCATGTTGCTGCCTTCCTTCTGATGTTTAGCGATATTAGCATTACGTATACCCACGTATACTGTTAAATACCCACGTATACTATTAAATACACACGTATACTGTTAAATACACACGTATACTATTAAATACACACGTATACTATTAAATACCCACGTATACTATTAAATACACACGTATACTATTAGATGCACGCGTACACTGGTTTGAATTGAAAGTACATTCATTGCTATAACGTTTATTCTGAATATCTAGCTTCTCGGTGGGTTATTGTGGTTTTCATTGCACGATGAAAAAATGTCGATATTTTCTGTTTAGCGACATTAATGTGAATCTGCCGATGACCGAAGGCGATCCTCCTATTGGCTGGTGGAACGAAGAAGCCGATAAGTCGCTTGTTATTGGTGTTTACAAGCATGGTATGTTACACAACGCTTTTTCTCTCTCCGGAAAGCGCGAAATTTTATAACATGCAAACTTTTATGGCAGAGCGCATGCGTTCAAGTTAGCGTATTGTAAATATGGCCGCTGGCATTAATTTAATTCTTTAATGGAAAATGAAAGATCGTAACTGCACAATCGTTTTGTGCTATATTTAAGATGAAAGCTATGTAAGAAAACTGAGAATTTATTTCATGATAATTTTCACGTTTTTTTCTATCACAAGTTGCAATGAGTGTGTGTAGTTGATAAGTTAATAGCTCAATAAATTTTCATAGCGTAAGGGTTGAAAGTGGCTTACAAAAGAAGGTAATTCTTGTTTGCCATGAAGCCCATGGATGGTTTGCTCACGAGGAACAGTAAATGAGCGAATTAAATCGTGAAAGATATAAGACACTTCTTGTGGATTTTAGGTTACGAACGATACAACGCCATACGGGCAGACCCTTGTTTAATTTTTCTCAAGAAATGCGGCCCGCCCACTTCATCTGATGAACCAGCTGCCGGGGACGGTGGTGACGGCGAAGGATTGAGGTAGGTAGAAGGGTATACAATGTATTTGACATCAGGGGGGCATTAATCCTTCATTGGCGAAATATCGAGTGACTTTCATTATCTGGCGAATGCACGTGCTCTTGATAAGCACATGTCACTTAACTAGAGATATGTGAGATGTGCTTTTTGTATCGTTATCTCTCCCCCCCGTCATTATGTAACTGAAAATGGTAAATCATATAGCGATGATATTTTTCCAGGGAGGATGAGGACAATCGTGACGATCCAGATTATCAACTTCCACAAGAAAATAAAGCGGACGATGGCGAGTCTGATGAAGATGAGGATTTTGATGGCGAAGGAAAGGTACTAATTTCATCATAAAGTTATGTTTTCACGTGAAAGGTATCTCCCCCCCTTGCCATGGCATCTGCCGTGAATCTTGATACATCTAATTTTTCACCCCCTCCAGGAATCCCGGAGTAGCGGTAAAGCAGGATCTAGAGCTGATAGAACTCCGACAGGTGATTTATTGAACGCATTTACATTTTACTGTGTCTGTAATTTTATATAATCATAATTACAAATCTGTCATCGTTGTTTTTTCTAGATGCCAATGCTCCAGTTCTTTCGACTAACTCTTCCTTCCTTCCGTGGCCGTCTCCCTCCGATTTAAACACGAGACTACGTCGAATTGTTGCCGGCTTCCAGCGAATCTTAAAGAAAGAAGAGCTGAAACGAGTTGCGGTTGAAAAGGTGCGAATTGTCAATCTTTCAAGTTATTTTCACGTTCTTTTGTGTTAATATTGTGCCAGCAATAATCTTGATGTGAAATTAGAATGATTAATTAGCAATTATTGGATGAGGTTGAGCATGATATCAAGAATTGTTCAGACCGATGTCATTGTTATCATAACATTTACTTAGGTCTGAATAATTCTTGATATCACGCGAAAAACGAATTCAATAATTGTTTTATTATTCACCGAAGTATTATCAAAACATATCAATGTAAAACATTTTTCAAACCTTCGCTAATTTGTTTTTGTCAGACGGTTTATTCAAGTTTGTCTCGTTTAAATATGTTGTAAATGTGTTCAAAGCCAGCTTCGTCGCTTTTTTAGTGTTTTCCGCAGCCTTTTCCTTTAAAAGCTTTCACATCCTTTTTAGAAACTGTGGCAAACATCGCCGTTGTTTGATTTGTTTTCAAAACCGGCTTTTAGTGGCGTCCATATTTGTAGAAACTATTTTCTGTAGGTATGACGTCATAACCTGCAGATATCGAGAATTATCTGCAGGTAGTTGACCAATCACAGCCGAGAATGCTCACATAGTGAATAAAAATAGTTAACATTGCTCCTTACGCCCCGTATTTGAATACTAATGCTCTTCTATGACAGTCTTCCCGCGTGAAATGAAGTCATTGTTGTGATTTGTTCTCCAGCCAATCAAATTGATGAATTCGTTCAACTCAGTTTCTTCGCTATGGAAAAACGTCTTGTGCGTTTCGCCGTATTTTTTGCTTGTGAAAATGATGCGAAAATAAAGTGGCAGTGATTTGCTTGTGCTTCTTGTTCAATTTATTATAAATGGAAAATTTCTATATTTTTTGAACTGATTTACATTTTTCCAATATTCTCCTGACGACTTGTGTTGAGGATTTCTCCAGTCATTGACAGAGTCGTGACAGCTTGACTATGTTTTCACAGGAGAACAGAAGGAAGGAAAAGGTCGAGGAAGCTGTAAGACAAAAAGAGTTAAAAAAAGCAGAACAAGCCCAAAAGTAAGTTGGTTTTGTTTTCTTAATCAAAGGAAAGATTTTGTGAGATTGTGATTTCTTTTTTTCAGGTGGTCGAAACGAGAGGAAGTCGATTTTTATCGTTGTGTTTCAACGTATGGTGTTCACATCAACGCGGCAACTGGAGAATATGATTGGTCGAAGTTTAGGTAATGAGAATATGATTGGTCGAAGTTAGGTAATGAGAATATGATTGGTCGAAGTTTAGGTAAGGAGAATATGATTGGTCGAAGTTTAGGTAAGGAGAATATGATTGGTCGATGTTTAGGTAATGAGAATATGATTGGTCAAAGTTTAGTTAATGAGAATATGATTGGCCGAAGTTTAGGTAATGAGAATATGATTGGTCGCAGTTTAAGTAATGAGAATATGATTGGTTGAAGTTTAGGTAATGAGAATATGATTGGTCAAAGTTTAGGTAATGGCAATACAATTCTGTTAGGGACTGGACATAGTATCCACCTATTTTTAAAAGGTTTTTTCGATCTCAAATGATGAAAAGGCATGGTTAAGTTTATCTTATTTTCAATGACGAACGCACCATGTTGCTGCCTTCCTTCTGATGCCTAACCTTATCTTACATGCGTCATCAGACTTATGACGAGAGTGTTGATGACGTCATTGTTGATGATGTCATTGTTATGTTTTATATTTCATTACAGGCAAATGGCCCGCTTGGACAAGAAAAACGACGATAGACTTTCACAGTATTTCAAGGAGTTCTTGGCCATGTGTAAACGAGTTTGTGGTCGTGCCACAGACGAGGAGATCATCCTTGGTAAGCATGGATGTTCAAGTCATTTTTAACATAAGATTTACATGTGTAAAATCATCTTTAACATAAGATTTACCTGTGTAAGAAATTTACGTTGTGTGTAAAAATCTATCTTTAACATAATATTTACATGTGTAAGAAATTTACGTTGTGTGTAAAATCATCTTTAACGTAAGATTTACATGTGTAAGAAATTTACGTTGTGTGTAAAATCTTCTTTAACATAAGATTTACATGTGTAAGAAATTTACGTTGTGTGTAAAATCATCTTTAACATAAGATTTACATGTGTAAGAAATTTACGTTGTGTGTAAAAATCTATCTTTAACATAATATTTACATGTGTAAGAAATTTACGTTGTGTGTAAAATCATCTTTAACATAAGATTTACATGTGTAAGAAATTTACGTTGTGTGTAAAATCATCTTGAACATAAGATTTACATGTGTAAGAAATTTACGTTGTGTGTAAAAATCTATCGTGTGCAAACCAACTTGCGGTCGTACCATAAACAAAAGGAGAACATTCACAATAATCACTATTGCTTATGTTATATTTAGTATTACTTTTGTCAGTTGGCTCAAATTCCAAATTCATTTATCAGGTGTAAACGGATTTAAAAACATTCGTTGTTGACGTTGTTTCAACCGAAATTATAAATTTTCACATTTTGTGGTCGACTTCACATTCACACTCAGGGCGTTTCCACAAGTAATTTTTCAAGTACTTGATGTTATATTAACGAACATCGCTTTCAGGTAAAAACGTCGAAGCAATATCGGAAGAAAGAGCAAATCGATGTTTGAGACGCGTTGAACTTATGACCGTTCTCCGTCTGGATGTTCTTAACCACCCTAAACTCGACGAAAGATTGAAGCTTGCTCAGATAACTCCAGAACTTCCTCCGTGGTGGCGATGCGAGAGACACGACAAGGATCTTTTAATTGGTGTCTCGA
Source organism: Xenia sp. Carnegie-2017 (assembly GCF_021976095.1). Lineage (NCBI taxonomy): Eukaryota > Metazoa > Cnidaria > Anthozoa > Malacalcyonacea > Xeniidae > Xenia > Xenia sp. Carnegie-2017. The sequence continues at coordinate 2,225,437 of NW_025813469.1, read as the reverse complement.
AACACGGCCTCACGAGAACTGATCTCAATATTTTAGAAGACCCTGAACTGTCATTTTACGAGTTAAAAAGCGAGATGGATGCACAGCACATGGCTCCGATAGGTATGCTCATATTGCATGTTTAAGTATGTACCTTTTTGGGGAATTTTTAGATATAATTTATCTCTTGTGGCTTGCTGGCAAGTTGTATAGCTATTACGATGTTACAAAAGCTCACACATTTCAAAAATATTTCTTCGTTTTCAGCGAATTCTACGGATTTGTTAAGTGACACCCTCGAGACCACGTCGCGAGATGCCTTTGCTCCCACAGCGTGCGAGGATAAAGTAGATAAACACATACATGAAAAGGTTGAAAGATCGGATAATCAAGAAGACTCCGTTGACGATACTCAAACATCCTCTGCTACGCCCACATCGTCCAGGGTTATCCTACCAAACCCCCAGATTACACCTGATGCGTCTACTGATGACAATATCGAGAGAAATATCGAACCCGCACCACCCGCAACCGACCTTAAACAGGTTAGAGTAACAGTTTTCACCCGTTTAAGAAGAGCTTTTCTGTAGTCGTAGTGTTGAGGGAAACATCCTGCTTTCCAACTTGAAGATGACGTTAGAAATTTGACAGAGAGTTAGATTCTGTTGTTAGTTCGGTCACTTGGCGGTTTTTCGTGTAATTTTATCCTATTTCTCATCCTCTAGGATTACGTGAAGGACGAATCTCAAGTATCTGGGTCAAATGCTCTCTCTTCGATGGCGAAACAAGTGTCGGCATTGCCACCCAATCCTGACGTCCCGACGCACACAGGACGTGTGAACGTCGATGATGGTATGGGAAGTATTCCTCCCGGAAGTATTCCCCCAGATGTTAGTAACTTTAACCCGATGATAAACGAGTCTATGTCTATAAAACTTTGGTGGCCAAAAGATCGCGTTGTGTTTCAACGAGTTCAGCAACTGTCACATTTGATCGTTACGGGGGAATGGCCCACTAAACCTGAGAAACCTGAAAGACTTCTCGATCAAGCTGTATTTCCTGCCGGAAGCGATCTGTCACCAATGGGTTTTTCTATGTACGGCGATATTGGTGAATTGGGTGACCTTTCGCCTGATGTTATGGTTGATCCTCTTTCGAAAGCTTTTAAAGTCAAGAAGGTAACGATATTTATTATATAATTTTGATCGAATTTAAAGGTTTCCACTGAAGATATCATTGTTAATCATCGTTATTTCTTGGGCAATAATTAGCACGAAGGTCTCAAAGTCACTTTGAAGAAAAATCGAAAGAAACGTAAAAAGGACGAGGAAGGTTAGTTGATTTTGTTACTTACAGAAGAATGAAACGCTTCGACATGTGTTTGTATGAAAGTTGAACGGTCTTATTTTCTTAACACTTCATTGATATTTCTTATCATATTAAAACTTAAAATTCTTTTCTCATTAGGTAAAGGTGCTATTAGCAAATTCCTTAGTTTGTTTTCTTCACAATTAAATTGTTCTTTTTCTCTCCTAATTTTTCTATTTTCGACTCACGGATGGTGACTCCTAGTTGCTACATTCTGTGTGTTGCCAAATACCAAAACAGAACATATCTTTGCCTTTACGATTGAGTAAATGACAGTAATATTAGTAAATTTGCACTTAGCTGGGTTTTAAAATTTTGATGCCCCGAATCTCTTTCATTTTATCCGTGAATCGACGTCGTTGGTCTTCGATCTTCCGTGCTGTTTCCACTATTTTCAAATTGTTTCCACTTTTCATGGTTGTTTTCAATAGTTCCTTCTATTCCTTTGTCGTTTCCATTTTCCATATTGTTTCCTTTTCTATCATAGCGTTCTTTTCTTTTAAATAAACTCTTGTCATTTTGTCGGTAAGAAACTTTCCTTAAGAAGAAAAACACGTGACTGCTCAATCTGCTGATATTCAGTCAATTTTTTGAAGGTTTAATGATGGAGGATGACTTCGGTGAAATAAACCGTTCTAACGACTCGTTAATGATGTCGTACGACGCTGACTTCAATATGCCTCTCAAACTGGACCATACGGACATGTTAGGTCAGGTTTCGATGTCGAAACCGCGGAGGAAACGTCAGCGAAAAGCCGAAAAACCGCCCAAACCACCCGTGGAGAAGAAAAAACGTGGTCGAAAATCCAAGATGGAGAAATTGATGGCGCAAGCGGCTGCCGACGCCATGCATGCTGGGTTAGTCCCACCACCTGGAGGAGACTGGTTGGGAGGAAACAGAAGTGGTGTTTATATGGCTGGAGAAATGATGAACGGACCACCATCATCTCACGAATCGATTTTGAGCAACGATATTGAAGTGAGACGGCGTTCTATTGATAACCCTATGATGGAGGTAGGAATCGAGATTAATCTGTAAAGATATGTTGATTTTTTCTGTAAAGATAACTGCGTACTGTTTTCTAAGATTGAGAACCAATGATATTCGTTTTTAGAGACCACGTGTTCCCCCTCAAGGTGGTAATGTTCACATGGAAAGTAGGCAGCTACCTGGTACCGTTAGAACTAGCGTACTCAAGGTATGAAGGGAACTCTAGGTTGTGCTGGGGTTGTCATTGTAAAAGTGCTTATGACACGAAATTTTCACACAAACATGTAACGATACTCTCGGGTTAAAACCATTTACTTTAACGCGAAATTTTATCACAAATTTGTTTGTTTGCGTTGGAAAGAACATATAACAAATACAATGCAACAGTTTGATGAATACATTTGTAGATGACTATGTGCAAAGATGCAAAGCTATTTTAATGTAAACTGTCGACAAAAACTAGTTTTTCCTAAAACCAATTGTGCAACGTGAGTTCATAACGATGTCATTTTACTTATTGAAGAAAAGTTACGTGTCTCCAAAGAGAAATAAAACAACACAATTTCATTAAAGAAGTTGTTGAGTCGTATTAGATTGCCTTTACAATGCAATCAAAAAACACTATGGTAAAATTTGATGTCATGTGCACTTTAAAAGAAAAGTTCGATATTGTATAATCTGGGACATCATTGTTTATCGTTCTTATTTCACATTGCTTCTGTTTAGAGTACCACAAGTGCTGACGAGGATTCATTTCAAATGCGCCACGGTTCCTCTTCATCGCATCCCGGTAACGATCCTTCGCCACCCCTCACATCACCCATAATCCCTACAAATTCTGCTGGTATAAGTCCAACCTCGACAACTCCCGTTAGACATTCTCCATTCATGAAGACCGAGTTTCCGTTCGGTACCAGTCAGTTTACAAACTACCCCAAATATCCAGTTGGGTTCCCTCATCCTCCTAGTCTTACGCCTATCCCCTATTCTGCTCCACCCAAGTCTTCTGGCATATCTAGCCCGACGTCTACAAACTTGTCAAGTAACGTGCCCACGATATCACAGTCTGAACCCTCGTTCAGCGGAAAAAACTCTCCCGTCGACAACCCTGTGGATTCTATTTGTTACAACGGTTTCCCAAGTGTCTCACCGTCTGAGGCGATAAGTAGTTACACAAAGGAATCTGCGCTTATGATAGAAAACTCCGAAATGAAAGTGTTCAGCAGTGACAGCGAAAATGATATGAACGAGGATAGTCTGGACGCTAGCGATGATGAAGATGTGTCCAGCAGTCCCCTGACGACGTAGTTATCATTGCGATAAGCAATTTTTTATCATCAATCGAATTACGGAAAAATTTTAGCAGTTTCGAAATTTGTGACTGTGTTGAGTTTTTTTCTTCGTTCTTATTGTGCAATTTATATCCTTAGCTGGTTCAATGTGGATTATCGATCTAAAGGACGTGTGTTTGGGTGTTGTTTATCCAATCTCTCGTCTTGTTTTATATTTAACAGAAATCCTAACCTCACCTAGTGCTTTTTTCACACTTCTTTTTTTTTTTAATGTGGATCTTATAGAAGCCGAAGAACGAATCGGCGTATTTATTTTACAGATTCCACAAAAATCACATCTTTTCTAAAACTTCCTATTTACGATGAGACTCGCGGGTCACTTTTTCAATTTGGTGTTTGAATAATTACCTATTTAATGAGCACTAACAACTTTTGGAAGTTGTTGTCATGTGTATGTATATTACTTCTTAATTTCAGTAATTTCTAAGAGCATCCGTACTTATTTATCCTAAAAACCACAATGAATTTTCTATGTATGTTTGTTGATAAATTGTGAATAAAACTCCTGATTAGGTTTGCATCTTGATATTTCTTTGATTCCATGATGATTGCAGCCAGCTCTATCCTCTATCTTGTGCTTGGCGAGGTGCTTGTACTAGTTAATTTATGCACCAAAGTAATTTAGTTGAGGACTGGCAGAGATATATGCCATAATTTGGTTAAATGACATCTACAAAACTATGATTATGCATCGGGTCAATTAAGCTCATGTAAAATGTTAGCTATGGTCTTTTCAGATCCAAAAAAAAACGTTTAAAGCCTGCAAAATAGCTTTGTGTTGTTGTCTACAGAGAATGAACTTTAACAATGAAGCATTTGCACATGACACGTTTTTAATTTCTCACACCTTGTGTTGGGCATGCGCACAACACGTCACATCTGAATAGGTAAAAACACTAATTGCTTGGGAAACTTGTAACGCTTTGTGATCTGTTGTTGTAAAGATTAATAGTAAAAATGTCGTACGCTTATCTTTTTAAATACATCATCATCGGGGATACAGGTAAGAGCAGTTTATAGAAGATAATTTTGACGTGGTTCGCGTTATTGCATTGTCAATTTGCTGTAATGTTTATGAATGGACGAAGATCGACCGGCCATCTTGATCGGGGGTAAAGTTAGTCGTTTTCAATTTTTGATGAAATCTCCTTGTTCTGTCCTTTTTTAGGTGTAGGAAAATCATGCCTTCTACTTCAATTCACTGACAAACGCTTTCAGCCCGTCCATGATTTGACAATCGGTATATGTTGCCCAGATTTCGATTTCTTTTGATTGCTTTTGATCCGAATTCAGATTTTTAAAACTCAGTGTAAATACACTGTTTACTTTGCTCATAAGACTGACATTGTGCATTTTAGGTGTCGAATTTGGAGCTAGAATGATTACTATTGACGGTAAACAGATAAAACTGCAAATTTGGGATACGGTATGTATGAAATACATTAGAACTAGTTTCGTATTGTCAAAATGTCATCTTCGCTAAGATCCAGTAAAAGTGTTAAAATCAAATATAGAGCAATACTTTATTATGTCAACTATGGTGATGTAAGATGATTGACTGGATCATTTGGGGATTGTGTTTGCTCTTGGTTGGACTGACGAGATGCCAGGGTTGTACTTAGTCAAGTTTTTGTTGTTATTATTATTATTATTCAGGCTGGACAAGAATCGTTCAGGTCGATAACCAGATCATACTATCGAGGAGCTGCTGGGGCTTTGTTAGTCTATGACATCACTAGACGTGATACTTTTAGTCATTTGACAACTTGGCTTGAAGATGCTCGTCAGCACTCCAGCTCAAACATGGTAATCATGTTAATTGGGAACAAAAGGTATTTTAGTACTGTAACTCTGAGTTTCAACTTAACCATCATTAGCTTTTTATCATTTAAAGCAATGTATAGTTACTCTTCTTCTTAATCAGTCCTTAACATGAATTAGCTAAAGTCTCTCTACTGTTGATTTCACTTGACTATATTTCATTTACCTGTTGGAGATGCTGTGAAAACTTTTTGGATTTTCACTTTGGCAACAACCAAAGAGCGTTGACTTTGGCATGAAAAGCTTTGGCTCTGGTTAAAAAAAGCTTCGGCTTTTTTTTTGTTTTGATTTGATCAGACTTCTAACTGAAATCTTGCAATTTTACAATTATATTTTACTTGAGTTTTTGTTTGGTCTTCTCTGGCAAAATACATCAAAACTTTGATTCCTGCACTTTGGTCTAGTGCAGGGTCTCAACTATGATCTCAATTTAGAGACACTTAAGAAATAATAATAATATTAAACAAAATAAACTTTATGAAAGTTCATGTTATAGTCCAATTAGCAAGAGTGGCTTACGTCAATTTTGTCCCAACTTCCTACTGAGACAGAATCTGTTGACATGCCATATTACACTGCAGTAAGATGGCTAAGTTGTGGAAAAGTGCTGTCAAGGGTTTTGAGCTAGGAAGGAGCTATTTTTTAACTAATGAAGCTTGTGTTATGTCGTTTATTAAAATATTCGCTCTTTGACCAGTCTGTTCTCGACCCTCAACATGCTGGATGAAAGTTCATGTGGCCCTATGGCTGTAAAGTTTGGAGACCCCTGGTCTAGTGCATGGTAGTATTTGTCATGGTACTAATCCTTAAAATGACACTTCCTTCTTTAGTGACCTTGATGCCAGACGTGAAGTCAAAAGAGAAGAGGTACATCCACTTGTAGTGAATAATATTCGAAAAATTATTTGTTTCTAATGATTTGATGATCTTTTCATATGCAGGGCGAATCCTTTGCAAGAGAGCATGGTCTCATCTTCATGGAAACATCAGCCAAAACTGCAGCAAATGTTGAAGAGGTTTGTTTCCCATGTGTGTATGATATAATTTTTTCGATATTGCAATGCTTATTTTGCAACAATGAGTTTTATTTTGTGTCAGGCATTCATTGACACGGCCAAAGAAATTTACAAGAAAATCCAGGAGGGGGTGTTTGACATCAACAATGAGGTACTTGCAAATTTGGGGCATTTTTTCTATTGCATCATCTCACGTGATGTTTTTTTTGCATATTTAGGCTAATGGTATCAAATTGGGCCCACAACACGCCACCTCAAGTCAGGCCATGCCAACAGGTGGCAGTAAGTCCAATGATGGCGGAGGTTGCTGCTAGATTAATCCATTTGTATCAAACTTTTAGTGGCTAACATCCACTGACCTTAAAAGAAAATATTTCATTAATTTCTAACAATACAACTTCCATGTAAAGGTTAGCCTTATTTCGATTCGTTATAAGAAGATCAAATTACTTTAGAAACTATAACAAAATTATTTGAGCTCTTTATTAACATAATGGCATCGTTCTGCTGCTTTGACACAAACATATCTGGAATATTAATACTCGTTGATGTAACATCAAATCCTCCGTTGAAATATCTGGACATTTGTTCATACCTCAAACGCAATACTTACCTTAGTTAGATTTGGTCATAAATTATATCTTGGTTGATTGACTGTGTTAGAAATAGAATGTAAAATATTGTATTATGTGAGAGATGGCATTTGTTTTGAATCATCCAAAGGTGATGACTCTATGTAATGTGACAATAAATTATGGACTGGTGCACTTATAATTAAATGACTTTGGAAATAAAGCAAAAGCAATCTTTGAATAAGCAATTGATTTCTTTTACTTTCCTTTAATTATTAAGGAAGGTACTACTTGTGTTTCTTTATAAATATACACTTTAGGAAGAGAGTCAGACAAAGTAACTTCAATAGTTAAAAAGGATAACCGCTGACCTGTTTTTAACATGATTTTATGACAATATTTTGATTGGAATTTGGGAAGTTATGGGTAAATACTTAATTTAATGCTTTTGAGAAGTTATGTGTGATTATATTGCGGCATTAGTCAGCAGACATAGCTAAATAGAGAAATTTTTGCAATGTCTGTTAAATTTGTATTTAGGGGCAAAAATGTGTTGACTTATTGACTTCCACATGCTTTGAGCCTGTTTTCGTCGCTTATTCGTTTCAATCGTTACTTCATTTAAAGCGAACTAATTAGACAGAAGTCATTCTGTGTGTGTATTGAACGAAAGTTAATACTGTCAGAGTAAAGTCGTGTCGATGATTTTGTACGTCGTTTTTGCTTTACTTGCTGGTTTTTTTGCTGGTACAGCATCTCTTGTTGCGAAGCTGGCTTTCTCCCGTGAGCTGGTCTTCATACAAGATTGGGTGTGTGATGTTCTTCATCTTGCCGAAAGCTCGTTGTTCTGTGAAAACGTGGGTATTTTTCGTCAAGTTTGTTAACTATAGATGACAGTTTATTGAAATACACACCATAGAGTCCCATATTGTGATATTCATTACTTACATCAAGCTAACATTGATCGTAAATTTGTAGGTTCTTCTCATTTCAAGAATTTTGTTATTTTCTTTGACATTCGTGTTAAATGGTTTGATGTGGACGTTATTTGTGAAATCAATGCAGCAGCTGCCTTCTGCTCAAGCTATGATTACTAACAGTGGATCGAACCTTATCACCAGTGTACGTAAGCAAAGCAATGAAGTCTATCTTCAAATTGATTTCGACTGGAATACACAAAATATTAAAAATGGAATGTCAAATTTGGAGGTTGAAAAGATAGAAGCACAAGTTACATTAAATGCTTGACGACTCACCAACATGCTCTATTATTTGCTTAAAAACAAATCATATGTCAAAGTCTCAAAGAATGATGCCTGACCACTTATAAATGGCACCACAATTGCCTTTTCTACCTCTCCTCTATATGGAAGGAAGTAAATACCTTGAAGCAAAAGCTTTCGACTTTAAGTTTAATATATCATGTGATGCCGCTGAGTACCTTGGTCAAGTTTTGACATAACTGGTACAATCTTGTGATCTTGCACTATCAGAGGCGAAACGAGAACGTTAATTGAGGGGGTAAATATTCATGTATTCAGCTCTGCCCTGCTGACTTCTTTTGAAATTAACATTGCAAACAAAAGAAATCAGCAGGGCGGAGCTGAATATATGAATATATACCCCCCCAATTAACGTTCTAGTTTCGCCTCTGTGCACTATTCAAGGGCATAGGTCATTCTAAAAGTCATTTTTGAAAAGAACCACGTTTTTCTCTGCCCAAACTACTTTGATGATTAAAAAATTTCTTGTAGGCACTTTTGGGGAAATTGTTCTTCAACGAAAGTTTATCGTTACATTGGTGGTTTGGTGCATTATTGATAATTTGTGGATTGTATGTTATCAATAAGAGCAGTGCTGGCCAGTGCATGTCAAGGAATGATTCTTAATGAAGGTAAGAAAGGTTTTGTATTCTTTCAGACAGAAAATTTTTAAAGTACTATATAATAATAGGAAAACATTTCCCATGTTTCTATGGAGTTATAGAAACATGCGCGAAAGGTTGGGACTACTAACGACAAAGTGCGAGTTTTCTCGTTTTGTCTTTCGAATTTCACGCGCAACACGTAATCTGCGGGGAAAATCGCGTGTTTTTGATAGTTACAGTGTTTTTTCAGCATTTAACCAATCAGTGGCCAAGGCTATTTTATTGATTAATGTTCATGGCAAATGACTTCGCGCAATGCATTGTGGTAAAATTTACTATTTCCGTATATTTATGATCCATTTATTTTCGCGGTGAAACAATTCGCGGGTGAAACAATTTTCTGAAATGTGCTTAATGAAAACGGAAACGTTTTCTGCCTTTTCCTGCCCAGCCACGAGTAATATAATCACATCATTATTTTGTTTTCCATTTTTGTCCAATAATTACGCAGTCTGCAAATAGAGATGTAATTAACGATAAAATTGTATGTATTTTTTTTCATTTTCACTGCGAGATAAGTAACTTGCAGTGTGCAATACCAAAAAATATCACACCCTCAACATAATGGCAGTTTTTTTACTTTCGTTTTTTTTTTTGTTTACGCTAGCATCTTCCCCTCGGCTTATCAAAAAGTGAAATTTTTATTTTAAGGACCTCATTTATGTATTTTTTATCACCTCTCCGCTAATTTCTGCGTCGCTTTATCGCCTTGTGAATATGTGATTATTTTTCAATTAAAATAAGATGAATTATAATGCACTGTAATTAATGTTAACAACCTGTAAAAATGCCTTATATAGAATGTATCGATATGCGAAAGCGCATTTGTTTGTGCGAGTGAGCGTAATGGGGATTGATTATCGTAATATTTATCAAAGACCGTCATGACATAACATTTGAAGTCTACCGTCACTTCATTAAAGCGAATAATCCAAAGGAAGCTAGTCCTCTGTGCCTCTCGCGAGTCCTGAACTTGAAAAATAGCACTTGTTTTAATGAGAAAGCTGCATCGTGCACTCGCTCAATATACTCTCTAAAAGTAAACCTTTTCGCTGTTTTTTTTTGGCGAACCGGAATCGCGAATAGAAGTGTTTTTTGTGATATTGCTGGCTGATTTGACTGCGGTAAGAAGAACCGACTTTACCAAGGTAAACTTGAACATATCTTGTCCTGTGCTTGCGACTTTGCGAATGAATTTTTTAATTTGCCATCATACTGTACGAACGATAAATTCCAAACTATATACAACGGCATAAAATTAACGTCGAAGAGGCCGTTGCTGTGAGATTGCTGTTTTTATTAGGTCTTTACATCAGTAAACGGCAAAATAGTTCGCATATAAGTAGGAGAACGGGTGGATGACTTTTTTGTAAAAAATTAATTTATTTTCCGCCTGCCTCGTCTCAAAAATAGCCATTACTTAAGCAATGTTTTAATTTGCACAATAAATTAAGGGCGAATCGGGCAATATTCTTCAATAATTGATATGTTTAGTGCACCCCAGCCTCAAATGCTATCAAATGCCTGGTCGTGAACATCTCTCGTCATGGAGACTGGGTTTGATTCCATCTCTATGACATCTCTCGATCACTTTATTGTGCAGCGAAATTCTCTATACCATAGTCGTAGTCGCCCTCTTGCTAAAGCTCTCCAGTATCTGTTTTGTGACTGGGTTTGATTCTATCTATACCATAGTCGTAGTCGCTCTTTTGCTAAGCTCTCTAGTATCTGTTTTGTGACTGGGTTTGATTCTATCTATACCATAGTCGTAGTCGCTCTTTTGCTAAGCTCTCCAGTATCTGTTTTGTTACTGGGTTTGATTCTATCTATACCATAGTCGTAGTCGCTCTTGCTAAAGCTCTCCAGTATCTGTTTTGTTACTGGGTTTGATTCTATCTATACCATAGTCGTGGTCGCTCTCTTGCTAAAGCTCTCCAGTATCTGTTTTGTGACTGGGTTTGATTCTATCTATCATAGTCGTAGTCGCCTCTTGCTAAAGCTCTCCAGTGTCTGTTTTGTGACTGGGTTTGATTCTATCTACCTACCGTTTAGTCGCTCTCTTGCTAAAGCTCTCCAGTATCTGTTTTGTGACTGGGTTTGATTCTATCTATACCATAGTCGTAGTCGCTCTCTTGCTAAAGCTCTCCAGTATCTGTTTTATGACTGGGTTTGATTCTATCTATACCATAGTCGTAGTCGCTCTCGTACACACCATTTTAGTATTGTCAACATTTTACACACCATTTTAGCATTGTTCCACATTTTACACACCATTTTAGCATTGTTCCACCTTTTCATTGTTCCATTACACACCATTTTAGCATTGTTCACATTTTACACACCATTTTAGCATTGTTCCACATTTTACACACCATTTTAGCATTGTTCCACATTTTACACACCATTTTAGCATTGTTCCACATTTTACACACCATTTTAGCATTGTTCCCATTACACACCATTGTTCCATTTTCCATTCCCATTTTCCATTTTCCATTGTTCCCATTTTACACACCATTTTCCATTTTCCATTTTCCATTGTTCCCATTTTCCATTCCATTTTCCATTGTTCCACATTACACACCATTTTAGCATTGTTCCACATTTTACACACCATTTTAGTATTGTTCCACATTTACACACCATTTTAGTATTGTCAACATTTTACACACCATTTTAGCATTGTTCCACATTTTACACACCATTTTAGTATTGTCAACATTTTACACACCATTTTACCATTGTTCCACATTTTACACACCATTTTAGTATTGTTCCACATTTTACACACCATTTTAGTATTTCAACATTTTTAGCATTCCATTTTCCACCATTGTTCACACCATTTTTCCACACACCATTTTAGTATTTCACATTTTCCATTCCATGTTCCATTTTCACACCATTTTCATTTTCCTTCCATTTTTCCACATTTCCAGAAGTTCTTGTTAATTCCTTCAACCTAAACTCATTTCTGGATTAAATATAGCTAATTCGCCTTTCTTATATCCATTTAATTTTTATTTTACACAAGTGTTATATGATAGAATGGAGTATATTTTAATTCTTATGTCTAAAGCAAACATGTTTACATTTATAAGGACACGTTTTGATTTACTAAGCCACTTTGTGTGTAAAAATGCACTTATTTTAAAGCCTGACTGTACTCGTGTCTTTTTAAACGTTTTTTAATGGCTGAATCTTGCCGGTAATTAAATGGCTAAATGGCTTTCATAGCTGTCGCTGTTGCTAAATTATGTATTTTGCTGATGTTATCACTTGGGTTGCCTTGCCGCCATGATGGTTGACGTCAGGGATTTGTGGCCAACAGACGTGAGAGAAAACCGCCTTGTGCCCATAAATAGAACAAAAATTATATACCCCTGGGTGCCTCATTGTTTGCATCCAACTGTTTACGGCGAATAGTTTACACACGTCAATTATTCAAATGTTTCGTTTTTCAAGTGCAGATTATTCTATTTGCGACGAAACTCGGTGCTTTTTTTAGCCGTGATTAATTTTCATCTCTCGAAGTGTGTTTTGATATCTGCTGAAATATTTTGCGTTAATGACATCATAGAAATACGTCAAATTTAGTAACGATATATTTAAAGACTCGCGAATGAGTCGGGCGCCGACGCCCAAACGTCTGAATTGAATACGATACTGTTGTTTGTACACAGGATTACTTACTTAAATGTTTGTGCAGTACTTTTCGATAAATTGTTTGAAAACGTTTGGTAAAGTGTGTTTTCATGGTGAAGTGCGGTCCTTTTTTATTTGTCTCTTCTACTGTCCACGTGCATGCGTGCATGCGTCATCTTATGCGCAATTTGAAAAATGTCTGTGTTCGTCAAGTGTGGTAGTCTGCTTCAGCTGTTAGTTCGCTGTAAGGTAGACGCCCATCCTTATCACAAATTTCCTACACTCCTTATTTTTACAAAACGGCGCGAGTTTATGACGTTGCGGGCTTTTTCTTCTAGAGTCATGATAACATTTACGCTTTTCGTGTATATTAGGAGGCGGGTCCTCTGCGTATCATCTTGCCAAAGTTCATGCACTTTTAAAACACTTGTGGCGTTTTCTTTCATCTTCTAATGCTGTTCTTAGTAGTTGATGACATACTTCATAGCATATTGAAATCGATTGACGTACTCAATTTAGTTTGTAATGCGCATGATCATGAGATGGGATAAGCACTTACGCGTGTCTTTGCAGTACATGAAGCAGGGGGGGGAGTATTTCGCACTTTTTTTTACTTCCCAATTTATCTAATGGTTTATCGTCTAGGTTACGTAAGTATTTAGTGGTTTGAAATTTGTTTTTTTTACGTGAAGATTACATCGGGAGGAGATTACATTACGTTTGTGCACGTTTATTTTTGGTTTGAAGTGAATGTGGCGTTCACGTTGTCAATGAAATTTAAAATTTACCCAACTCAATTTTCGGAGAGGGATGTTTGTTTGGGCACCTTTATTTTTGGTTTGATATGAATGTGGCGTTCACGTTGTCAATGAAATTTGAAATTTACGCAACTCAATTTTCGGTTGGGGGGGGGATGTTTTGACTATAAAATGACGGTCATACTTAGTAATTTCGAGCGACAAATTGCTATAGGTAGTTGGTTTACACAACTGCTGTAATGAAAAGCGGTCCCTCCTGGCTTAAATGTGGGCAAAAATGACAAGCAATGAAAGAAATAAGTGAGTTAGGCCGAAGTAAGAATTGCCCTAATGGTTTTACACAATAACCTAGAACCTAACACTTCGCCAAAATTCTATAGTTACGCGTAAGGCAAGCCGCAATTTTGAAAGATGGCAAAACCAACGATATTTACGATTGATATCTGCTTTTTCTGATTTCATGTACAGTTGCAAAGTTGATAGTCTAAGTTTAACTTTTAAAATATTTGGTAGGATTGGGTTTTTACACCTACTTTTAGCTTATTTTTTAATTTGAGTTTTGCTTTTTGCCAACTTTCAAGATGACGTCCGTGCTTAACCTTGACACGGTAGTTACATATCTAGAGAATTGGTCTCGAAATCGTTGGTTTTACACCTTAATCAAGGCTTCCAAATTTTTGCACGCTGGATTTTAGCCAACCTTTCAATTTCTGGTTGAAAATCTAACATTCGTACTAATGACCCAGGCAATAGGATTATAACTTTGGATGATATCTTTAAAGAGCATGATGGAATATTACCAACATGATGGATCACGGCAGATGCTTCATAAGTTTTATTTGCTGGATTTTAGCCAACCTCTCGACTTCTGAATAAAAAATCCAACATTTGTACTAATGAACACTAGCAGCCAATAGGATTATAACGTTGCATGATATCTTAAAACGAACACGATAGAATATTAAAACTAACGTGCGTGTCATGAAATAGTTTGTGAACTCTAACAAGAGAACGAGTCATCTGCGATGTATGTGTTCAATAGAGGTCTGAAGCGGAGATTTTGTGAATTCGCATCGACTCAATTCAGTTCCATTCTCTTATCTGTACATTAATATATTTACAATAGGAAGTATGTAGAGAGATTTGAAGACACGCGTGTCCGGATAATCAGATAGGGACTCGATTTATTGGGGGGTTTTTTTTATAATGGCAATGATGGTAACTTCGAGTTTGACGCCATAAATTCCTTATTGCCTTTAAAAAATTACTTGACGAACCGTGGCATTATTTTTAAGCCGTCGTGACGTTTATAAAAAGTTGTTGAAATTCGAACGAAGTTAAATGTGTACCCTAAAAAAGATGCCGAGCTTTTTTTTCGGTAACAGTTTCATTAAGACAATTAATTTATGCCTATATAGCATTTGATTATGTTTTTGTTTCAGCTTGAATTATTGACTGGCTGGGAAGCAATCGCACTTGGAATTTTAGACAATATCATTTAATAAATGTAATCTATAATTTTATCATCCTGTGACCACAAAAGTCGTAAACAACTACATTTACGTTTGCAGTGGGGAACTAGCTCTAATTTTACTCATCCCGTATTAAAATTTCGATTGATTTATCATTTATTTTTTGAGAAAATTAATTTCATTCCTTGTTTTTCCACTAAGCGAACGCACAGTTATTCGCATAGCAGGAGTTAAGAAGTGAAAGGGTTGCTCGGATTTCGATTGTTTGAACAAGTCATTCAAAGAAATGTCCCGTTGACAATACGTGTCTGGCTTAACTCGACGTTTTTGTAAATAGGCCTGTCTATTTTCAACTTGATAAAAGTACAATAATGTAGAGTTTGCGTACATTAATGATTTATCCCGTCTGTGTGTAAATTGCATGCCCCGTCGCTTTGACATTAACGTTGAAAAATATCTGTTAATCATTCAGAATGTTTCATCTGCACGACATCTTGATCGATGCATTTTTTCGCGTAAATAGCAGGCGTTGCTCGACCCAATCCACGCAAAGCAACACGTTGCATGAGTAAAAAATGTTAATTTGTGGATGTCACTAGAAGTTTGGTGTTTGTTCTAGATAAGGCGGCCGTTATGCCGGATTCCAACGCACACGTAATCGTGGAATTTTGCTAACATGACTTTGTAACATTATCGCTTCCGATTTTCACGGGCGAGTTTACCTATCCTGCGTCACTCAGTCACTGTTAATGAGTTGCTATGTGTACCTTCCTGTGGTAAAGACCAATTGAATATTACTCTATTGTGCTGAAAGAAAAGACGGTTTATTGTGTGGAACGGCGAGATTAGTCGTGTACTATAACTCGCTTTCTTCATGCTGAAGGCAACAACATCAACAGAAATGGTCGTCTCTATAGCTGCTACGAACGCAACGACGACGAATTTGACAGACGCGAACATAACAATGACGACTGCTGTACCCGACGTTTCTGAAGAATTTAAAACAGCTTCGTGGATAATGTGTCTGGTCATATCTTTAACGGCGTTTACTGGTAACGCGGCACTTTTATTCGCAGTGGCTCGCGACCCTTTGCGTTGCTTCAAGACGCGAGCTTCTAGCGTATTCACAATCAGTTTGGCCGCATTCGATCTCCTAACTGGATTAATGTACACCATTCATTACATCGCCAACCTCAGCCGTTCGCCTTTTCGTGAAGAAGTTGGGCTGCATGTTGCCATAAATTTTGTTCATGTGAAGGGACAATGTGCCTTCCTCACTGTTCTTGCTTTGGCCGTGGACCGCTATATTGCTGTTGCGTTTGCCGTGCGCTATAAGAAAATAGTGACCAGGAAGAAACTGATATTGTGGACCTTGTTGATTTGGGGGTATTCGTTTGTGTTTACGACGATTGTGAACATTTTGGACCAGCAGAAATCTAATCCATATTACGTCGAAATTGCGAATTACATGCATCTAGCGTCTCATATTGAAATCGTGCTCGTCCTGGTTGCAGTAGCAGTGCTGTACGCTGCTTCGTTTAAATCGCTAAGAAAACACGGGAAGAAACTGAGAAACAGCTGCAAGGTGAACGTGGAAAGGAAAGCGCAGTATTTGAAGTCCGAAAAGGAATTCGCGATGGCTATTCTTTTGACAATGATAATTTTGTTTTGCACTGTGACGCCGCACACTGTCTACATGATAATTCATTTATCTAAAGGTTTGTGCAGTCACTGCTCTTTCAGCCTGCACTTCACACGCTTTAAGTATCTGAGCGAAGGTATATATCTTGTACTTTTTGCTGCAAATCCTTTCGTCTATGCATGGAGGTTGCCGAAGTTCCGCAGTGCGTTGAAGCTGTCTGTACAACGACGGACGCGTCGTTCAGTTTGTTACGAGAGAACAGAAAGACCAGAATCCATGAAGGAACTATCGGAGAGCCGTAAAATTGGATCTCTGTCGAGGATCAATACTATTGTTAGATAAAAGACGGACTAGAGCGATAAGTGAAGTGTATATGAAAATGTAATGGCCTAAAGGTAAACGAACCAGATTTTGGACGTAATGTTTTATGAATTCGTGCCTTGTGGCAAGACGGTCGAGGTAAAGTTTAATTCGACAATGCCATTGGTATTCGACCACGGAAATTCTTAATTAGCCATGTTTTGCCGTTGCAAAGCACTGCGCCCAGAGAGGTCGCGTTTCGTGGGCAGAAATTTCAAAATTGAGAACAGATTCTAATGATCAGACGGTCGTCATGTCAGTCTGTTGGTATTGTTTTCGACTCTGGCGCTGGTGTGGAAAGATTTGTTGTGGAATTAAACACGATGGGAAAGTGTGATAGCAACTCACTGTTGATGGGAGAGAGTCTATAATTACTTGTGCATCTGCGAGTTATGGAGTGCATTTTATACACGCTATGCCAGGTTTAATCATCATTCTTTCTTTTAGAAAGCTATTGATTGTCGGTAATACAGATGCATTCAATTTCGAAACAATTTGAACGGTCTACTGTTGCTCGTTTTATTTATTTTATTTGCAATAACATCGAAACAGGGCGATCCATGCTGGCGTTTGAAATTATTTGTAAATCCTGATGTTATTTTAATCGGATTGCAGAAACAGATCGTTTTACCGACCGAGAACACGTCTGTTCGAAACGCTATTAAAATACCAAGACAGTATTGAAATGTGGAACGCTTTGTCAAAATTGAAAAGATTAATCCGTCCACGTCCAATTTACTGCTTCAGCTCATTCTTCCATCATTCAATGTATGTGTGTTGTAACGTTTTTCGTTTCCGCCTTGAGAAAAATCAAGCGGCAGTTAGACCCACTCTATTGAACAAAGACAAGTAAAAAGACTCTGCGAATATAAAGGTGTAACTTTAAATAACAAAGAACTGGTTATACTGGTTATGTTCTTAAAACTCCGTGCAAAGACTAAACTCATTAAATGATGAAAGCGAGAGCGTACTCTTTACTTGTTCATGCCATATATTTCTGTTAGATTAGCGCTTCGTCGTGTCTAGATAAATTTTTTAGTCAATATATATCACATGGTTTTATGAGACGTTAATTCTGTAACTATATTGAAAAATTTTTCCCACAGAATGTTTAGTAAATAGTAATTTGTTTTAAAAACAATCTTTTACGATACGTTAATTCTGTAACTATATTGAAAAATTTTTCTTGCAGAATGTCCAGTATATAGTAATTTGTTCTAAAAGCAATCTTTTGAATTATCAAGTATTTAATAATTAAATTGTTGCTATGTAAATATAGTTCTTTACGTGTGTAGTGTGTGTGTTTGAATTTTTTAAGCAGGAATATTTTCGTCATGAGTGTGTCCGCCAGCTGCTGAAAAAAGGGCTTTGACGCTTCGTTAAATGGCCAATTTTTCGCCAAACTAATATTTCCGCCAAAATAGTATTTTAGTTATAATCTTTATACATATTTGCGCATTAAGAAATTCCTTGTCCCGTTAATAGTAAACAAAAATATTATTATATCATTCACTGATCGGATGTCGCATCATCCCTCAACCGCATTGCGTGCTCGCATTTAATTGTTAAAATATGGCAATTGGCGATAAATCGCTTTCAAACACAGCTTAATGAAGTCGATGAAAAGAACGCGGTTGTATGAGAACCCTGGGTGATTTAGTTCAAAAAACAATTTCTACTTTAATGTTGTTTCTTTGATTATGTTTTGTCAATGTGTTGCTAGATATTTTTTTTCGATTCTCGTTCAATTCATCAAGCAAATGAGGGGAAATTAGGGTACAATTGTTCGAATTTATACTTCGAAATGCTTCAACTCGTTCTCGAATGCTTCAACATGTTCGATTTTATGATTTAGTTCCGTTTTGGTTATTTTTTTTGGAAAAAGCGAATGCGTGTTCCGAGATTAAAATTTATAATAAGCGGAGAGATGGAAGTCAAAGCCAGTTGACTTTGCAGTTTGTGATGTATGTTTATCGGCAAATATTTACATATTTGACATCGTGAACCTTTCATTCACAATGTCAAGTGAATCTACAAATAAAACAAGCTGTCGTACAATATCTGCCGCGCTTATCCATTTTCGTTGTTTGACAAGTAATCATGAAAGCAAATACGCTTTCTTTTTGCTTTGTTTTGTAATTGAAATTAACTTTGTTTTGATAAAGGAAATCTTGTAGTTAAAACTTTCGTGCCAAAAATGGTTACTTGTAACTTTGTATCATCAATTCACTTGTGTTGAGAACGCGTCTACATTTTTGACTTAAAGAGACAATCATCGTTGTTCACAACGGTAAAATTATTGTTGTATATAAAGTTGCATTGTTCCCCGTGTTTTTTGCATTATGTCCCTTGCGGATATCTTGGCGAGAAAGGGAAATTGCTCTGTCTTGAAACAAAGGTCCAAGCTGCTTTTCACTGCTCCTACTGTGAATAATGCACGCCTCGGTTCCAGGGGGTACATCACAGCAGTGTAGATGGCTTCCTTTAAACAATTAAATGTAGAATTTGTATCAGGCATTTACTGTTCTAAAGGAGTTTATGTATAAACTGTTATCTATTGGAGGCTTGTAGCGAAACTGTCATCTTATGTCGCACATATTCTTGTTTTTGCAATATTTATTCGGGGTTTTTTTTCCTGTCAATCAAATATCATACATTTTTTCGTTTATAGTATGTTCTTATTCATGTTCGGAGCCAGCTATGGGTTGACCTCATACTGCGGTGTATATATTGCTAGTCTAAATCATATCAAAATTTATAAAATGTTGCTAGTGTTTCATGAATGATCTTCACAACTTGAAACTCTCTGAAATTTGATAATTTGCCAAAAAAAACATGGTTGTGAGATGAAATATTGAATGTATATAATAAAAATAAAACACGATTAAAACATCAGCATATGGTTTGGTGGATTATTTTCCATTTTGCCTATTTCAAAGTTCCGTCAAAAACTAAAACCAAATATCAAATTCATCAATTTTTAAGTTTAAACTTTCTCCCTCTTCACTCTTTCCTCACCAACAAAACTAAAACTAGATGTCAAATTCTTGAATTATAAAGTTTAACCTCTCCCCTTCATCTTTCCCCACAAACAAAACTAGAACTATACCTACAGGCATGTATGTGCCCAAACAGCGGAAATCATTATTATTCAATTCATTTCTCAAATGATATACTTGTATCGTGTGTCATTGCACCAATATAAAGAACTTTAAAATATCAGTATATACACAAGACGAACCGGGTTTTTTCATCATTTAAACTAACATGACGCGAAAGTTTTTGTGGTAAAACTTTATTTCAAACTTGGGTTTTAGCATTTAATAAAAACGACAAGTTTTCTTAAAATAAACATGTTTCAACATCTCATGATGCCATCTTCAGGAAATAAGTGCATGTGATAAATATATGTGTGAGTAATATGATACTGTGATCCAATTTATACACTTATGAACAGATTATTATATATAAATATTACAATGAAATAGTGGTTAGAATTAATGAAGAAAGTATTTACAGGCTGAATATTGTGTTAAAACGAAAAACTCGAACGTTGAGATTAGGGTTAGTTTTGTTAATGTGAAGTGCTTCTTTGAAACGTTTAAAATACACGACAAATTTCTTTAGAGCAAACATGTTTAGGCATACTTCTTTGATTTTGAGTGCGAATGTAGTATCTGCAGTGTCGATGATTTTAAAGCAAGAGTGTGAATAGTTAGTTTTGCATGAAGGTGATTTTAAAAGGTGTCGAAAGATATGTGAGTTTTTGTTAGTTGTGGTGGTTTTTGTCCGGTAAACTGCGTTAATGAAACAAGCTATGGCCGCTTGTTTAGCCGCCATTGAGTGTCGTAACTTCCGCTTTTCATTGTTTGTGAAAAGTTTGAAACTGGGTCAGCGGCTTGAACTAAATCTTTGCTATTTTGCTTAACATCTATTCAGAGGGAATGCGCAAATGTTTGTAAACTTGGTCTCTCCATAGTTCATGGTTATGTGGTTGAAATTTTTTTCGGCCGCATAGGATTTCGGCAGTGCGCACGTGCTTTTTTACGTGTTGTGTAGGCTGTCGCTCGTGTGATGTGCTGAAATGAATTCTTTTGAACTAAGTGGTTCGAGTCATATAACGATGTTCACCTATATTAGCCTTCGTACGTGGCTATGTATGGATGCCAATATTATATTTAGCCGTTTTTGCTCGTAAGACGGAAAAATTTTTATTTTAAGAGCAATTCATCCGGAAATCAGTGCACATTGTTGCCTTTTTGCTATTTTTATTTCTTCCACCTTTTTAATACCTTCACCTTGCGTCGTGTTCGTCACAGCACATTCCTTTATGATCAAATTACTGTCACAGTATCACGAGACTCATTTAGCGTATGTTTCGTCTCAACTGCAGTCATTTTTACGTTTATTACACTGTTCCTGACCTGACGAGTACCTACCACTGAGAGCAATTTATCAATTTTTCAAAATGAATCGAGCAGTTTTGTTGTGTTTGGTGTTCGTCGCTTCTGTTCGTGCGTACTCCAGCCTAGATTTCGACGTCAAATGGGAAATGTATAAGAAGAAATACAACAAGCATTATACACCGGACGAAGAGCCTTATCGTCGCGAAATATGGAAATCAAACTTTGAGGTATGATGTGGACTCGTTGTATTTTACAATGGCTGAAATGTAGCGATGATTTCCATGTACCATAATTTAAGGTAGAAATCTTGGCGGCTTGATTTTCAACGTCATGAATGAACTTTAGTTGCTCAGGCGATCTTGTGATTCAATTTTTGTCGTTTTCATGATTTCGCGTGTTTGTTTGAGCGCCTGAATTTTTTCTATGTGCTGCTAATCAGTAGTTTTTGTCGTTACTTTCGATTTTAAGTGCTTGTCGCGAGAAATTTGTGTGAGTTTACCAGCCAAATCACTAATCGATTAGACGAAACTCTTTTAGGATGAATGAAAGTGGTTTAAAGTTCATTCTCTCGTTTACCATCATATAGAAAGTTGAGAAACACAACGCCGGCCGTCATAACTATACATTGGCAATCAATCAATTGGCCGACCTCACTCCCATTGAGTACCGGGCATTGATGCTCGGCACGAAGTACCGACCGGATAGGAAAAACGACGGGTCGACCTATTTGCTCCCAAGTTTTACTAGGCTACCAGATACCGTCGATTGGCGCAAAAAGGGTTATGTAACTAAAGTGAAAAATCAAGGTGAGCTTTGTTGACGTCACACAACAACCATAGAGATAATGATCTAATGATTATCATCAGGGTATGTTATTTGATCCTTCCTGATCCCTCGGAGTTCCCACCTTACCTAATGCTGGTTTGACTCGTTAAAAGCAATGCCATATTCCGATCATCGTCCTTTGCACTTGTGCGTTAAAACTCGCAAGGCATTGAGCTTTAGCTTCCGAGCTTTCTCTTGCTTCTCAAAGTCCCTAGTTTCTACTCACATTTTAAAAGGAATTATGTCCTCACCTCAATGTTCAAGTTTTTAGATTCAACACAATATTTAGTTTGTAACACGCTCCCCATTATCTCATTTCTTCATTATTGTTATAATTTATCCATATTTGTATATTTATCTTACTGTTACTGTATGGTATTACTTTTATAAACTCTGTGTCATTTATGTATTTATTCACTCATACTGAAGATGGCATCATGAGATGTCGAAACATGTCTATTCTCGAAAAATTAGCGGTCTATATTAAATGCACAAAAGGAATTATGTAAAAAATCTCACTAACTTCTCTTTCTTCAGGGCAATGTGGTTCTTGTTGGGCTTTCAGCTCAACGGGGTCACTTGAAGGGCAGCATTTCAAGAAAACAGGCAAATTGGTGTCGCTCAGTGAACAAAACTTGGTAGACTGTTCATATGCCTATGGCAATCATGGTTGTGAAGGTGGTCTAATGGACAACGCCTTTGATTACATTATGGCAAATGGTGGAATCGATACTGAAATGAGTTATCCGTATAAAGCGAGAGATGGAACGTGCAAATATCTTAGCAGTAAAATTGGTGCTACTGTCAGCGGTACGGCTCAATTTTTTCAATAACTTTATGTTGTTAGAATAATTGTAATTTATATTGTTCTACGCATGCCCGGTGTTGGAAGACGAATTTTGTGAAAAAGGTTTTTGATTGATCAAATATTTAACTAGTTTGTCCATCAGTAATGAATTTATTTCGATTTTATGAAAATATTCTCAAAAAAAAACTCGCGCAACATTACGCAGAGAAATACAGGAAAACCTCGCAGAAAGTTTTGGCCCTAGAACAAATTACATTATAAATTAAAAACAAAACGCGTGCGTTTGATTGGTCCGTAGCTCAGTTTGCCGCAGACCATGAAAACCGATCTGAGCTCAACCAATCAAATCAATGAAAGAGAACTTGCAAATCAACCATGGCTGTATGTGTGTATGTCAGAGGAAAAACTAAAACTGATTGCTCTTATCTCCTCTCCTCTGTATGCGTAAGCCTGTGCTAACACAGGAAACATTATTTCTTAAGGTAGTCATATACAAATTGAAGGCACTGTTTTTCCTAAAAACTCAAAATTTTTTTTTGATCATTATCGGTACTTTATGCTGTGTTTTTTATGAATATTCTAAAATTTTCGTTAAAACTATCATTTACCCACGAAAAATGCTTTCCAAGTTGGCTCTTATTGTTTTGGTTCATAACAACGCCTTAGCAACGGATTTTCACCCAAATTTAACCCTAAAAACAATTTGAAAATTGTGATGATCAATGTTGATGATTTTAAATATTTTTAGGGCACACGGACATCACGAAAGGTTCAGAATCCGACCTCAAGCAAGCCGCAGCGACCGTCGGTCCTATATCAGTTGCAATTGACGCAAGTCACATGAGTTTTCAACTTTACAAAGGCGGTGTTTATGACGAACCCCTGTGCAGCAGCGTCGCTTTGGATCATGGTGTGCTTGTCGTTGGTTACGGCACCCATCATGGAAAGGATTACTGGCTAGTCAAGAATAGTTGGGGTGAATCATGGGGTATGGATGGATACATCATGATGTCCAGGAACAAAGATAATCAATGCGGTATCGCCACGGCAGCCAGTTATCCTTTGGTGTAAAGTGTTAATATGGAGGTCTTTGGTATTTACTGTCAGCACAAGTCTTTTTTTATTGACTTTTACAAAATTTGCACGTTCCTTCATTGTATGACGCTAAACTGTTTACTGTATGACGTATCAATCTTTCGTCGTGAGTTTTTCTTTTGTACATGCACTGTTAAATGTATCGTTTCATTAAATAACACTGGCATTTGGGGACAACATGTGAATAGTTCTCATATTGGATCCGTCTTTCAATATCTGCTATGTCTCATGAACAACCGTTTTAGCACTACTTGCATATATTCGTGATTAATATATTCAGGTTATGCATGAATGGTTTTATATAAATTGACCATGTCCATGCCCGATCGATAATACTTCATGATATCTTTACGTTTATGCGAACTTTAAGCGAACAACGACTATGCTTTGGAAACAATTTGTTTGTCTGCTTTGGGTATTTTCGTCGTATTCGTCTTCGATATTGTCCAAAGCACAAACAATCGAATTAACGGTTAGCCAAGGGCAGTGGGAAGCTTGGAAATTAGCGTACGGTAGGAAATATGTTGATTTAAAAGAAAACGTTCGCCGTGAGGCCATATGGCGTGCAAATTTAAAGGTGAGTTGGTCGAAAGTCAATGTGTAATTGCCTGGCACAAAAGAAAGCATTGATAAACTATAAAATACCAAATTCAATTATATTTGTAATGCTTGTTATAACTCAATGCACTCAGATTGCTTGAAAGATATTTTTCTATATGAACATAATAGCCCAACATAAGACTTTTAAAAAGCCATCACAGTAATAAAATAGATAAGGATTAGATATTTTATTAGATATTTTATAGATAAGGATTAGAAAAGGATTAGATATTTTATTAGAAATTTTATAGATAAGGATTAGATAAGGATTAGATATTTTATTAGATATTTTATAGATAAGGATTAGATAAGGATTAGATATTTTTCTAATGTTTGCTTACCTGAGACGTGATTGAAGATGGAATTTGAAGCACGATGCTTTCATTATTCATTATATAGTTCGTTTGTTTAATACTTTCTGTTTGAAAAAAAAAGGGTTTTTTGGTATAAATTTTGTAATTAGAAAATCCAAGATCACAACATCGGAAACCATAGCTACACGTTGGCCATGAATCAGTTTGGTGATCTAACGGAGAATGAATATAGAGAAACGATGTTGAGAAACAAGTTTAGCACTGGTGTGAAACGAAACGGTTCTACTTTCCTACCGCCTTCAAATGTAGAGCTGCCTTCAACTGTGGACTGGCGCGAGCATGGTTACGTCACTAGAGTAAAGGATCAGGGTAACTGGGCATAACAATAATAATAATAATCTTTATATTAACAGATTTGCCCTTTCAGTTGAAACATCTGTTATAAATAGCTACCCAATGGTATTACCACGATATATAAAATGGCTTCAAATACTAAAATAACTTCATATGTCACATCTCTGTCGAAATATATACTTCTTAAAAACTGGAAAATACATAATTCATGTTAGACTTTAAACAGGTGCTTGCGGTGCATGCTGGGCTTTCAGTGCAACTGGGTCTTTAGAAGGTCAACATTTCAAGAAAACGGGAAAGCTGGTTGAGCTAAGCGAACAGAACTTAGTTGACTGCTCGTTCTGGTATGGAAATCGAGGCTGCAACGGTGGTTTAATGGATAACGCATTCAGATATGTGGCAGACTATGGTATTGACACAGAAAAGAGCTATCCTTATGTTGCTAGGGAGAACACGTTTTGCTGGTACAACGAAGAAAATGTTGGTGCTGGATGTTCAGGTATTTAATCTCAGTTTTGATTATTCACCAGTGTAGTAAACTGCATGTTTATGTGAGTTAGAACTGTACTGTGATTCTTAAATTGTGCTGTGGCTGTACACTGCATGTTCACAAACTGCCAAACGTCGGTGAAAAGTGAACTTCGGCCGAATGTTTGAACTCACCGAAAAAGAAGACCAGCAATGAACAAAACCCAACAACCATTTCATTACATTGTGGTTTTTAAAGGATGGATTCGTCGTATTTTATCCAAGAGAAATTTTGTTTTGAGTTTTACAAAATTTCGATCAGCCTTCTATGATCATTTTCTTCCGTGATAACTATTAATTAGTCTTCACATCACCAAAGGAGGCCAAAAACTAGTCACTCCCTGTATATTCTACTACTCTCTCTCTCCTCCCTCCCATTATAATTGCGCGACATAAACGATATCTTCTCGTCACATTAGATCACGTGGATATTGAACAATTCTCTGAGTTTCTGCTGCATTTGGCTGTTGCTACAGTAGGCCCCATATCTGTCGCCATTGATGCAGATCACAGCACTTTTCAATTTTATTCGAGTGGAGTATACGATGAAACAAGATGTAGTTCTACAAAGTTAGATCACGGTATGCTTACGGTTGGGTATGGTACATTAAACGGCAAAGATTACTGGCTCGTCAAAAACAGTTGGGGTGAATTATGGGGCTTAAAGGGATACATTATGATGTCGAGAAATAAAAATAATCAATGTGGTATAGCAACGCTTGCCAGCTATCCTCTGCTGTAGCTGCATACCACCTTAGCACGCTCTAAGCACGACATTTTTCGATGAGCCGGGTACTTTTATGGTTTAGCTAAATGATGGTTCATTTCGATGAAGATGAATGTAGTTGAGGATGTGATTTTTTTATCATATTAGATTTTTAGATGATCATATCCTGCACACGTTTTTGTTATGACTCGTCAACTGCATGCACTGGGCCGTGAATAACAGAGAAAGAACTATGTTAAATGTTAAATATCAAAACAATCATATGGTTAAAAATATATTCAAATTCCCTAATTTCGTAAAAGTACTATGGCTAATGTACATTTGATATAGACGAGGAGTTTTTTGAGAATGTTTCGACAAATTTCTATTCTCAAAAAAATCGTCGTCTATATTAAATGCATATTTAAATCCTGATTACAGAAGACTATCATACTCAGCTGAAAAAGCCCAGAAGCGAAACGATTTGCACTTGCTTTTGTTTTCACGATATTATACGTAGAAATCTTGTGTTGGTTGTACGTTCTTTAGCCCAAACCAGGCCATATGGTATACTGCTGACTTTATCATATTGAGTGTTGTGAAGAGAAAAAAACATTCACAGTCAGTTTTGCTTAAAATTTGTGAGTAATTTGATGGCACATATTCAATTTTTCCGAACTCATATATCATTCAACGAAATTGAGAAGTGATATCTAACAGGTCACACGTGACCCTTGTAAGGGAACATTTTGAACTTTCAATGAATTTGCTAAAGCAACCACGACAACAATAACTTGAAAGTTGACTCCAAGCGTTTAACCTTGTGCAATTAAATCCACCAATTGCTCGCTTTCGATATTGTCAAATGAGTTGCTCGTGACCGGATATATTAGTTCACTCGGAATAAAACGTATTGTTTGGGTTCGCGAGTGTGGGATATTGTATCAATGCTGTAGAAACTGTTTATCTGGTATCCTTGTTCCGAACTTGCAGCAGTTTGAGGCATCAATTTTTCAATCGCCTTTATCAATCATGGCTTCGTTGTCTTTGTCCGTTTTGTTGCTATTATGCGGCATAGTAACGATTTTTCAAGCTTTTCAAGTCGACAAACTCGATTTACCCGGCAGCGATGCCGAATGGGAAACTTGGAAGAAATTTCACGGTAAAACTTACGAGAATCCGTACGTTGAGACGTATCGTAAGGCAATATGGCAAGCAAATCTCGAGGTATGCTTTGACAGCTCTTCGTGCTTGGTTTTTTATAGACCTGGCAATTTATGTGCCTGTAGAGATAGCATTATTAGCTAGAAACGTGAGCTATAGAACCAAATCGACTTCTTCTATATAATAGCACATCAAAGAGCACAACAATGGCAAGGCGAAATTTAAGTTAGCCATGAACCAACTGGGCGATTTGACTCCCATGGAATATCGGTCGTTGATGCTCGGAGCGAAACATCGGAGAAATAGTATGAAGAGATCCGGTTCAACCTTTCTAGCTCCAACTGACGTAGAACTACCTGAATTTGTGGATTGGCGGACGAAAGGTTACGTCACACCTGTTAAAAACCAAGGTACGAATGTCGTGCTATGTTTTTCTTTTTTTACAACAGCGGTTGTCAGCCTCTTATCAAAATTTGAAGTTAGTCAGTAGTTAATTGTTGTCTGAAGAACTCTATTACATCAAATTTAATGTATTTCTTATATTTTTTGTGAATAAACTCAATTTACTTGTGGTACCCAACACTTCACACAAATAATCCTAGAAAATTAAAATAAAGCCTCTTTATATTATACAGGACAGTGTGGCTCTTGTTGGGCTTTCAGCACCACTGGTTCACTGGAAGGACAGCATTTCAAAAAAACTGGTAACTTGGTATCGCTAAGCGAGCAGAATCTGGTAGACTGCACCGAAAAATATGGCAACGAGGGATGTAAAGGAGGATGGATGGATAATGCTTTTGACTACATTAAAGCAAATGGTGGCATTGATACGGAAGCAACATATCCCTATTATTCAAGGGATTTGGGTTATTGTTATTTTAGAGCGTCCGGAGTCGGTGCCACAGTTACAGGTTTGTGTTCATTAGCTTCAATTTATTCTTTTTTCATGATATACATAAAATTTTTGCTTTTTTGAGCTTCGTGACAACTCAAGAATTTCGTTGTCTTACAATCCAATTAATCATCTTTCTTCCAGGTCATGTAGACATCACCAAATTCTCAGAGCAAGATCTCCAGGTTGCCGTGGCTACAGTAGGACCAGTCTCGGTCGCCATCGACGCGGGCCATGTTAGCTTTCAATTGTATCATGGAGGCGTGTATTATGAGCCATCTTGCAACTCTACAAAATTAGGTCTTGATCACGCCGTCCTTGTTGTGGGGTATGGTAACTACAATGGCGAAGACTATTGGCTCGTGAAAAATAGCTGGGGGGAATCTTGGGGCTTGAATGGGTACATCATGATGGCGAGGAACCAAAATAATAATTGTGGGATTGCAACTGCTGCAAGTTATCCACTCGTTTGATACGATCTCGACATAAATGATTTAATTAAAGTCTCCTTTTTTTAGTTGAAGTTGAACTTTGCTTTTTTTCCAAAAAAAACTTCGCTTTGTTTCCATATTCATTCTGCAATCAAACTTCACCATTTTCAAATCCAAATTGATTTGAAAAAGTTCAAAATGGAGGAAAATTTACAATCAAACGAGGTTCTTAATATGGGGAGGGGGGGTGAGTGGGTTATAAACATTTCATTTTCATCATCAGTGTCATCTTTCACGACATAACCGAAGACCTCAGTAATTTCGCAAATTTAAATTTTTGTCTCTTCGTGATGGCGACTTTTGTCGAAGCTTTTCAAGTTGTGCTGTTCTTTATTTGTGCAGTTGGGCTCGCTAGCCTCGCCTGCACTTCTGAAGAAGAAATGAAATTGTGGAACGAATGGAAACGCTTACATTTAAAATCATACGTCGACGCAAACGAAGAACATATTAGGCACGCTATTTGGTGCTCAAATTTAAAGGTATTTAGCTATTGGAATAAGCGATATGTCGATAGTTTGAAATGTAAAAAACATTTGTGTCATGAATTCGTTGGGGTATTTTGTCGGTGGTTCTTCATTTGTGTTTTGTGTGTCGTTATTTGCGTTGTCTTGTTTTGCTACGTTTGCTTAACTGCGGTTTTCAATTATCCGGAAATTGTAAAACAAACAAAATTGTCGAGAAAATTTAAAAAAGAACTATACCATTGGAAACTATACTAATACTATTGGAAACATTTAAAATTAAGGAATTGTTAAGCATACTTAGATATGATATTTTTCCATCCAAATTGGCAGTGAACATCTATAAGTTTATCTTACGGCAATTCCATTGCTAATTCACCAAAAGCCCTTTTCAAAATAAATGATTTTAGAGAAAAGTGAAGCACGAGAGAGGAAATCACAGTTTCAGTATTGCCTTGAACAAATGGTCAGATTTGACAGCCATTGAATTTCAAAAAATGATGTTAACCAAAGAGCGGGGAAACTTTGACAATTTCTATCGCAGTATAAGTGAAAAAATATTGCCCAAAGAAGTTGACTGGCGAAAGAAAGGATGCGTTTCACCAGTTGTGAATCAAGGAGGTTGGTGTAAGAATGTTTTGCAAATGAAGTAGGTTTTGTGTAACAGTGAGTCAAGCAAATATTCAAGTCCATGCTTTTAACTCATCAAATCAATGAGTGTGTAGGCTGCTTCAGGTGTAAAACTTTGATCTTCAGAGTGTTTGCAAAGTATGAATTTCTTGCTGTGTTGTATTGATAATGTTTGATAGTCGTTAAAATGTTTCGTTTGAATAAAGAGATTTCAAGAAGTTGGGGCTTCAGTGCTTTGGGATCTTTGGAAAGTGAACATTGCATAGCAACAGGAAAGATGTTAACGTTAAACGTCACAGAACTTGAAGAATGCTGTACTATTTGTCGATCAGTTTCTGACGCTTTTCAATACATGATTGATCACAACGACGACTATCCACACGATTCTAAAAATTGTAATTTTTCCACGGAAGCTTTTGGAGCAAGTCTAACAGGTACGAGCTTCGACGTATTTAGCGTTGGTCAAAATGAATTGTGAGTCAATTTTGAACATAACGGTACTTTTATATAAAAGGTATTGTTTGTGAATCTCTAAAGAACGAATTATTTATTTAGACCGTTGATGATTGATTGGGGACAATGATTTCTTGGTAAAACGTGTTTTCAAAATTCTTTTGCCCAGGGTACGTGGAGTTGCCTTTTGCCAACGAATTTGCACTTCAAGGAGCTGTCGCCCATATTGGCCCAATACCCGTCACAATCAACGCTGGTCTCCCCAGTTTTCAAATGTACACCGATGGTGTTTATGACGATCCCTCATGCCATCCCAGTCAGCTAAACCATGCAGTGTTGGTAGTTGGCTATGGCACATTAAATGGTAAAGATTATTGGCTGGTGAAAAATAGTTGGGGAAGAAACTGGGGCATGAAGGGTTACATCATGATGGCGAGGAATAAAGAGAATCAATGCGGGATAGCTAGTGCTGCTGTTTATCCCACCGGAGTGACATTTATGGATAGTACATTTTCTATGAAAATTTAGGAAATGTTGTGCTTTGATGAAAAAATTGTGAAGTGATCTGGTAAACTCGTTCCAATAGAAATACTTTTGAGCTGCAATTGATTTAAGCTGTGTTTTTGATATGGCGAACAACCTTTCCCCTTTAAAACTATCATACTTTCAAATGATTTTTTTGTAGTTTTTCTAAAGTCGCATTCTCGTTTATAGAGGCTAGAGCTTGTGCACGTTCCGAAGTCGTCGATACATCCAATGATTGTCGTAAGCCTTCAGAAAAACATTGAGGACACAGGCGTAACTAGAACGTTAATGGGGGTGGGTGGGTGTATATTCATATATTCAGTTGTGCCCTACTGATTTCTTTTGAAATTCAAATTACTTTCAAAAGAAATCAGTAGGGCACAACGGAATATATAATTAACGTTCTAGTTACGCCACTGATTGAGGAGCTATTATTATGATCGTAGCTCAGTAACTTGTTCTTAGCTAATTGGGAAGCCAATTTCAGAATGTTATAATCTATAGCCTGGCTGTCTTTGACACATGAAGCTGTATGTTCATATGTAATTTACACATGTATTTTTATTTATAACGCACTTGAGAGCATATGAATAGGAAAACGTCATAGTTATCGGTTGAAATTTGTAATTGACGATAGAGACATGGAGAATTTTATGATACACAGAAACATCAGAGGATAACAACACTGTCTGTCAGTGTGTGACGTTTACTTGTACAATCATGCGACACCTAATCTACTTTAAACTAGGTTTTAAGGGAAGTACGCATCACTCCTTTTACGCATTAATGGTCAACCATATTTAAAAGGTTTTACAACATCCATAAAAAATTTAAAGTCCATATCGATGCTCCGAACTTTTTGCGACATATTTGATATTTCGTTTCTTAGCAACGTGTTAAACATTAAACCAGTGATTAAACTATGAATGTTTTATGAATGTTTTATGCAGTGCGGTGTTTGAAATTAAATGAAGATATGATCTTCGCACTTTGCTGATCATATCTTCATTTGATTAAACTATCTCCAAAAAATATGTCCAATAAATCCAATGCATTTTTTACTTGTCAGCGGTCATTAATGGAGAATCTGAGAGTATGCGCAAGCGCCACGTTAGCAACTGCGGTAACGGTCAACAAACAGTTATGACGCAGAAAAAGGAAGGACGTGGCACACATACTTTACATATTTTCTATGTCTTGTGACTGTCACATGAGGCTATTATTTATCATAGGCTAATCGGCAAGAAAAAGCTTTCTATTGCCTTTTCATCGTTTTACATCTATAAATATTTTACGATTCAGCGAAATGAATTTAACGACACTGATCGCCCTCATCTTCGCTTGCCTCACTGCTGTAAACGCGGCGTCGCTTTCGGCATTCGACAAGGATCTACAATGGTCAGCATGGAAGACGTATCACAGGAAGATCTATAAAGACGATTTCGAAGAAAGCTTTCGACATTCGATATGGTTGTATAATCTCAAGGTACTTCAAATCATTTAGCAAATGATTTGAATCGCTTCAATTTCGAATCGCTTCAATTTTAAACGTGTCTTTGTTGTATACGTTTTAAATCATATATTGGTGTACGTGTGTGATGCAATTAATACAATATGATAAAATATTTCGTTGAATTATAACAAATTGTATCATGTCCAATTTACCTTATTGTGGTGTGGGGCAGATAAATAAGCTATTTTCTATAATATAATGAAATTAAAATAAAATCTCGCAACGGGGGGGGGGATTAGTGAGGGGGTTGACAAGAGCTGATGCAATTTTCAAACTCGTCACTGCTAAAAAAATTTAGAAAATTGAAGAGCACAACAAGGTCAGATCATTTAAACTTGCCATTAATCATTTGGGAGATTATACAACTCTGGAATACAGGCATTTGCTATTGGGATCAGTATATAATCCTTATATGAAACGAACTGGTTCGACCTTCCTACCGCCATCCAATGTCAAGCTGAATGCTACAGTTGACTGGAGACAACATGGATATGTCACTCCAGTGAAGAACCAAGGTCAGTATAGAACAACGTAATTGTATTGTATATCACTTGGAGTATGAAAACCAGATAATGATGCAAGATTTTTACATGATGTATGATAGGTCAATGTGGCTCCTGCTGGGCATTTAGCACTACTGGCTCGCTTGAAGGCCAACACTTCAAGAAGACTGGAGAATTAGTTTCACTTAGTGAACAAAATCTTGTTGATTGTTCATCAAGCTATGGAAACAATGGTTGCGATGGAGGTCTTATGGACAATGCCTTTAACTACATCAAGGCAAACGGGGGCATTGATACTGAAGCTAGTTATCCGTACACGGCAAAGGATGGAAATTGTAAATTTAGTGAGAGCGATGTTGGTGCTACTTGCACTGGTAGGTATAAAATGTATGGTACCTTAACATTTTATGATTTTTTAAAAATCAGCCTTTTGCAAACATGGGTGCTCGTTGGTCAAATAAAGAAGCCATGTTTTTATAAAGAAGCTGTGTTTTCATAACTCTATAAAATAATGGAATTTTAGTTTTGCAAAAGCATTACAGGTTGCATAGTTTGTGGGGTGAATTTTAAAGGCAAAAATGTAAACAGCATGTCTATTAGCATGTCAATTAACATTTAAAATCAATAAATTAATCTTTTTCACAATGTTTTTTTTTAAAAGGCTATCTTTTAAATGAAATGGAAAACATATTTACTTGTTTCCATTGAGTTACAGAATAAAACAAGAATAATATTTCTTAAATATTACATTTTATGTATCACTATTTTCAGGCCATGTAGATGTAACAAAAGATTCGGAAAAAGATTTGAAGAGTGCTGTTGCAACAGTTGGCCCTGTATCAGTTGCTATTGATGCCAGCCACTTCTCTTTCCAATTCTATCATAGTGGTGTATATGATGAACCATTTTGCAGTTCAACGAAGTTGGACCATGGGGATTGGTGGTTGGTTATGGTGAATACAATAGTAAAGACTATTGGCTTGTCAAGAATAGTTGGGGGGCTCAATGGGGTCTTCAAGGATATATTCGAATGACGAGGAACTCTGACAATCAGTGTGGAATTGCTACAGCTGCAAGCTATCCTCTTGTTTGAATTTTTTTGTATTGAATTATTTAAACAATTATCAACCTCGTCAAGTTGAGCGTATCATTGTACCACATTCATCCACATTTTTACTCCCTTTGTGTAATGCAACTCATTTTTGGGTATTTTTCTTTTGTGATAAGGAAACTTCTTAATCTTTACTGCAAAAATTTTTTTTCTAAACTATATTGGTTTTTTATTTGTTATGTTCTTTGCATGTATAATAACTGTACCAGAGCTAGACAGTCTATTTCTTCTAGAAGTAAAAGTTTGGGCTGGCATTGCCATTGATGATGAATGATCATTGAATAGTTCAATGTGAATGATATGACAAGTCGCTTTTCACTTCAAAAAAATTGCTGTCTAGATAATCTAGTTCCATTTTTAGTCAATCTTATCTAAATTCAGTAAATTGTAAAAATTGACATGAGCTGTGGTGAAGCATGGCAATGATGTGAAATTTTTATTGAAAATATCAAACAATTGTAAGATTTAAAAATCCTTTTTCCGTTCACATGATCGATGTTTTATTCAAAATAATGCTGAAACTGCACTTATAGATAGGAAATGATGAAACTGCGCTTATAGCGGAGTGAAAGAAGCAATCACATGAAGTGAGGGTCAATATTAATAACAATACACTGGAATAACATTGGACGGAATTCTTTGAAGAAAAGATGAGCCAAGGGGGGGTATGGTTGAAAGTATCAAATTGAGAAATTGCCGTGTTTCGTACATGGAAGTGAAGAGCAAGTACGTATGTAAACATGTCATGCTCCAATTTTAAACAACAGGATTAGACCAACTTTACTGTAAAATGAACGGTAGCTTCAGCGAAGGTCGATATTTTGCAAGTCCATCCAATTTCACGTCGTCCTTTCAAATAATCGAACGTTCGACGGCTAATGGCCGTTCGACTGGGAGAGAAAGTGTAACCTCAAGCATTAGTAGATTTGAAAGTTGTATTTTGGGAAGACAGGTCGTCGAACCGCAGAAGAAGCATACGGTAGGGATGAAGATACAAACATCGAATTCTAGGCCATGAACAATCGAAATGCCGTTTGAATTTTTTTGAATGAGTGATGAGTCAAGGTTATTATTCCTGTATAGTTGTACAAAATCGAAGTAGACGGTGGTTTTCAAAAGTGGTACATTTATCGGCGTTATCGAGATTTTGTGCTTCTCAATAAGAAGGTATTTGCGTTCGTTGAATTTTATAATAGCATAATTGGCGTGTATATTTTATTATTTTTAGACTGTAAGATCACGTACTACCGTGAAATTGGCACCACATTGGGCACCACATTCAACACAACATTCATCACAACATTCATCACCACATTCAACTAAAATTTATCATTCAAAATGATAAATCAAAAAATCGTCTTTAAAACACGTTTTCCATCAAATACAACAGTAAAAAATAATTCTTAACTGTTTATTACTATTTTACAGTCCTTAAACATCACAAAAAATGTATAAAAGTCAAGAAATTGAAGAAAACACTAAGATTTATATTACAGTGTACTTTCCATTTCTCTTAAATAGCCTATAATTTAAAAACTACACGGTAGAATTTTTTTAAACTTGGCCAGAATATAGATAATTATATTGTCTAAAATATATCCAAAATCTGGAGGTGGCACAAAAAAATAAATGATAGAAAATCATCGACAAAGTCGGATGACACGAATGCGCGTAATATAATCTTATATATTTAAGTTAAGAATTCCGGTTCTTTAACAAACAAAGCCTTATAAATAGAAAACTACACGGTAGAATTTTTTTAAACTTGGCCATATTGTAGATATTCTTATTGTCTATGACATATCCAAAATCTGGAGGTGGCACAAAAAATAAAGGAATAATATTCCTTGAGAATGTACTCTGGTATTAACCGTGAAGTTGCCACCACATTCGACAAACAGCTCTATAGCTAAAAACTACACGGTAGAATTTTTAAACTTGGCCATATTGTAGATATTCTTATTGTCTATGACATATCAAAATCTGGAGGTGGCACAAAAAATAAATGATAGAAAATCATCGACAAAGTCGGATGACACGAATGCATGTAATATGATCTTATATAATTACGTTTAGAATTCCGGTTCTAAAACAAACAAAGCCTTATAAATAAAAACTACACGGTAGAATTTTTTAAACTTGGCCAGAATATAGATAATTATATTGTCTAAAATATATCCAAAATCTGGAGGTGGCACAAAAAAATAAATGATAGAAAATCATCGACAAAGTCGGATGACACGAATGCGCGTAATATAATCTTATATAATTAAGTTAAGAATTCCGGTTCTTTAACAAACAAAGCCTTATAAATAAAAAACTACACGGTAGAAATTTTTTAAACTTGGCCATATTGTAGATATTCTCATTGTCTAAAACATATCCAAAATCTGGAGGTGGCACAAAAAAATAAATGAAAGAAAATCATCGATAAAGTCGGATGACACGAATGCGCGTAATATAATCTTATATATTTAAGTTAAGAATTCCGGTTCTTTAACAAACAAAGCCTTATAAATAAAAAACTACACGGTAGAAATTTTTTAAACTTGGCCATATTGTAGATATTCTTATTGTCTATAATATATCCAAAATCTGGAGGTGGCACAAAAAATAAAAGAAATAATATTCCTTGAGAATGTACTCTGGTATAAACCGTGAAGTTGGCACACATTCGACAAACAGCTCTATAGCTAAAACTACACGGTAGAATTTTTTAAACTTGGCCAGAATATAGATAATTATATTGTCTAAAATATATCAAAATCTGGAGGTGGCACAAAAATAAATGATAGAAAATCATCGACAAAGTCGGATGACACGAATGCGCGTAATATAATCTTATTATTAACTTCCTATATCCATGTAATTTTTCAAAGAAAGGCCTATAAATAAAAAACTACACGGTAGAAATTTTTTAAACTTGGCCAGAATATAGATAATTATATTATCTAAAATATATCCAAAATCTGGAGAGTGCACAAAAAAATAAGTTGTAGAAAATCATCGACAAAGTCGGATGACACGAATGCATGTAATATGATCTTATATAATTACGACTTTGTCGTAATTACGACTGTGTCATCCGACTTTATCGATGATTTTCTATCATTGATATATTTTGAACAATGAACTATCTACAATATGGCCAAGTTTAAAATTTCTGATAATTTTATTTATAAGGCTTTGTTGTTAAAACCGGAATTCTTGGCAATATATAGATTATATTGCGCGCATTCGTGTCATCCGAATCGATGTTTTCTGTCATACATTATAATTATATTTGTTACAATTATCTCCGTTCTAGTTTGAAAATTCTAACGGTACAACTATAAACTGTTGTCGATGTTCTCAACTTCACGGTACCAAGTACATTCTCAAGGAATATTATTTCTTTTATTTTCTTATTACACATATCTGGCTATAAAATTTCTACATTTTTTATGGGCTGTTTGTTAAAGAACCGGAATCTTAACTTAAATATAAGATTATATTACGCATTCGTGTCATCCGACTTTATCGATGATTTTCTATCATTTCTTTTTGTGCCACCTCCAGTTTTGGATATGTTTTAGACAATATTATCTATGGCCAAGTTTAAAAATTTCTACCGTAATTTTTTATTTATAAGGCTTTGTTTGTTAAAGAACCGAATTAAATATATAAGATTATACGCGCATTCGTCATCCACAATCGATGATTTGTCATTTATTGCCACCTCCAATTTTATATTTTGACAATATAATTATCTATATTCTTTTAAAAAATTCTACCGTGTAGTTTTTATTTACGAGCCTTTGTTTGAAAATTACATGGATATGGGAGTTAATTATAAGATTATATTGCGCATTACGTGATCATCCGACTGTCGATGATTTTCTATCATTTATTTTTTGTGCCTCAGATTTTGGATATTTTGAACAATATAATATCTATATTCTGGCCAAGTTTAAAAATTCTACCGTGTAGTTTTATTTATAGGCTTTGTTTGTTTTAGAACCGGATTCTAAACGTAATTATATAAGATCATATTACATGCATTCGTGTCATCCGACTTTGTCGATGATTTTCTATCATTTATTTTTTGTGCCACCTCCAGATTTTGGATATGTTATAGACAATAAAATATCTACAATATGGCCAAGTTTAAAAATTCTACCGTGTAGTTTTTTTATACCTTTGTTTGCAAAATTACCTGGACATAGGAAGTTAATTATTAAATATTATATTACGCGTATTCGTGTCATCCGACTTTGTCGATGATTTTCTATCATTTACCTCCAGATTTTGGATATCATGACAATAAGAATATCTACAATATGGCCAAGTTTAAAAATTCTAGTTTTATTTATAGGTCTTTGTTTGTTAAAGAACCGGAATTCTTAACTTATTTATGCAATATTATATTACGCGCATTTGAGTCATCCAACTTTGCCGATGTTTTTCTATCATTTATATTTTGTGCACTTTCAAATTTTGGATATATTTTAGACAATATAAAATTCTATAATATACTTGAGTTTAAAAATTCTACCGTGTAGTTTTTAGCTATAGAGCTGTTTGTCGAATGTGGTGCCAACTTCACGGTTTATTCTCAAGGAATACTATTCCTTTTATATTTTGTGCACTCTCAGATTTTGGATATGTTATAGACAATAAAAATATCTACAATATGGAAGTTTAAAAATTCTACCGTGTAGTTTTTTATTTATAAGGCTTTGTTTGTTAAAGAACCGGAATTCTTAACTTAAATATATAAGATTATATTACGCGCATTCGTGTCATCCGACTTTGTCGATGATTTTCTATCATTTATTTTTGTGCCACCTCAGATTTTGGATATATTTTAGACAATATAATTATCTATATTCTGGCCAAGTTTAAAAATTCTACCGTGTAGTTTTTATTTATAAGGCTTTGTTTGTTTTAGAACCGGAATTCTAAACGTAATTATATAAGATCATATTACATGCATTCGTGTCATCCGACTTTGTCGATGATTTTCTATCATTTATTTTTTTGTGCCACCTCCAGATTTTGGATATGTTATAGACAATAAAAATATCTACAATATGGCCAAGTTTAAAAAAATTCTACCGTGTAGTTTTTTATTTATAGGCCTTTGTTTGCAAAGTTACCTGGACATAGGAAGTTAATTATTAAATATTATATTACGCGTATTCGTGTCATCCGACTTTGTCGATGATTTTCTATCATTTATTTTTTTGTGCCACCTCCAGATTTTGGATATATTTTAGACAATATAATTATCTATATTCTGGCCAAGTTTAAAAAAATTCTACCGTGTAGTTTTTTAGCTATAGAGCTGTTTGTCGAATGTGGTGCCAACTTCACGGTTTATACCAGAGTACATTCTCAAGGAATATTATTTCTTTTATTTTCTTGTGCCACCTCCAGATTTTGGATATATTTTAGACAATGAGAATATCTACAATATGGCCAAGTTTCAAAAATTTCTACCGCGTAGTTTTTTATTTATAAGGCTTTGTTTGTTAAAGAACCGGAATTCTTAACTTAAATATATAAGATTATATTACGCGCATTCGTGTCATCCGACTTTGTCGATGATTTTCTATCATTTATTTTTTGTGCCACCTCCAGATTTTGGATATATTTTAGACAATATAATTATCTATATTCTGGCCAAGTTTAAAAAAATTCTACCGTGTAGTTTTTATTTATAGGCCTTTGTTTGAAAATTACATGGATATAGGAAGTTAATTATATAAGATTATATTACGCGCATTCGTGTCATCCGACTTTGTCGATGATTTTCTACAACTTATTTTTTTGTGCCACCTCCAGATTTTGGATATATTTTAGATAATATAATTATCTATATTCTGGCCAAGTTTAAAAAATTTCTACCGTGTAGTTTTTTATTTATAGGCCTTTCTTTGAAAAATTACATGGATATAGGAAGTTAATTATATAAGATTATATTACGCGCATTCGTGTCATCCGACTTTGTCGATGATTTTCTATCATTTATTTTTTTGTGCCACCTCCAGATTTTGGATATACTTTAGACAATATAATTATCTATATTCTGGCCAAGTTTAAAAAAATTCTACCGTGTAGTTTTTTATTTATAAGGCTTTGTTTGTTTTAGAACCGGAATTCTAAACGTAATTATATAAGATCATATTACATGCATTCGTGTCATCCGACTTTGTCGATGATTTTCTATCATTTATTTTTTTGTGCCACCTCCAGATTTTGGATATGTCATAGACAATAAGAATATCTACAATATGGCCAAGTTTAAAAATATTCTACCGTGTAGTTTTTTAGCTATAGAGCTGTTTGTCGAATGTGGTGCCAACTTCACGGTTAATACCAGAGTACATTCTCAAGGAATATTATTCCTTTTATTTTTTTGTGCCACCTCCAGATTTTGGATATGTCATAGACAATAAGAATATCTACAATATGGCCAAGTTTAAAAAATTTCTACCGTGTAGTTTTCTATTTATAAGGCTTTGTTTGTTAAAGAGCCGGAATTCTTAACTTAAATATATAAGATTATATTACGCGCATTCGTGTCATCCGACTTTGTCGATGATTTTCTATCATTTATTTTTTTGTGCCACCTCCAGATTTTGGATATATTTTAGACAATATAATTATCTATATTCTGGCCAAGTTTAAAAAAATTCTACCGTGTAGTTTTTAAATTATAGGCTATTTAAGAGAAATGGAAAGTACACTGTAATATAAATCTTAGTGTTTTCTTCAATTTCTTGACTTTTATACATTTTTTGTGATGTTTATGGACTGTAAAATAGTAATAAACAGTTAAGAATTATTTTTACTGTTGTATTTGATGGAAAACGTGTTTTAAAGACGATTTTTTGATTTATCATTTTGAATGATAAATTTTAGTTGAATGTGGTGATGAATGTTGTGATGAATGTTGTGTTGAATGTGGTGCCCAATGTGGTGCCAATTTCACGGTAGTAGATCACGTTGTTATCTCGTGACTGAGAGTATACATTGATTTTTTGGGGGTACAAAACTTCGCATACCTAGGTTCGACATTTGATCTAGCTCGTTATGTGGCTTGAACTATATCAATGTGTCTATATCTCTATTTTGTAATAAGATTTTACTCAATTTCAATTGGCAATCATGTGATTAAATTTGTTGAGTAATTTGTTGAGTAATTAGTCTGTGAATTTGTTATTATATAATTTATGGCAAGCGCCATTTCTGGTGAAATAGCCTGAAGCTTTGATTGGCTCAGAACTTTTTATAAACAGAAGAAGCCATGTACAAATGTGGATTGAAGACAACCCAATTTTCTTGCTAATTGATTTTTTTACTGATTTGCAAAATAGTGATAAAGAGAAAAGACGGAAAGTTTCATTTCATGTCAAAAAAATAGAATGGGTTAACATTTATTAATCTTGCTTGCTCAGTGTTTATATTCCTCAAGAATAGCTTTGTTGATAAAAGCCTAGTAGTATATCATGGCAATAAGCTTACATACTAGCATCATGGTCATTTCCTTCAAAACTATGATGTCATCATCACCATAGTTACCTATTTTGACGCAAGTTTGTATGCAAATTTTGTCTCTACTTTTTAGCTGAGAAAACTGTTTCCAAACTTCCTACTTACTCTCCCATCAAAAAGAATGATTGGGAACAATTTCAATAAAGGTAAGATGACCCTTCATTTCCTCCACACAATTCATCACCAAAGACAATTGAATATAATTTCATGTTTATTTCATAATCATTGACAGAGGATTCCCATTTCCCATTCATGTTTTTTGTAGACTTTATAAGGAGGAGACAGGAAGGACTTGACGAGTTTGTACGAAATATTTTACACCACCATGAATTATGTCAAAGGTTGCAAAGCTTTTTTGTTGTTTCTTCAAGTCCTTAGTCATTGATTATGGTAGTTATGATTTGAATGGAATTTAAGTTTGACAATTTTTGTCAACTGAATTAATGGCAATGAAGTTCAATCATGTAGACAATTATCATTTGACTACTCAAATTTGTTCACTACCCATGAAAACAACTGCTTCAACAAAATGCATGTTTTAATTTGACATTAATATTTTTCTTGTTAAAAAATAATATATTGCTTTTTTGGGGGGGGGGGGTGGGAGTGCATTATAGGGCTGATGTTGCTGAGTGCATTACCACACTAGTAAAAATTAAGGCTGCACCCAACTCCCCCCCATACTCCAGCATTTCCAATGCTCCTGACCAATTTATTTTATTTTTAGTGACCCTGTTTTGCAATTCTTCCGTTTTGAAAATCCTCCGCTGCCAATGGAGAGCCTGGATGCTTGTCAGAAATACTGTGAAGACTTGGAACAGACAGTAGTTGAGCAGAAACACAGAATTCGTGATCTTGAGGACGAGATAAATACCTTGACAAATGACTTGGATAAAAGTTTTCATCATCAGAAAGAAGCACAAGGACTTGCCACACATTTTGAGTCGCAATATTCAACGCAAGGAAGTCAGTTGCAGGTAAGGGCAATGTACTACTTAGGTTTTGTAGCCAATAAAGGAGAACTCTAAACCACTGACATTGGTTATTGAACATTTTCGTGACATTCACGTCACTTTCTTCCATAAATGAACAATTTACAGGAATTGAATGTCAAATTAAACATGGCTCATCAGCATGAACTGGAAGCAAGGCAGGAGGTGGAAAACTTAAAACACGAAATGCAAACGGAGCGTACTCGTGTTCGAGAAGCGCGTGATATTGAAAAACACAAGCAAGAACAGTTGTTAGAAGAGAAATGGTCAGAGTTTCGTAGCGTTACTGGAGATGTAAATAAGCAACTCGACAACCTGATGACGTCATTCAGTCGATTGTCTAATGTTAGTGTCAGTTACGCCGGGGAAAGTTTTGGTATGAATTCAACCATCGAATGAGTCGGGAAGCTATAACTTAAATCATAAATACTAGCTTTCTTAATTACGGACAATCATTTTTGTTGTCACAGAACAAGTTAAAAACAATTCGTTTCAAAAAGCTTACGATATTTTTTATCATCACGTTTATCATGAAAAATTACACGTTTATTGGGCAAACAAAGTTTTAGCTTTTATACCACTTTCTTAAAACGGAAGTACGATTATATAATCTCACGTGTAACAAACCTTACATCAGCTTATGTTACTCGGCTTTTGACGA
This sequence comes from Xenia sp. Carnegie-2017, assembly GCF_021976095.1. Classification (NCBI taxonomy): domain Eukaryota; kingdom Metazoa; phylum Cnidaria; class Anthozoa; order Malacalcyonacea; family Xeniidae; genus Xenia; species Xenia sp. Carnegie-2017. Next base: position 2,181,963 of record NW_025813469.1, on the reverse strand, counting down.
GTAACACCAGACTTTTTGATATATTTGAGTTACGATATTTTTCTGTAAGGCCATACAACTGTTGTATAACAAAATAACAGTAGTTTTTGCTGCACGGCATTTGTCATTTATCGTTGCCATATTGAAATTTATAGTGTCATTTTTTACATAGAGTGTTTATAGTATATGCTATTTTTAATATTATACTATCTTTATACTACATAAAAGATAAAAGTTTCTCCGGATTTTAAATGATTTTTATTGAGCTTTCGACTCTTTTATGTATTAAATGCCTGGATTACCAATTTTTAAACTTATCTTTATACTCTATAATAGTGTTTATATTTCACGCTACTGCATAAATCATTACTATAGCAGCTAGGTGTTGTACATAGCAGCATAGAAATAGCATTATATCGTTACTCTATACTGAGTGCTTATATTCCTAGAGTTTAAACCTGCTGAAACGATGGCGAAACACACAGAAAATTTGAAGAAGGTATATCTTCTGACATATCTGCAGTTATACTGGTGTATTTTTCGTTGTTGTGGGCAGCATTTAAAGTTTTTCGTTTACAGGCAATCGAGGTTACCAGAAAGCAACAGGAAGATATTTATAAGAAAATGATGAAGGTTTGTTTACGTAATTAATAAGCATGATTATATTTTGATGCGTTTAGTGTCAGGTAATATTCTAGGGTATTTTTGTGAGACGGGGGGCTGTAGTGCCAGCGACGCCGGAACAACGCTAATTTGGGGGAATGCACGTTATACTTTATTACTTTCTATTGAAGTCAATTGTGATTAGGAATTATAACTTATGAATACATGAATATCAGCCACCCCCCATTAGCGATGTTCCCGCGTCACTGGGTGCAGGTTTTGGTTATGCGTAGACGACTATGCAACCACTATTGTGAGAGCTATTACCAAACCTTGACTCATTCTACTGCAACCATGTGCAGTATGTTAGTCTCACATATGTACTACTATGTACCACCATGTACAGTATGTTAGACTCACATATGTACTACTATGTACCACCATGTACAGTATGTTAGACTCACATTTGAGCTACTATACGTATTTGATGTTATCTTACCTTATGATTTTACATAAATTTGTGTTTTCGGCAATAATTGCTTTCCAGCCCACTTTAGTCCTTCAAAACACCGATCTTCTATAGGACTAGCGATAAATTGCCCAGACTCATGCATTTGTTGATGGAGACACTGATGGATATGGATGTTGCATGATAATATATTTAGATGTATAATAAAGAAGTGCAAGACCTCAAAGCCGAACTCGCTCGAGAGGATTTCATAGCTCTGGTAATCTTTACCATAGGAACAAATCTATGAATTTTGTGAGTGATATTCAATTCGTCCGAATGTACTTTCTCTGAAATAGACACGGACCCAAGATACTGAAACTCTTAGAGCAGAAGTAAAAGAAATACAATTTAGGCACACAAAGGACATGATGGTTTGTAGCGCAAGTCTCACTCTGGTTGTAGGACCACGATAAACATATGATAAATTTGTGAATTTTTTTTTAAACCATCTTCCAGCAAAAAGACGAAATGATTTACGAACTGCAGCGGCAGCTTTCAATATCACAATCCAACTCTATCACAGTTGAACAGGTCGGTTGCTTTATTTTGGTTATGACGTGATTGTGTAACGTAATTTTGGACTATAATATAGTTGTGGTTAGTTGAAATTTTTGTCATATTTACGTAAGACTGACGAATGTGTCTATGAGCATAATGAAAGTTCTCTTTGTTTGCCTTCTTGATAAGTCAGAACGCATGTTCCAGTATCATTTTGCTATTTTTGAAGAAATACTTTTATGCGCTTGTACTGGGAGTGAAGCTGAACATGGCGATTTGTGGCTTTACAATGGATAAATTTAACTGGATGACACCTCAGGTAAATATTTTCTACGTTAAAATTATCTCATTGGAATTATTTGACCGTTTTTTTATGTTGCATGTGCTTTTATTTTGATGCTCAAAGTTTGAACGTCAGGGGCTCTGGAAACAAGTTAAAAGGTGTCTAACTCACTGGCTCCACTGCGTTCCTTTATAAATGTGTCACTATACCACGTACGTGTTGACAGTGTTGCTCTTGTTCTCTGTACATCCGGACATCTGCTATCTCCGGAGCCCTTGGTGGACGTTGTTCGCAATTTTAGCGATATTTGACGTGCTTCATTGATTGTAAATATAATTCTTATTATTTAGAGCTTATACAATCGTGCCAAAGCAAGTGGTGTTGACATTGAAAGTTGGCCAAGATGGGTTTCCCAAGAAATTGCATCTTTTTCCACCCCTTCTTAGGAAATTAGGAATTGGACAAAATGGAAATAGACTCCGATTGTAAATTCTATAAATTTTATGAAGTAACGCCTTGCTTCAGTTGAATCACCGCTGAAATGTACTCACGGCGCAAGAAAAATTGGCGGGAATTTATTCACAAACTATGTACATGGCTGTCTTCAGGTGGGGAAGAAAAGCACTAAATTCACAAAAACTAGGCAAATACACCCAGGAAATCCATTTAAAAATTCGCAGTAGTCATGGAAAGGGTAAGTAGCTCGTTCATGTGAAGTTTTTTTCACGTTTTTGCAGTTTTACTGACAATAATTTTGAATTTTACCGTCGAAAAAAACAAACTATGCCAGGAGAATACGTATTTAGCTTTTCGAAAAAGTATTTTGTTTATCAAATGCAATTCGCTTCAAATCATTTCGTAATGACCAGAATACAACAAAAACAAAGGTGTGTAGTTTATGGTGGTAATGTAGTTATTGTAAGCTATAAATATAAGTAATATAATATTTTAACTTATTTAAAAGTTGTCAATGTTTTAAAGACTAGTGACTCCTGGATTGTTGAATTTGTTTGTGTGCAGTACTTTTTAGTATCTTTATGATTCTTGTACTGATTTTATTCAAAAGATTTTTCAAAAAAAGTTAACATTAGTACAGTATGGAATTTCAACAATTTGTTTCTTGCCTAATACTAAGTCAAATAACTTGAGAGGCTTTTTATCAATGTTAGCAAGTTGACCTCTGTTCAACTTGTGAGGTCTTTAAAAGAAGTAGAAGTTTCCAATATTTGTTTCACATGTTACAACACCAATAATTTTCACCTAAAAATATGACTTCAGGGTGATTTTGTAATTTATCCTGAACATATGGCATTTCTATAGTAAGGATATTTCAATATGAAACTTTAAGAATAAGTTGATATTTTACAAATGGTAAATAAATTAATAGTTTTACAAATAATTTAACGTAGCTATTCTGAAGATAATGAATACAATCAAACAGGAAAAGAAATACTATTTATAATTTTTGTGAATATATATGCCAAATTACAATTAGTAAAATTATTTAAGTTTGCAAAACTGTCTTACTTTAAGAGACAATTTCATCAAAATTGTTAATTTCTTGTCTTCAAAAGAGGAAGAAGTTGTATTTATATTTTATCTTTCAACATGCCATCCTTGGGTTTTGTTTGAAGCATGGCATAAAAGAGGGCATATATGGCCAAGAGAGAAACAAGAATAATCATACAGTACAACAATACCGTCTAGACAAAACAAAAGATTAAATTTTGTTGAATCTCTGTTGTGACCTTTGCTGTGCTGTTTCATTTAATTACAGTTAGTCAAACATACATGAAAATGCTTATACAAAAAATGCTACATATGGGCGCTGTTGCAATGGAAGAGGTAATTCTGACCTTAATAGAAGGTCAAATGTGATATAACCTCAACATAACTGTTAGGTTTTTCTTTTGATTGTAATTGGCTAAATTGTGTGACAGATTACACAACATTGGAGGAACTTGTGTGGTGTTACCTGCAAGTAGCTGCTTTCCGTTGAACGTGATTGTGCACGATTCTTTTCAGCTATCGTATGCTTTTTGCTCCTACCTTTGAACTCCTGTTTTCCTATTAGTGTGAAAAAAGTTGTTTGTGAAAATAATTCATTGTCTTAAGCATTTGACGGCTGCACGTTTTAAATTGGTGCCAGATAATTTACTTTGAAGCATAAAAATTATGAATGTACCGAGTTGCTTTCTATATTTGTCAATATTTGTGTGGCCATAGCTGTTCTCTTTTCGTCCCATTATCAAAGGCACGTAGCCAATGATGATGTTATTGTTTGTCGACATGTTTCCGAATAAGCTCCGAGGAAATGCAAACATTTTGTGAAGGATCCGATATAATGTCGAAGGAAGTGGAAAGTTTGGCTGCTCCAGAAACGGAAAGTGGCTTCAAGAGATAGAAAATTAGAAAAAGCAACAACACGGAAATAAAAGAAATTAAACTGTAGTAATGAAAGCTGAATAGAACCTAAAAATATATTACTTGGTGGAAATTTGTATTGTCGACGAACCATCACAATACTCATGGTCCTCGAGGTGTGTCTTAGTGTACGGTGTGCCTCTACTATATAGAAGGATATGATGTTCCGATGTTCGGCGTAAGCTGGAACGCCTATTCATTTCTGACAATTTATTGTTGGTAAGCTTTTGTTGCCTTTCATTCTTGGCAAGCCTGTGTTGTCTTGCATTATTGTGGAAGTTTACCAAGTATGAAGTGCTTTATGTTTTTTTTAGGAGGCCCGTTTCTAAATTTGATGGATAGGACAGAAATACAAGGTCTTTGTGAATCATTAAGAGTCATTGTAAAAAATCGTGAGATCGATAACTTTGACCGTGCAGCTCAAATTCTACTGCAGTTGAATGAAGCTTTTCCTGATTTGATTTTCTTTGAATACATCGGAAATATGCTCATTGACATACTCGTTACAGTAAGTGTCTTTTACTTACCTGATGCTCTGCTTCTGCTGCTCAGAGTTTATTTATATATATATATATATATATATATATATATATATATATATATATATATATATATATATATATATATATATATATATGTATATATAATACAAAGTGCATAACAATGTGCCCTCTCGGCTATCACCATAGTAAAATAGTGACTTCAGCACTTGGGACACAGGATGTGTGGTTACCCATTGTATGGATTATTTTGTAGAGTCTCCAGAGTGCTCAAACCTATAAAGATGAGCTTTGCATAGCGCGAAAGTGTTGAATGTCTCATTAAGAGACTTTACACAATCCTAGAGTGCTTAAACTGTGCATGCGTAGTTGTGAAACACTTCTTATAAAATAACATTTGTATAATGCATGCTCAAATTGCTCAATGCAAGTGAGCACTCTAGGATTGTATGCTCAAATTGCTCAATGCAAGTGTTTCGATTAGGCCATCAAATTTCAGAAATGTAAATTGCAGTTGTTAGAATTTTTAAGAATTTAGAAAATGTCTAAGAATCAAGAATTAGAATTTAGAACATGTCTGAGAATGAAGACAAGTTTTTTTTATTTTATGAAACAATTAATGGTTTTCGCATGTTTGGATGGTTCAATCCAGTGAATGTTGCTCAAGTCAATTAAAGTAATGCATATCACTTGCTTTGGCTTGTGTTTCACATTCTTATTTTCTTGCTTTATTCCCACATGTTTGGAATATGCCATCCAAAAATACAAACCATTAAGCAATTATTAAGTAGCATTAAAATGCCTTTCAGGACTTAATAAGTGTTATTGTTATTTTGCTCTACTAACTTTTTGCTACTGCTCAATTTTATACTGTGTGAATTTCAAATATTTTCTTAAAAATTGTTTAATGCAAATAAATATAAGTAGTCAATATCAGAGTGGAGTATATATTTCCAAATGAATTAATTATGATTATAAAAATGTTTCCTAAATGTTTTTAGAACAATAAATTTTTCAACTGTATGTATATGTTATTGTTCATATTAGGCTTGAGCAGTATTTGATCGAAATCGTAACTGAAAACCAACAAGAAAAATTAAAAAAAAGGAAAACTGGTTTTTATCTATAAGTAAATAACACACCAATATTATGTGTGACATGGATTAACAAAAAAAAGGCATTTAAAAACCCATAGTTAAAATAAGATGCAAATAAGATAGCTGAGTGTTGCCATATGCATAAGCCAAATTTCCTGAAAGTTTATTAGCTTAAACAACATATGCTTTGTTTTATTTTCAAGTGCATGCTTCTTGGTAACACAATTTTCATTCTAAAAATGTTTATTATTTGCAACAATTTTATTCACAGATGAACCATTGGAAACCCACCTACCTATTTCCAAGGTTTTTGCACATCTATTTGCATGCTTATCAATGTAGCAACGTTTTCCTAACTGTGCAGTTTTCATACACTCTGTACAGTTAAATATCTATTAATATAAATCAATTATCATTATTATTATTGAACTATATATTGTTATACATAATTATTATTTGTATGATAATTATTTTTGTTATTTTACTCTTAAACCTAAAGAATTATGTATCTTTATCTTTCTTTATAGAAAGTGTACATGAAGCTTGAACATTTTGTTAAAAACAATTCTTACTTTGATGATAAGGAAATTATTGAATTACTATGTATTCCTTGTGATACAAATGACATTGTAAGTGAAGCTTAAAGCCTGTTTTCCACTGGCCACGTATCGTAACGTATCGTAGCAAAACGTAACATGGCGCATGCGTGCTTGGGCCTACTGACCATCAAATTCACGAGCACGCATGCGCCTTGTTACGTTTTGCTACGATACGTTATGATAGGTGGCTAGTGGAAAACAGGCTTAATAGAAAGGTTTTATGTTTTCCAAAAACCCATGTTGACTACACTTTGATTATTTTTTTATATGGATCAGAGGAATGTTAAAGACAGGAACTGGCTCATAAAAAAGTATGATGAGATTGCAAAAAAGTTGCTTCTGCTTTTTGGTGGTGATACTAGGAATTTTGTGATGTCATGTGTCAACTTGAAAGAATGTAGCTATTTTTGGGAAAGTCTCCGTGCCAAATGTGATTTTTATGTTGAAAAGGTGAAGAAGAAGGTGAGGACTAAGGGGTTAATACAGTAAGAATCCAATTTACTCTTTTTTACATGAATTAGCAACATCTGTAATGCAATGCATCATCAGCAAACTGAGCAACAAAAAGTAATTAGTTTGATTTAAAGAAGGCTTCTCTAAGTCATGACCTATAGTTCTTCCAACCTTTGATATTTGTTTTACAAGGTGCTACCAAACCCCAAGGAACAGTTAAAAAGCGTAAATAATGTAGAAGTGATAGATAAATCAAAATTTGCAAAGCATAGCCATTTGTATGCAGCTTGCAAAAACCAGGTCATGACGTCCAATGATAAAAGACCAAATGACATTCAAATCAGTAAAGTGATTGAGATCATAGAAATAGACAGCCCTCACAAGGAAGCCTCTTTGAAGAAGCAAACTATAGAAAAGAAGGCCACAAATAAGGAAATATTAGCAAACGCTAAAATTATGGACGTGTTGCAAGAAAAGGAAATAAAAAATAACCCAAAGAAACAGTTAGAACGCATAAAAAATGTAGAAGTGACGATATTGACTCCGGACAAATCAACAGTTGCGAAGCATGGCTCTTTGTATCCTGCTTGCAAGGATCGTTTGCACAACCAGGTCATGACGTCAAATGATATAATATTTAATGACATTCAAATAAGTAAAGTAATTAAGAATATAAAGATAGACAGCCCTAATGAGAAAGAAACAAGTTTAGAGAAACCAGCTACAGAACAAAAGGCCAGGAATAACGAAATGTTGGCAAGCAATAAAATTATGCAAGTGTTGGAAGAAAAGGAAGAGAAAAAAGAATCAGATACCTCTTCAGATACAGAAGGACGCGAATCTCCGAGTATTTTTGCTTTTCCATTTATTAATACATGTGGGAATGAAAATCTCGAGATGAAAAAGGGAACTTCTAAACAGTACCTTGCCAAACGTTCAGGGTCACTCTTTCCCATTATTACTGATTTAACTTACAGGAAACCCATGGGTCAGCGTGATCATTTCGCTGACTTTCCACTTTTGGGAAATGTTCCCATCAAAGATCCTTCTGGCTACAGGTTTCCCCCTGCCCTGCATAATAATGAAAATAAAGAAGAGGCTATTGTTTGCGAGGTATCGCGTCACAAAGATGATGAAGCATACGATAAAGACGATTTATGTCATAGTGATGATATTTCCCATGCCAATTCTGACGTTAACGACGCTAAAACTACAACAGATATGCTGAGACAAGAGTACCTTGATGTTTGTGCTTTAGCAAGTAATAATGAGAAAGGGGACTGTGAAGATCAAGTTTGCGTCTTGCAAGAAGCCAAAACTATTTCGCATGATGAAGAGTATGTTGCTGAAACACAACCCTCAAAGGATAATGAGTTTTCTTGCCTAACAAACGCAACTGTTACGAAATTTCCAATTATTCACGATAATTCTCGAAAAGAAAAACTACTGGATCATTTGCCTAATAAAGATAAAGAATGTAATTCTCATCATGTACCTTGCATCAAAAAAGCTATCACAGGTTCACATGATCAGGAGTATATTGCTGAAACTAAGCCATTAGAAAATTTTAATTTGCCAGTTGTCACCAACTTTCAAATTAAGGATAACGCCCGAGAAGAACAACCAAGACCTCTTTTGCCTAATAAACATAATAATGTTAATTCTAATGGTGTGGATTGTGTCCAAAAAGCTACATCAAGCTTGCATGATCAGGAGTATGTTGCTGAAACTCCACCTTTACAAGATGATTATTTCTCATCTCTACCAAATTCAGTTGTCACCAAGCCTTCAATTATCCACGATAAATGCAGAAAAGAACAACCAACAGCTCGTTTGCCTAATAAAGATATTGGAGGGTTCAATGATGAATTCTGGGTAAAAAAGACTAGCACAAGTTTGTATGATGATGAGTGTGTTCCTGAAACTCAACTCTTAGAAGGTGATGATTTGCCTTCTTTGCCCAATTCAACCGTTCCCAAATTTCCAAGTATCCACGAGAATTGTGTAAAAGGACAATCAAGAGCTCATTTTTCTAAAAAAGACATTGGAGAGTTCAACGATGAAGCCTGGATAAAAAAAGTCAGCGCAAGTTTGCCCAATCAGGAATATGTTGCTGAAACACAATGTTCTGAAGAAAATGATTTGACTTCCTTGTCTGATTCAACTGTCACCAAATTTCCAACAATCCACGACAACTCTAGAAAAGAATATCAAAAAGCTTTTTTGTCTGATAAAGATAAAGAAGGGAATTCCGATTATGTGAAAAAAGTTACTGCAAGTTTTTATGATGATGAGTGTGTTCCTGAAACTGAACTCTTAGAAGATGATAATTTTCCTTCTTTGCCTAATTCAACTGTTCCCAAATTTCCAATTATCAACGATGAATATGGAAAGAAGCAGCCAAGAGCTCATTTACCTTATAAAGATGTAGACATGTTCAACAATGAAGCCTGGGTAAAAAAAGCTGGCACAAGTTTGCCCAATGAGGAATATGTTGCTGAAACACAATGTTATGAAGAAAATGATTCGACTTCCCTGTCTGATTTTGCTCTCACCAAATTTCCAACAATCCACGATAACTCTAGAAAAGAATATCAAAAAGCATTTTTGCCTGATAAAGATAGAGAAAGGAATTCTGGTTATGTGAAAAAAGCTACTGCAAGTTTTTATGATGAAGAGTGTGTTTCTGAAACTCAACTCTTACAAGATGATGATTTGCCTTCTTTGCCCAATTCAACTGTTCTCAAATCTTCAATTATCTCCGATGAATGTGAAAAGGGGCAGCCAAGAGCTCATTTGCCTAACAAAGACGTAGACGTGTTCATCACGTCTACATTAAGTTTGTCCGATCAGGAATATGTTGCTGAAACACAATGCTCAGAAGAAAATGATTCGGTTTCCTTGTCTAATTCAGCTGTCACAGAACTTCCAACAATCAACGACAAATCTAGAAAAGAATATCAAAAAGCTTCTTTGTCTGATAAAGATAAAGAAGGAAATTCTGGCAATGGAGCTTTTGTGAAAAAAGCTACCTCAAGTTTGTATGTTGAAGAATGTATTGCTGAAACTCAACTCTTGAAAGAGGACGATGATGATTTGCCTTCTTTGTGCAATTCAATTATCACCCAATTACCAACAATCGATGACAATTGTAGAAAAGAACACCCAAAAGCTCCCTTACCTAACAAAGATACAGAAGGGAATTCTGGCGATCTCGTTTGTGACAAGCAAGCTATCCCAAGCTCTCATGATCAGGAGCATGTTGCTGAAACCCAAACCTCAGAAGATAATGATTTGCCTTCTTTGACCAATTCAGCAGTTAGTAAATTTCGAATTATTCACGATAATTATGGAAAAGAACAATTAAAAGCTCATTTGCCAGATGAAAAAAGAGACTCTAAAGATGCTCCTTGTGTCGTAAAAAATTCTGCAAATTTGGATTATCAGGAGTATGTTGTGGAAACTGCAGTTGCTCCAAATTTCCCAATAATTTTGGAGAACTCTAGGAGTGATACAATTAGTGCTTGCTCTTTTTCAGACAAGTGTAGAGTATCAAAAATTGACGAAGAGCAAAATGCTCTTGTCATTAATGTTCCTGAAGGTGATAAGGTTGAAGAAGGAAAAAGCTTGAAGTCATCTTCTCGCGCTGAGAATTCTTGTAGGAACGATCAGGGAATCAAATTAAACTGTTCTGAGGTAGAGATAAATTTCAATTCGTCTGACACAGAAAGGAGCAACGAAACATTCAGTCGAAGCCAAGTTATTAACTTTTTGATTGATTGTATGGAAAACAGTAATGATGAGAATAATAGCTTTCATATTGACCAGAAGTTCTCCTACGGAAGAGCGTCAACAGAGAGAGAACCGCGAAAAGATTTTGCGGTTGGAGGTAATGACAAATTAAAAAAAAATAAAATGGACGTTGAGAATTTAGTCAAAGACAAAACTTCCGTGAAAAAGAAAGATGTGGACGAGCGAATTAGAAGCGCTAGTGCATGTTTTTTGAAAAATAACAACACTAATGTGATAGAAACCATGACTGAGGCCATATCAGAAGATGTGAAAACATCTGTTGAATTGTGTTCACGTGATGTGAATCGTACAAGTATGAAACTTGATAGTAATGGACAAAATGCATCAAGTGATGCGTTTACTGCAGGTGATAAAAAAACACTACTAAATCAAAACAAACTTACTAATGAAAAGGGCACGTCAACGCGGTCGCTACCTATAAATGCTTATTTCGACCAGGTGCAACCTGGAAATATTGCAAGCCTTAAACCAGTAACAACTCATTTGAAAAAAAGTGATAACTCTTCAATCGGTTTTAATGAAATTGATAAAAATCGCTTACATCACAAGAGTTTCGAAGAAATTAACAGTAACTTGAAACATGCTTTTGAGACAATCTCACGCGATGTGGAAAAAACGGAGCCGCGAAGTACATCACTGCACTTATTAATTAATTGCGATGAAGATTCGGTTTGTGTTATGAATGAAATCCCCTTGTTTGACAAATGCACCAATAAGCTTAGTTATTTAAAAAAGCATGGCTGCAATGGCGTAAATCTAAGTGAAAAGTTTTTGCTTGATAAACCTGATGGTCCTTTTCATTGGTTGCCAAAAGTTCAAAATACAGAGAAAAAAGTTTTTATGAATGCTGCTCATATTGGCTGCAGAAAAGAGAACCCTATTAGTTTTGCAAAGGAGGCTCGGGGCTACCTACGAAATGTTAATTCACATGCAATTCGTGGAAAACAGTCTCTGCTTGCCGAAAATCTGAGAAACAACGCAATGAATCGAGTTGTAGCAAATTATTCTTCGTCTGTGAAATCTGACCACTTATATACGTGTGATAAAGTTATACGACAGATTGATTTCAACATGTATCATTCAGAAAATACTTCGTACAAAACTTTGGAGAGAAACCTGAAAAAGCCGAGTGATAAAAAGAATATCTTAAAACCTAAAATACTTACCAAAGATGGATATTATGATGAGAAGTTGCCACCTAATAAATGGAACTGTACGGTTGGTTGTTCTTCACAAGCAAAGTCAGAGGAACCTCGTTGTGATTCAAAAAAAGTTGGACAACTTTCTCAATCAAATAGAGATCTCATATATTCAAAATCTACGAGTATGTTAAATGGATTTCAGATGAAATCGTCATTGGATAAATCATTTGGTGAAGGATCGATATTGTCAAATTTAGCCAGTCGCGGTTCTCCAACTTCTTTCCACGGAAAACAGTTCAAAGCACTACGTAATGAGAATAAATTTGATAAAAATTGTTCTAGCAGTGAAAAAAAGTCGATGGTTTTTTGTAAAGGAAATATTGTGAATTCTAATGAGGGTTCGTATCATACAAAAGTGGAAAGAAAGCACGAATTTCAAAATGATGGGACTCCCGAAAAAAAGATCTGTTTGCAGTCGAGATATAAAAATGTTAAAATTAAAAGTGAAAGTTCAAACTCAGTTAATTATAAGAAGTTTGGGACCGAGAAAGCAAGTTCATCGTTATCGGAAAGTTCAAGCAAAAAGAATGCATTGCCAAGCCTTTTAAAAGTAAAAAATGAGAGTGAATCCAAGAAGGCTACCCAAGGGCAGTTAGCAGAACCATGTCGTTCGAAGATTGAAGGGTTTCATAAACAAAACTCCGGTGAACAAAGATACCAGGTTTGGAAGCGCCAATATTTCCACGGTAGTTTGTTTACATCGAGCCATAAAACGCTTGAAAGCAACAAAAAATCATTGTCAAACAATAATTTGCAGACAATGGAACAAAGTTTTTCCGGAGAAAATGAGAGAACGAATTTGAGCAGCTCATTGTATTCAAAACGTCCACTCTTCACCTTAGTAAAGGGCTATGATACACATGTAAAACGTCGCAAAATATTAAAGAATGCAACTAGTTATGAATGTAAGCGCTCACGGTCGCAAGCTCCTAAGAATTTGTTACGGAGCAAAAGAAGTAAAGCCGAGCTGAAAAAATTGTGTAATTTACAAGCTGTTGTACGTATTGTTAAACTGTGAGGTATCTTTTTTTATGAAACATGACGGCTGATTTCAGATTTTTTTGGAAAATATGGCATTTAAGCTGACTGTTAAAACTGGTCTTTTAGCTTAAACATGGTGAATTTTGTTTTAAAACAACGAATTCGAGTGTTAACAACAAAACCGTCGAATACAGAGAGCTTCGCAGCCTATTGGCAAGATGGTGTGAGTGAGTTAAAGTTTGATGGGGAGTCGTCAATTTTGTCAACTTTTAATCTATTCACGTACGTTACACTTGGTTTAGCAACTAAACATGCGAAATTCTTAACTTTATAGATTAAATAGAACTTTATTGCAAAAACTGATTCTTAGCCCTGTTAAAATAGATTGATGACTATTTGCCTTTATTGCTTTTATAAGTTCACTAGCTAACCAGTTTGAAGAATTTCTTCATTGATATATTAGCTACTATACCAGATTTTGTGGTAAAACATTTCAAGAGATTGCAAAATAATTTTTGTAGGCTGCTTTCAATTATTGTCGGTGTCATTGCTAAATATTTGTGTTCGACCGCTGATAAAACAATGAATATTGTGTTTTGAGATTGTCTGACTGGTCACATTCTCACGTGAAAGGTGGCTTACTCTGAATTTTTTATTAGTTTCTTTACCAAGTCTTTTATTTCAACATTGTCACTTCGCAACGTTTTGTCGAGAAGGTTTTGTTTTCATCTATCATAGTTTATACTCTGTGTTCGAAGTCTTCAGTTTTCACTTTCATTGTTGAAGGCAAAATATTGAAATTATATACGTAGCACATTTTTTACATTTATTTATATTCAGCAAACGGCCTTCCAAACGTTTCCTCAGACAAACAGGCGCCCTCGAGTGGCGGTGTCAGCAAGGCAACATTAAGTTCCTCGTGATTATTCGTAGCTTTAGAGGAAAGAGAACAATTTACCTCCGTCAATATTTGTTTCGGTTTCATAACATGTTTACATACTGGCGTGTGTCTTTGTGTATAATTTTAATGAGTAAATGAGAGGTTGTTCATTGTTACGGTTGATAGTTGCCGTCTACAGCGTGATTAGGAAGTTAGTCGTCTTTAAAGGTACTGTTCACAGTTTTCACTTAAATCATCAAAGAAAGTTTACGTATACATAGAATTTTGTAATGATAATATAGGAGGCTGACAGCAGCCACTTGCTAATTGATATTTTTCCATAAAATTCAATGTGTTGGTACCCTTTACCTGCTGCTTATTCTGATGTTTGTTAGGATTATATCAATTAGTCATGCTTGCTCAGTTGTTTAACACCTAGCAAAATAGTCTAGTGTTCAAAGAATCATATTTTTTATCATAGAGTCTCTCTTTCTTCAAGATGTTCTTATAGGAATTAGAATTGAACTACATTCGTTACTTTACACTATACAAATATCTGTTTTAACTACAAAGTCAAATGTTCAAACTTACAGCTTTAACTTTATTTCAGCAGTCTTGTTCATCTCATAGCATGATCGAGGATTTTTAAAACCATCTATCAACAAATGCTTCATTTTTTTAAACTATTTAGTTTATACAGTCTTGCACCATATAAAATTACGAAAACGCTATAGTCGCTAGGTTGCTTAGTTTTGAACTTGAAATTTTGCCTAATGTATTGAAGGCAAAGGGTGCAGAAATTGATTGCAAAAGGTACATATAGCATGCCAACACATCTCAAGGAAAATTCATTGTCGAATCTGCATTTATAGTCAGGTGGATTTTATTTTGTCAATTTTTTTACTGGTTGACAATTTGTGCGTCAAAAATTATTTGCCTCTCGTCAAGCTTAACTCCAATTTTTATATTCTTATGCAATGTGTAGCAGCACAAAAGCATTTTAATTTGCATTAAACTTCCCGTTAAATGAGCTGAAATTATCGTCGCATTTGTGACGAATAAATTAGGCTGGAGGAGATCCTTGTCTGACATTTCAACATGCGCTTGAGATGGGCACTTGCGATTTCTGCGCAGTGATGGAAATTGTAGTAATCCGCAGTAAAATACGGAGGTAATTTTTTCCTTAACAAGGGAGTCGAGCGGTAAATTGTATTGTATTTGTATAAATTTCGATCCTACTTTGTCGGCATTTGGCCATCATCATAACAGATGCTGGTTGTTGCTAGCCGATCATTATCAACATCGTCCTTTGCTGTTTTGACTTTCCGACGAAAGTTGACAGGTGCTTCAGTGTATTTTTGATTTTGTGCGTCGAGTTTTTTGTTTCTGAATTGTCATAAAAGAGACGCGAGTTTGAATGAAACAACATCATAAAAAAATAAAATCAACTCGTTATGTTTTAGAAAAGCAAGTCACCGATCCTACACGTACATATTTAACGTACTTACCTTGCAATGCATGATAAAACCGTTATTTTTAATGCGCTCATTGTTGAAATATGCACCGCCAAAACATAAATTACTTAATGAAGAGACCACCAGCATAAGTGTTATGCTCAAATAGAAGAAAATTACAAGCTAGAAAGTAATAGTGCATTAACATTGATGGATGAGAAGAGTACGCACGAAATCTATAGTTTTGCTGCTGTTTTTTTTTTCATTAAGCAACATTTTAGCATTTCAGTTGGATTTTCGCTAAAAACACTTGTTTTTTTGAGTGATATCAGGCTTGTGTTGATCAGGACGCCATATTGTTGTCTGATGACGTATTCTTAGTCAATTCGCGAGATTTCTACCTGAACGTCGGAAGACCAACTCTTTAGAAGAGGAAATTAAATTTTCATTCGTTTTCCGCTAAACACTTCACTTTATGTCGGTTCGTCAGAATGTGAAACTTCTGTGAGGAGAAATTAAATTTTGTTTTTCAATTTTATATTATTTTCAGCTTCAAATTGAAAATTTTCAGCTTAGGTTACATGTTTGCCGTTGCTTTGCTAATGGCGCAGCCCGCCAAAAAAATTTATATCTGTATAAAGAAGTGCCGAAACTCCCAAGTCTAGTTTCTGTGTTAAATTTTCAGGCGGCTTATTGCATTTAAAAACATATCCGACCTGTCGGTGTAGCTGTTCGTATCAGTACCAAATTTTGTAGACCACAGAATTCAGCTTCATTTTGGCCACATTTCCAATAAGCGCTGTTCAACAAAGTAATAAACAATTAGATTTAAAACCGATACATATCACAGAGAGCCTAATTTTGCGTTATTACATGGCATTAATGACATTTTGCCGCTATTAGCTTTAGTGAAAATTTCTACCTCCAGAAACCTCTACCATTGTAAAAAAAGGAAATCATTGATTTTGGAATCCTTGGACGCTGCCCATGGGCAAAGGAACCACGGATCCATTTTCTATCCACTAATGTACAAATATTCAGTCGGTGAACATGCAATATGTTTTTTATGTCATGCGGTGTACATTAGTGATATTGATTGTATATGTATAAAGTTGTATAAAACATTCTATTTGATGTATCGCAAAGTATACCGCTTTGTGCTCGGTACGAAGCCTAGATTAAATGAAATAGCAGCACGATTTCATTATTCACCCCAAGCATACGCGATGTGTACGTGTTTGGAAACTAATCTTTCCCCAAAAATCCCACGGAAACTTGTCATCTCTCAAAACTATTTCAATGCTTGGTATGAGAAAATTTCACATCTGTAATCTTGCTTTTGAAAAGGGTTTTCAAGAACTTTACGTAATATGTATGATATCCTTATTTCGGAGGAAATTGTTTTATGTGAATGGAGTTTTTTGATTCTTTATTAAAATTAGACTGATATCCCGCCATGTTAAAAATTTATCTTCGATATAGATTGAACATTTTAGTTACAAAAAAATTTTTCTCCCGTCAATTTTAGAGGCGGATGTTCAAAGACAGATTAGTTGTTAAATTGAACCCAACGTGGTTATCCACGATTGCAAGTTGAATCATCTGTTTATAATCAATCTTGAGGTTGTCCAACTTCATTATAATGGGAAAATATTTGCATTGAGAACTATTTACGGAAAATCTGCAAAGGGAATTCTGCTAAAAAAGAGCTGCTAATGGAGTTTTGTATGAAAGTTCGTTTCTAGTCTTGTTGTTCAAATAACCCATAATTGAACAGGTGCTTGGTCTTTGATGATTTTTTATTCTCATTTACTAAGTTAAACTGAAGTGTTGTTCCAAGCAAGAATGCATATCTACATGCCTCATCCTTTTCACTTTCATTTCAAGTTCGATTCTCCTACTCTCTTGATGTATTTGATTCACCTGCCCCCAACTTCATGTATGCAGTAAGCTGAGTGTCTTGCTCATGCACCGTCAATTTCATAGGACACTTTGCCGCCTTAAAAACTGTGCAAACTATCAAAAATGAACAAAAAGTGCATGTATTTTATTATTTTATTAGTCTTCCACGAACTCAACCTGATGTGCGGTTATTTCACGAAAAAGTAATCAGCTAAACCTTGAATTTTCGCTAGATGGCAAATGTTGTTAAAAAAAGCGTTCAAACGACCGCAAGCTGGTTTAGCTAGAGCGTGTCTATGGGGCTTATCCGTCTATCACAAGAACGCGTTATCAACCGTAAATCGCTTGATAATACTTCTCTGGGCAAACAATACCTGCAATAAGTTGTTTTCAGCTGTGGTAAATTCGTAATAGTTCATCGGGTTCATTAACTTTATATGAGCGGTGCTTTTATATGCCTTCAACGCAAGGCGATCTAATTGAGTCAAATCAAGCCGATGAGGCTTGCGATGGATATTAGTGCCATAAGAGTCAAGTGTTTTACTTTCGGCAACCTTCAGCCTGGATTGGCCCTATACACGTACTTAAATCCCCCGCGTCGAGGCCAACTTTCGGTATTTGTACATAAGACACAGCGTCAAACAGTGTGAGCACAACTAAACAATAGAGCTGATGTGAACAAAACAAGCACACACAGCTTGGGTGTTTGAGTCGTTATTAGGAGGACTAACGTTAAAATATTCTGTGCTTTGCTGCAACTATTAAAATTTCACAGGTAAACGTTATGCTTTGACTTTGATCTACGCCCTGCATTGATTTAACCAGTAATATATGTATGCATTTCGATTTGTATGTCGGCTGTGTACATCGTCTATTTCGTTTTCACGGGACCGTCTTTTTTAGTTCAATGAAATTATCGTTTCACCGTTTTAGGTGAACGAAAGCCGAACTCATGGCCGGCAATTGCATTTCCAGATCTCAAATTTTAGTGGAGTACAAAGAAGCGACTAGTACATCCCAATCAAGTTCGAGAAGACAACAAAGACGCGCAAGTAAAATTTAGAAATTGTTTTCGGATTTTGATTTCTTCTCTTTGTTATATTGAATACCATTTTATTGTGGGCATGTCCGCATCTTTGTCGCTTCTTCAATCTTTGCCAAAAAAGTTGAAGTCAGAGAGAAGGATTACATTAATTTCATGGGCTCAGCTAGTGGGTCTCTCCTTGTTTAGCTTGACCATTGTTCGTCATTAATCGCAAAAAAACAGCTTTAACGAGAAGGTGACTTTTAATTTGCACCGTCATTATTTATTCCACGTACAGTAATTTTACTATTTTATAAATATTTAAAAAGTCAGTACAACGACAAACTGATCATGGCAATGTGTAGATAAAAAATACTGTTTCTCAAATACCAAAATTTGTATGGTTGGCATTTTTTGAATAGCTACTTTCCATCAGTCAATATTGCTGTCGTGCAAGGACATCATGCCTTTTCCCAGTATTTTCTTATTCTTTTAAAACTCATTCGCGATCCTCTTTTTGTGTTTCAGAATCGCAGCAATTTTTGCTTCAAGTTTGGAGGAAAGTCTCTACAAAAGGTATGCCCTTCAGTTCCTGTCATGAACGTTCTCGATTAGCAGATCATGAAAGCAGTAGATAATTGTGCTCTCAACTATAATGAAGTCGAAAAAGCTATTTGATGACCTCTTGTTCAGCTGCTCAAAAGCGCAAAAACCTTAATGATGGAGTTTCAAATGAAACCTCTTCACCTAAATTGACCAATCAACTAAAATGCCACTTCGGTAGTTTTTTATCTGACGTCATTGAAACTTCTGAGGCCGCCGACAGTCGTTAAATCTGATGATTGCTTGCTTACGTTTTAGCTATTTGGAAAAGAGGTCTATTTTCACCCAGCATTGCTTGTTTTCGTTGTATGAATGCTGTTTATTGAAGCTGCAATACCGAATCATTTGAGCTACCGAGAATGATGTTAAAACAGACTGCTCAAAAAAACGTTTCTTTCTCTTATGCACTTGAATATTGGACGCTGTAATATCCTGTAGCTCTCTCGGTTCCGGGGTATTCTCACAAACATTGAACGCTTGCACCGGAAAAAACCCTTGTACACATAAACTTTACAATCATTTACTCGGTTTGAAATATTTCATTCAGTCATTCATTTCATGGGAGTTTACGGTCTTGTGATAAAATCATTTTAAACGTCGGCATTCTTGTTAACAGTGCCGGTGGCTCTGATATATATATTTATACATATTTATACATTTCCTTTCACCGCGCAATAGCTAATTCCAATATATACAGATGATACAGTGTCTAGAGATCAATGAACGAAAAGCTTTTTACAGTATTTATATTTTGAATATTTGCTCTATCTATATGGACGAACCTTACCATTTTATTTCTATATATATAGTATTCACATATAGCCTATATTTACTTTTGGTCGGTGTGTCGTTTTTAAGCGTCTAATAATATCAAAGCGTTCGGCGGCAAAATGCGTCATTCCCGACACAGGGATAAAAGAATGCACGGCCAAGAGACATTTTTTAAACTCCTCGTGATTGGCTCATAGCTGAGAGCAATTAGTGTGATTATTGATTCACTGTATGTCAATGACAGCACGACTACACATTCCGCTTATAATATTGGTGTAAATAACGCCGCTTGTAGTCCAAGCAATACGAACTGGCCAACCGCTTTTACATGCTTGGGGTTTATCGAGTCACATTTCCTCACGCTGATTGCATTTACTTCTATTGTGTTAATGTTGGAACTTGTTTTCCTCTTTTCCTGTCGCTTTAAACATTTTCGAAGTTATGGGAAAGCGTCAGAGTCGACCGTCCATTCAAGGTACATACAGCAAGCCCTCGAATGTTTCAAGTCACTCGGACTTTGAGTTTCAGTGTAATTCAAATAGATTGAGATTGTGTTTCTGTTCGTAGTAAAATTTTCGATCATATTTGTTTTGCAGCTTGGATATCTCGGGAGTCTCCCGAAGGTAGGTTAGCTATTCGATTTGATAACAAACTAGGCAATATATTCTCACATATAGATAAACTTTTATGTGCAAGTATGTAGTTATATGTATGTGTGTATTTGCTCGTATAGACGACATAAGACAATAAATAGCGTATATACTCGACTACAGTTGTATAAATTGAAATATTCATATATACTATAGGTGAATGTGTCATCATAAACGATACAAGCTCTCAAACACGACTTTTACATGAAATATTGAGACAGAAGCAAATGGTCACGTCGTACGAAGGTTATTTGGTAAACGAGGTATGTTTATTCTTCATTGTGTATCATTATATGAAAATTTCATTATATATAGTTCTCTAAAGAACACGTGTATGTATCGCAAGTGCTGAGCTCTTCTTGCTTTTAAATTTATTAAATGCGCTGATACTTGCCACTACACAAGCCATAACCTATATACATGTATATTTTATATATGTAGGTGGTCGGCTGCCGCTTGCTTTTCTTTTCATGCTGTGTACGGAGACGCAAGCGGTCGACTTTGAAAATGATCACACCATTACTGATTTTTATTTTGAGCTCTTATCGTGTATTAATTTCCCCACTGTAAATCTACCTCGTCTCTCCAGGTCGGTCGTTTCATAGCCCCCATATCGTTTATTTAGTCACGCATAGTCGATATTTGTGTGTGTATAACTTGTCTTGCTAGAATACTGTATCGCTCCGATCATTTTTAAGTGCGTAATTTTTCATTTGATATATTAAAAAAAACACGCTGTGGAATTTAAAGTGATGTTCGTCAGAAGATAAGAAGACCTTTTTATTCATTAAGCGAGATTTTAAGGGGTGCTCTTGCAAACAAGCCCGTGTAAATTACAACTCAATTTCTCTTCTTGAATTCAAGCCTCGCGCGTCTTTCTCTAGTATGTCTTTTTGCGTTGATCTCATTGTCCTTGGCAATGTTATTTGCGCGTATGCTTTAGATTACCCCCAAATTTCTTCACGAAAGGCGTTCTTTCTAGAAATGTTGCGATACATTTAGCTGCTAAATGCCTTTTTCGTTTAAAAATTGCGTCTGTTGAGGCTAATTTTATCGGAGTTTTTTTTATCACACGATCACTTGAGGGAGAAAGAAAGCTCTTTGTTCTTTTTCGAGTAAGCTTGTTATTAACGTAGAATAACAAAACAGGTCTCCTTTTACGCCTATGCCTCTTATAAAGAATGACTAACAGATGTTTAAATCATGTAACATTGCAAACTTTATGTGAATTGTGCACTTATTTTTTTAATCCGTAAACTGATAGCAACATAACATAGAGATGCATCATCGTTGATGTTTATTAAAACCAAAGACGTCTTCTTCATCATATTGAATTGCAAGAGTAATTTAATCGTCGCGTGACCATTGGCTTGTCGCTGTGATAATGGCTTGATTTTTTGTTTTCAGTCATGACCCACACGAATAGATCATACTCTGAACGCACTTTAGTGTGAAATGCAGTAATTTTGTGGTTTCAATTTAGGAAGACAATTTAGATCCGGGCGTCATGACGGACAACAACAGCGCAAACAGCAGATCTCTTGATAGTTTTCCCATAGAAAGTAAGTACGATTCGTGTTGATCCGGCGTTGTTTTTGTCGCCCGCCATTCGTCTGGAAAATTCATTAAGTGTTTGCATAATGCATCAAAAGAACCGGTCGTAAAATGGATTTCCATAAGTTTGTCGGAACTTTTTGTACGCAATTTGCGTGTTCTCGTTTTGACGGGAAGTATTTAGCTAGCGGTCTTGCACAGACTAAGTTTTTACTTTTTCTATTCCGGGTGTGGAAATTACCCCTTCTTGTATACATTTACACGCCAAAGACAAGCATAGGAAATATTTTTTATTATGCTTTGACATTTACACGCTAAGCACGTAAACGAACTTCTCACTCTATTTTTATAATTGAGCACGTAAAGCTTGAAAATAGTTTGCCGTTATGCTGTTACATTTACACGCCAAAGACATGTAAAAAAAAAACGAAGTAGATAATTGTTCCACTTATGTTAATATGATGACTCAATTTGCTTGTTTACGCATTCGGAATCGGTCACGTCAGGCAACCCGTTTTTGTATTGCTGAGCATTTCAAACATTTTTTTTAATTTCTGTGAAATTACATTCCGCGAAAGTGAGCCTGTTGATCTTTGCCTAAAACCCTGTCTTTAACAGACTTAGTGGGGTCGTCACTCACTCATCCATCTACTTGGTGGATAATATTAGCAAAAATTATTGGATTTCCTGATTAAATAGATTCTCGAACTCTAAGATTTTACAATTGGTGGTGAAAGTATGTTCTATGAGAACTCTGTTTTGTGATGTTAACCGAAATCTTAAGCAATGTTTTCTGTGTAGTTGTGGATCTTCCTAACGAGGCGAATGGCAAGCTGGTTGATATACATTTTATAAAGGAAAGAAATTCTACGGATTCTGTCAACCATCTTAAACCAGAGGTAGTAAAATCTATGAAAAACTTGTTTTCGTATCATCACGACTGTAGACATTCTAACAAGTTACGACTCGACGTTTAATATAAAGCAAAATTAAATTAAATAGGAACAAATCGCAGTAATTGGATTTTTTGACCCGTGAATCAGAAATGAAAAATTCAGGCTGCTGACTCTACTGCGCATATGCGAGTATTGGTTGAAAGATGTGACTGAATTAAGAATATAAACTTGTTTCCTTGAACATAACCGAGGGTTGTAGCCATAGGCAAACACGATTTCGTGCAAAACAGTGGATCTTTGTGCATTTCAATTGTGAAATAAAGACCGCGTAGTTTTGCTTTGAATGAAAACAGAAAAAGTTGCTTATTATAACTGGATGAAAAGAAAGAAAATATTCATTAAGCTAATTAGTTTGATGTGCTTACACTACAAAAAATATAAAGTACGCGAAAAAGCTGCTCAGGTTGCTATATAAGATCATTATAAGTGATAATCAATAACACTTCATGTAATGCTCTACGAGACGGAATACCGCTAAATCTCTCACACCTGAATAAAGATTCGTGTGACAGAGACTAAAAGCATAAAAAAGCTAAAATCTAGCACAATGACATTGGATTTTATGCCCAGATTAAAAACATAGGACTTTCCGATATCACTTAAGTTGTGAATGCTATGTTGACACGAACGTGATGAGGTCATCAATTGGGTTGAAAGCTCGTGACGTCACGTATGTTTAATTTTGTCCTTGTTTTTGTCATTTTGTACTAGGACATTGATTGTGGTGTTTCTGTCCGGTCCGTGGGCTCAGACAATCGTCAGTGGTCATTTTCCTTGTACAATTTCGAGGATAACAGCCATATTTCAAAGGAGGTAAAAAACGGTGCGCGTTTGGAGATTGATATAGGGCGGAGGGATGAGGGCGATCATTAAATGTGCTTAACGAAAATAATTTCTTTTGCACTTTACGGCGTTTTTTTTTTTACATCCGGCATCAACCTTTCATAAATATGATTGTCTTTCCGCTATGAAAATGCTTAGGCAAGTTGCTTCTTGACATGTATGTAGCCTCTCTGCCACCTTGTATACCCTCCCTGCCACCTTGTATACCCTCCCTGCCACCTTGTATACCCTCCCTGCCACCTTGTATACCCTCCCTGCCACCTTGTATACCCTCCCTGCCACCTTGTATACCCTCCCTGCGTGGATTATATCTCAAAACAACTTTTCTCCGCATATTGACAGACATCTTGTAAGCAAACGCTCAAGTTTAATGGGAAAACGTTAATCTAATCGCTTGCAAAAACCAAACAGCTCTTTTGCTAAGCTTGCAATGACATGCATGTCTTTCTTAACCATTGTAGGACTTGACAAATTTGGTGAGATCTATTTATAACGCATTGGGTAAGTCGGTCGAAAAAGCCAACAAAAAAAGCACGAACGATCGTGTAAAGAAGGTAAAAGTACACATATCTGTGTCGAAAGACACGTCCACGCGTGAGACACGTGGTACAGCAATCGTTCCGCGGAGAGAAGTCGTTATTGGAGCCGAGCATATCACGGCAGAAAGCATAGAAAAACTCCAGAGGTTCAAAATCAAGGAAAGTGGATCTAGTGACGAAGCTTTGACAAATCTGAAACGTAAGAGTAGAAAAAATACTTGCTCAACTGTTCAATTGCTAAACAACGATTTGAGTAGCGGCAGGTCGTATTCGGACAAGTTAGAGCAATGTAAATGTTTCTCTCGTGAAGGTCATGTAAGATCACACAAAAAAGGGGTGAAAAATTGTAATGTCTTGGAGGAAAAGTCTACTTTACCTGCTCGTATGAAAACCGAACCGGGAAGTTGTTGGGTCAGTTCAGGGCATGATCTCCACCAATTGAATGAGAAGAAACACAAATCCTCAAGATCACATAGACGTCCATGCAGACAATTGCCGACTTCAGACATCCACATGCCTGCCTACTCATCCCTCTGGGGCCGGGTATCGCCGGTAGTCGACGACCATGACGATCAAACTCGTGTACACCATTTCTCCGGTTATCATTTACCGGTAACCGTTAATTTTCGAAAGGATGTACCTTCAGATCCGAGCTATGCGTATCACGCTGACGAGAATAAGTATTTGTACATGCATGCTGCACCAAGGCAACCTCCGTGTGACGAGCAACGTCACAGCCGACGTCATAAGAACAAACATCGTAGGGCACGTGAAAATGGGGATAAAGGCCTGGGAATCTCGATGCATCATGGCACTACATCTGTTGTTCACAAACATGAACACGTGCATCATCATTATCATCACTATGGGGAGAAGAGATAAAATTAATTGACTTACTTGTTTTGCTGCGGCGAAACCTATTGTCGAGCAAGTAAAGGAAATCTGTGACTATCGACTCTCTGGATCATCTCAATTTGAGCTTGAAGCAGGAAAAATTAGGATTTCGCTGACTTTATTGTCGAGCATTGACCGACTCATGTGTATAAAAATTGTCCTTGATCTTAAACAAAATATACCCACCGTGCTTGGAGGATTTCTGTAGCCTTTCCTGGCCAAAGTAGAAAGAATGTCCCACTTTCATACACAAACTTTAAATGAAAGCCATAGTAAAAAATATGTAATCATTTAATGTAAGAAATAAATAAATATCTTTCAAACATTCTTAGCGACAACTGCACAGATTTTAAAAAAAATTTACAGGATATAGTTTAATGATTTCTCATGTTCATTGGTTTTAACTACTTTTCAACCACAAACGCATTTTACTTTATCCAACGTGTTTTAAGTTACGAAGCAAAAGTTTTGGAGTACTGTTGCCCGTGGGAGACCTCACAAAAGTGGGTTTTTACTTTTTCAGGCACAGAGACCCATTGCCTTTTTGCCTGTGATGCATTAAACAGACGTCCGATCGATTGAGCGATCTACATGTTCTCCCTGTCGGTTCATCGTGTACTGGGGGGGTACGTTCGAATGCACCATCTGGTTTTGTCTGCGTGCACGATTCAATTTTTCTCTAGTACTGTAGTAGAGCCATCCTTGCCAAACGCCCGCAATAATACCAAAACTTACAGCTATACCAGCTGAAATAAGCAACCACAATCCGTACTGAGGTAGCTTCTTACGTTTACGTTGTTTATTTTCATTCTGGTTAATATTGGACAGGTCTTCGTTTTTATGTCTCCTCGACGCGTTACTACATTCATGACGATGAGGGTCCGTTACCAGGCCGCGCCGGCATCGTCTGGTGCATTTCCCCGTGGTGCAATCGCAGAACTTCACACAATTTCTACAGGCTGTCTTGAAATTTTCTGGACATCCTTTCTTGCAATATTTGTCGCAAATATGATTTTCGTGGGCCGTGTAGTTAAATTGATGTGAACACGTACCGTACAAGTTGAGATACCATCCTTTGAAAGTTCCAATTAAATCGTCCGTGCTCACGATTTCTAGTTTCCAGGTTCCGCGTGGATTCTCGCCCCAGTTAAAAACAGTCATGAACGGCCACTTTTTGAAACCTTTGTTGCTGAAATCCAACTTACGCAAACCAAGAAGTTTGGATTTCGTTCCAGAGGGAGAAATCAAGTTGATTATCAAAGACCCTCGTCGTTCGTGCTGCAACGTGACGTATGCTACCACGTGCTCAAGTTTTGTAACGCACTTGTTACCAATTTGACTCATACAGCCATCAGTAGTTATAGTGGAAGTCAGTACTTTGTTCGCACGTATTTTTCGATTATAAATAACATCGTCACCGTAGCACATGTGCTGAGTGGTAGCGGTGCGCCATCCTGGATCACGTGCACGTTTTACAAGGTTGGCAGTATCCAAGAGACCAAATCCATACTTATTATTAACGTGAAAACCAACACCGTTCACGTGCCAATCAGGATCCATTTTGTCCGTCATGCGTGACGTCTCAACAATCAAGTGTTGCAAATCACGCCATGTAAGGTCGGGGTTGGCTTCCAACACCAAGGCAAATATACCTAGAAAATGAGAATTCATAAGTTCAACAAGTTGAAAACGAGTTAAACAGGTTTAACTTGCTGAGTTTAATGTGCAGTGAAAATTTGAACCAACCTGCCGCGAGTGGTGCGGCTGCAGAAGTCCCCGTATGTGACTTGGTGCACATATGATAAAGATCGGTTGTCGCAATCTTCTTGTTTGTATTTCGATTTTTCTTGCCACTGCTGAATGTAACCGCAAGGGTTGACGGACAGGGCTCAGCATACCACGGCGACTTTCCCAGGTCATTTACGGCACCAATGGAAATCGTATATATACTAGTGATGTAACCATCGCAGTTACAATAATCGTTATAATCACCACCGTTACCAGTGGCCCATACGAATATGGAACCTTTACCATTGCGACCTTCGTTTACACCTGAAACCGCACAAACAAAACACGTGCATATTTTTAAAGATAAACAAATCTGTTACGTTGTGCGAAAAGATTGCCACTCGTTAGTTATTACAGTTAGCACATATAATGTGTTAACTAGTCAGTCCACGCGTCAGCCGAACTCACCTTTTTTCAAAGCTTCCTTCGCTGTCTTGCCTGGTCCATCCACCTTTACCCCCTTGTCTTCGGGTCCCCAACTGCTGCTGTAAATGTCAATGTAGTTCCGCGCATGACTAAGCGAACTGCCTTCCACGGCATCGGTGACGTCACCATCAAGCATACGTATTCCACCAATCCCGGCATTATAAGCAACTCCAACTCCGCAGACGTCATTGTTTGCAGCTGCTGCAACTTCACCTGCACACCTTCCGAAAGATAGTTACATGTTGAACGCGGAGTGAGAAATTCCTTTCGTCAGGTGACTTTGCACTTATGTTCAGTAACATATATAGCAACATAAATTAATTCTAATCATTCTTTATCACTACATAATTCTTTGCTAACGGCATTAGAACTATTGGTGATTGGCTGAAAAATGCCCAATCCTCAAACTGACTTTACTGTTGTAAGGAAACTCAACTTTTCAGCTTATGACAAGAAAAAAAGACAATAGGATGTGTGTGTACCTGGTGCCGTGTCTATTCGTGTTGCGTGGTGTGTATTTTGGCGAAGGATTGGAGTCTCGACCGTTGTAGTCATAGCTGGCACGTGCGTCATAATTCGATTTCAGGTCAGGATGCGTGAACTCGATTCCATCGTCCAGAATTGTTACCACAACACCACGGCCAGTGATACCTTGTCTCCACACTGGAGTCACGTTTATGTCACGGTGTTTAGAGACTGAAAATAAATATTTCAGTTTAATTCCTGTGAACACTGTCCGCGCTCAGAATTTAGTCAAAAATCCACATCTTTTTAATAGATCCACAACTACATGACGTCATGGGCGTTTGGTGGATGAGAACAAGATATCAAACTTGATCGTCAACACTCAATATTTGAAATGTCAAGTGAATGAAAGCTTCAAACTGTTGAATTGTTGAAGTTTGAAATATCAACAATTGACGGTTAGTTTTTGCCTAGTAACTGGACGTATCGGTTCGCCTTTATTGAGCGAAACGTTAAGTTCACCGGCATTCGATAGGCGGCCGTTAAACTTCTAGAGTATGTGTCTGAAACAATGAATAATTGTTTGCTAAACAATTGCTGGTGGCGCCATTATTATCCCGTCAAATGTCATTTTACTTATAGTAAAAGAGAAAGTGAAAAAGACCGCATCATTTTACTCTATCCTGCAGGTAAATCTCTATATTTGTCATTGAATATATCAGTTGGGAAAATCAAATGGTTCATTTAACACTTGGTGGATATTAATTCGCGAATGTAATCGGCCAAATTCGAATGTAACGTTTTGACTATAAGAAGAACCTTCGTAACAAAAATATTGTAAGAAAGGGTTCTAATTGAGCACGTTGGATCATTTCGATGTTTGTGTAATTGCGACACATGTCTACATGGACAGTGATCATAACTCACTTTTCAAACGACGTATTTAAACTATTCCGGCATTTTTCAAAACACACCGGTAAACACAGTTGACAAAACAGTCGGAATCTTGCCCACGCAACAATAAAGAAGTTTTTTTAAATAATTTCGAATCGCTCCCCATTTGAGTCGCAGTTAAATGACTAGTCAATTTTCTTCGGCTCATATACCTACACGCAATTGCCATGCTGTCGATATTAAGTACTTAATTATAACGAGAGAAATCGAATACTCTCAATAGAATTGCGTTCTTAAGCACGGTATTTCAAGATTTTATTGAATGTGAATTTGAATCCGACAATGATCTTATACTAAAGAAAAGATCGATTCTTATTCATCATATATATATACTTACTGAGCGTCCGCTATTGGAGTCTTAATCCACTTATATCGCAAAACAAACTTGATGAAACATTTGTACAAATTATTTCAAGATTTACAATGTTGTATCACTCGAGGAAAAAGCTATACTTTCGAAAAACTTACATCACTGCCACTTTAATAGCCAGTGCTATTTTAAGCTAAAATAACATGAATTTCGATGTAAACCTGCTCTTCGGATATTATTGGGGGAAATGCAAGTATTACCTTTGATTTTATCTCTTCAAACGCAACCTGTATAAATGTTGTGTTAGTTGATAAGAACTTTTAATCCACCATGAAACAGAAGGGCTGTGAATACTTACAAAACCTTAATAAACAGCTGTATAACATTATGAACGCGAATTAGAAGGAATTCGATCTTATCGAAGTAATCTTCGACATTGTTTTGTAGTCGTTGTTTATCGGTATACCGAATGCTTTTAGATTCCGAACACCGATTCACCACACTATATAGCTTGAACATATGTCACAAAAATTTATGATCGCTTCTCTTTACAGAAGAAGAAACTTTGTTAAGTCAGCGAATTCGCAATCTCAGAAGATTGCATTCAATGCAGTGCATTGTAGTCAGGCCTCATGATTTGACGATTCGAATTGTGAGGTTGCCCCGTTGACTTACCATTATTTTTTAAATACCACTGATCCTTATATAAAGGATCATGGAAGTCTCTCTTCACCCGTGTCAATATCTTCTGCTGTGCGCTCCATTTCACAGATGGGTCCATACGTAAAATACGAGTTGCTTGTAAAACGCTTCGACGGCGTCTGCGAGGCACGGAGTTTCTCATAAGCAAATAAAAACCGTCTAACGAACCGATTTTTCCCCCATATTCGAAGTCATATTTTTTTGCTATTCGCTTAGCATTTTCTTCGTTGTCCGTTTCAATCACCCATGTGTTTGTATAATCGCATTGGGCACCCTTGCGTGTTGAGACGTACACAAGGAGAACGAAGGAAATTTGATAAAATATCTTAAAATCCGACATTGCGTGCTTTTCTTGATCGTCGTTCGTCGAACAAAAGGCTCTTGCCTAATTGTCTTGCATGATTATAGTTCAAATGTTCCCGTTTACACAGCCATTTTTCCTTGAATGTGTGCCTCGTTCTGAATGCCTCACAGATGCTATCTGAACTGTTTCTTTGTTATGCCATCGTTCCTGTCATACATTGATTAAATTGATATTGTCACATGACTAATGTTTGGCTAATCCGAAGATCCGATTGGTCGTACGAAATTGTAATTCAAGTTATTGCTTGAAAGAATTTCAAATGTTACAAATCACCAAAATTAAAACTTATAAATATTAATTAGTGTATCAATTGAGAATTCTTTGTAAAGTTTGAGATGAATTTATGCTTTTACGAATCATGTTCAGTAAAGTTATAAAAGGTATTTCTCCATTTACGAATCATGTTCAGTAAAGTTATAAAAGGTATTTCTCCATTACGTATATCAAGCATAATATCTAAATAATACCCTTCAATAATGTCAGTCAAATCATTTTGGACATTTATATCGATGTTTTTAAGGCCGTCGATGGTATGACTCTTTAATGACTTTCTAGGGTATATGAATTCGTCCTTCACTCATCGACCGGATGCCTAAACCAAAATTATAATTGTTGGCAGTTTTCAATTGCATTGACAAAAAATTTTATCGTCACAGGAGGTTAAACGCCCTATCTGTTTAATCCAAAATGTTTGTTCAATATTGAATAGTGCAAGCGCAGGAATGCATGTACTTTCGTGATAAGACGTCGTCTCGTTGACGACCGAGGACAAATGCAGATTAAGTTTGCATTGCAACGCTATTGCGCATGTCGGCGTGAGAACGAGCGAGCAGAATGTTTGAATACGAAGGATTTTATAAACGTCATATAAACTAGAAAAACTTCCTTGCCAATTCGATAAGTTACGTTTATCACTTGCTTTTCATCATATTTTTATTAACTTAGAATGTAAATACGAAGCTCTCGACCTCCCATTGAAAATGTGTTATTAAAAGAAACAGCATGTCAGCGATAATTTGAAATGTATGCTCTTCAGATGTAAATTAGTTATGCGCCAGTTGTGCTAAGCGTAAGTATAGCTTTTAGCAAAAAGTGTAAAACATGAACGTAACAGCTTTTCGTGCAATCCGTTTAACACTGGTGAATGATCACTTTTAATTAGTCAAAAAAAAACATTTCTATTCTTATAAAAATTTCGGTTATGTTTAATGAAGGAGATGATTCGAAATTTTGCGTCCTGTAGGAGATAGAGAGAGAGGTTATGTTTCGGTTATGTTTAATGAAGGAGATGATTCGAAATTTTGCGTCCTGTAAGAGATAGAGAGAGAGGTTATGCGGTTAGGAATGAACACCACGATGCCAAAACCCCGAAGTTCATTTCCGTTGCTGTTGTAAAGTCTTTGCCATTGTGTGATTTCTATGCCAACATCTGGCCAAAGGACTCGTTTTGTCTCAAAAATCCTTGATCCGGCCAACATTTTTATTGCCAACAATTTGAATTCATGCCATTTGCAGCACCATCGTCAGCTAAACTTTTGTTCTTCATCTGGCCGCCGTAGAACGAAAACGTGTTAGAATTCGCAGCTGCCGAGAAGATATAATTGATCGTGCAGACCTATAGCTAACAAACCGTATGAGTTAAGTCGCGCTTGGTATGTTTTTGTATGTTTGAAAACAATAGAATTCTTGATAAATGTATTATCACAGTGTCCTGAAATTTGCTTAGCACGACTAAAACGGGCTGCGGTGTTGGCTACGTTTATTTTTTTGTCAGTCATTCTTTTGTCGGCAAATCTCCCAAAATCGGATTTTACTGATTAAGAATAGATGCGATTTTTCCACCTGGTGGCAAATTTCATTTCATGTTAAGTGGAAATCAGCTTTGGAAATAGCAGTACACTTTCCTATGATAACTTTTTCATCAACAATGTTGTCATTTAGATCGAGTTCACGTCATGTTCTAGGAAAGCTTAGATGCTACACGAATTGCTAATTGACTAGTCGAAAGATAAGGCTTTAGAAAAAGCATTCTATAATAAAAACTGCATTTTTGCTCGGATCTCCTAGGAACATCATATATGACAATGTAAGAAGGAAAATAATAGTTTGTAAAGTAAATGTTTTTAATTTTCAAACCCGCACCAATCGGGTTTGTTTCTGCGCTTCAATTATTAACTTTGAAAATTCAACACCGTGACAAGTACTAAACGCTAAAATTCTCCCCAGGAGTTGTTATATATCTTTGACGGCTTCCTTGTTCACGCTCATTCTTCGCCTTGCTTTCTTCCAGAGACTACATCATGTCAACGCTCTCCAAACGGTATCGAATCAAACAGGTGGACATAATTTCAACCTTGTGTACATATGGTAACAATTTTCATGACCAGTTTCATCCTTCTAGCGATAGTATCATCAATGGTATCACGAGACGCAGTTTTGATGATTTTATTTGAATGTCTCGGCCTGATGTCGCGCTCTGAATATTTTCGGCTTAAAAGAGGTTATATGATTTTACATCTGGAGCATTGTTGCAATTGATTGGATACAATTGCAATTTATGCGAATACCTTTTCGGATGGATTAAAGATGGACTGTGTTATAAAAGGAATTCGCTCCGGCAAATAACATTGACCTCGGTCTGAATAATTCTTGATATGATGCTCAACCTCATCCAATAATTGTTTATTATATTTGTTGATTCATAATGGGATATAACAACTGAGATATCAGCAGATTATATCGCCTGCTACGAATAAAAACAATGTTTTTCATTGTTTGTTTTAGTTTTAAAGCCAACTCAGTTTATGTGAAAGACTGGAAAGACTTGCAGCTATAAGGTATTGCATTTATGAGTGAATTTGTTCACAGGACTACTCTTTTATTATTCTAAAGTCAACTTTCGCATTTCTATAAATTTCATTTGTTCCATAATGTGTGTCACTTTTCTATGTATAATTCACAATGTCTGCATGATAATTTGATCGCCTTTATATCAAGTATTGGTTGATTAAAATCATGTAGACATTATTAAAGAGCAGCAATGATTTTTTGACCTGGCCTCTGTGATCCCCTTGCTTACATACTTTAGTTATATAGACACTATTCATTACATAATCTTAACTCGCATTCTAACTCAAATCCAAAATCCAATCCTAACTCAAATCCAAACTTTAATGCTATCTCAAATGGAAATTTAAATCCAAACTCTTATGCTAACTCAAATCCAAACTCCAAT
Source organism: Xenia sp. Carnegie-2017 (assembly GCF_021976095.1). Classification (NCBI taxonomy): domain Eukaryota; kingdom Metazoa; phylum Cnidaria; class Anthozoa; order Malacalcyonacea; family Xeniidae; genus Xenia; species Xenia sp. Carnegie-2017. The sequence goes on along the minus strand of NW_025813469.1, from coordinate 2,148,706 downwards.
CCTAACCGTTCAGTTTTCTAGATGGATGGTGATGTATTTGAGAAGATAACTCGTGATGATTTCATTCACGGGCAGTTTCCCGAGAATTTCATGTGGGGGGCAGCTTCGGCGGCGTATCAGATCGAAGGAGCTTGGAACGAGGATGGCAAAGGCGAGAGTATATGGGATCATTACTGCCATTTGGAACCCAGTCCTATACGCAATCATGATACTGGTGATGTGGCTTGCAATAGTTACCATTATTACAAGAAAGATGTTGAAATTTTGAAAGAATTGGGCGTCGGTTTTTATAGATTTTCTCTCTCGTGGCCACGAATACTTCCAAATGGGACACTCAGTTGTATTAATGAGAAAGGTAGTGTTTTTATCATTTCATAATAAAAAGTACGTCCACGCGATTAATGTGTTGAAAAAATGTCTTCTCTTCTTAATAGGAATAGATTACTATAATAAGCTCATCGACGAACTCGTCAGTAGTGGAGTACAACCAATGATAACGTTGTATCATTGGGATCTACCTCAGACGCTTCAAACTCACTACGGTGGCTGGCTAAATGACGGGATACAAGACTTCTTTAATGACTATGCTAGGTTTGTTTAAAAATTACATTTTATCCAGATCAGTACTCGCACTTGAAAGTTGAATGATCACTATATGTTACTTAAATATTGGCATAGCTTGAGGTAAACACAGCCTAGTAGTCGCCTGAAGCTCTCAACGTGAGGTCTGGAAAATTTCATTCAGACCAAATTATAGATATCAACAATACATGTGTGATGAGGTTCGCCAAGCTACGATTTCCTTAGGTGATGAAGTTTATAAGTTAACCTAGCTACAATTCTCTTAGATACCTAGAATTACCTAGAATTACCTTACAACGTGAAAATTCGGTCCATATATGAGGAAACTCCCCGAGAAAATTGCTTCGTTTATTTCAGATTATGTTTCCAGCGCTTTGGTGACCGTGTCAAATATTGGATTACCCTCAACGAACCATGGGAAGTGGCCATACCTGGTTACTGTCGTGGTGAAACAGCTCCTGGTCACCGGGATATGGCTAAGGGTGCTTATATCGCTGCAAAGAACCTTATTTTATCACATGCTAAAGCTTGGCATACCTACGATAAAGAGTTTCGTGCTACGCAACATGGGTACATATCTATTACGATTGACTCGAGCTGGCCCGAGTCCTTTACGGCTTCAAACGAGGACCAAATGGCGAGCGAAAGATTTCTAGCGTTTCATCTCGACCTTTTTGCCCATCCCATATTCGTGAACGGTGACTTTTCGAACATTGTGCAACATCAAGTACTGAAGCATTGCCAAGCCGCTGGTCTTGAGTCGAGACTGCCACGTTTTAGCGAAGAAGAACGTAAAATCGTGAAGGGAAGTCACGATTTTTTTGGCCTCAACTTCTATCGTTGTCAGTTGGTGAAACACAAATCTTCTCTCAACGGCATGAAGACGCCACAAAGTTTTGACAAGGACCGAGAGACGGAGGAATTTCTGCATTCATCCTGGCCACGAACTGATGCGACATGGTTACGCATGACTCCGTTTGGGATGCGTCGAATACTGAAATTTATCAAAGAAAACTATGGTAATCCTCGAATTATTATAACTGAGAACGGTTGTACACAGGCCGGCGAGCATGATGCGATCGATGAAAATGCCTTGCATGATTATTTCCGCGTGGATTGGTACCGAAGATACTTGAACGAGGTTCGTTGATATTGTTGATTGTTGAAATACTTCATGTTGTAATCTTTATTGATTTTTGTCGTCTGATTCGACGGAGTTCATTAGCACGAGCGTTGAGTTCAGGTCAGCAAGACCGTTTATTATCTCAACTGCTTTGTTCTTTTGTCCTTTTCTTTATATTTTTATAATTGCAACTGGTTTTTGTTAATGTTCCAAAGGTACTGAAAGCGATAAAGTTGGATGGCGTTGACGTTGCTGGATACATGGCATGGTCACTGATGGATAATATGGAATGGAATGATGGGTACAGTTTGAGGTTTGGATTATATAGAGTAGATTTCGAAGACCCGCAAAGAAAAAGAACACCCAAGCTTTCCGCCCGCTATTATAAAAAGGTCATTCAAGATAACGGATTCTTAGCTTAGCCGTGTCCTCAGGTTGACGGTAGTATGTTTTGCGCATACTTACTGCGCACATCAAATCCTCTTGTGAACGTAGAATACATACTGTAGTCTGCATTGTAACATTTTCTACATTGGGGCTTTTACAATTTACGTTCTAACAACCGAATAATTTCCGACAATATTAGAAGAACTTTTAGTTGTGCGCAGAAAATATGTGCATGCAGTATCACTGTCCTTTTAGAAGAAAAGCTTTGCTACCATCCTCTTTTCAACTTGTGTTTCTTTGAAATACTGCTCTTTTACTTGAAAAAGTTTCAGTGATTTACACGACGACAATGTCGTTTTGACTTCTTAAAATTTTCAGCGCGTACTAGCTGATAACGCGCGTGATTGGTTAATGATGTCGTCATTATTTTGTAACAACCAATCATGTTGCAAATTTGACTTTACGCTTTGAAAATTCCGCCTAGTTGAAAATAGGCTTAACAAATATCTGCATAAGCTATTCAATTTGCCATATTATCAAGTGTGAGTTATCGAAATTTTGGCAACTATTCACCAAAGTTTTTCAAAGTTTACGATTACTACGGTAATAGCACTCGACGAAGCATATTCTGCAATGCAGGCTGCACGACAGTATCAATAAACTAGCCAGCTTGAGTCCGATGAGCGAGGGTTATATTAATCCGAAGCCCAAGTTCTACCACTAAGGTAAGGTGACGAATAATTACATTTGGTGAGAGGTTCCTGAGTGTCATTTGTATGATTTTTGATTTGTTGTTGCGTTGTGTTGATACGTGAGCTCAGAAATATTTAATACGCCACTTGGGGCCGCTTGTTCAAAAGGCGAACAACGCTAACCCAGGGTTAAATTTGCCTAACCCTGGGTTAAATTAGCCTTACCCTGGGTTAAATTTTAATCCTGGGTTAATTTGCATTGCTCAAAGCCCGGTTAGTGTTAACCCTAAGTTAACATATTATTTTTGTAAATAAAACAACTCATTATAGATTTTGCTCTCTGTAGCGGAGCTAGCGGTCATTCTGTTCGTGCTCATCTTGAGTAAAAATTTCCACAAAGATTATTTCGTTATTGTTAGAATCATTGTAGATGCTGACGACTGATTGTTTTTTTGCGATTAATTTATTTACATATAAGCATTTTGGACGAAGGTCAACTATTGAATTGCATTTTGCGTCTTATTTTAGTATTCCACTATGTTTTATCTTGCCGCCACGCAACAGCTTAAACTAGAACTTATTCTACGCTTATAAGCGCGACTTCGTCATGCTCTCAAAAATCAGCATGACAAGTAATATATTTTACAGTGAAATTTTTCGTAATCTGATTGGACAAGTGCATCTGAGCATGCTCAAACGTGACGTTTTATACGCCATCTGGTCATCCACAGTGAACTGCAATAACAAATGGAACGATAACTCCCGTACTTTTTTCCGTGATTGGATGAAGCCAAACTTGCCTCCTCCCCCCCCCCGATTATGTTGAGGAGAAACATAATCGGCAAGAATCGTGGACGATGGTTTTCAACAATACATTATACCAAGCTTATATATACATATAATGTTTGATTTTGAATTACGTGTAAATTTTGTAATCATTTGGGTGAAGGACGAATGTGCAAAAATGCTCATCTCTGCAAATTAAGTGTCTTGCTACATCTATATGAGAGTACATTATACTGAATATTACTGAAATAAATTGAATTAGTACTTGACTATGCATGCACTGCATTGATTAATCAATTTGAAATGCAAATGGTTTTCAAGCTTTGCCATGTCATGGGAGAAACCAAGTGTTTTTACTCTGGCCAATGCAAATGATTATATGAATGTGAATACCAATGGTTCTTTGAATGCCAATACAGATGACTATATGTATGAAAATACCAAAGACTGAATGAACGTCAATACCAACGAAAACATTAATGTATTATAAATGCAAACACCAATGCATGACTATACAAATGCCAATACCAATGAAAACATTAATGTAATTATAAATGCAAATACCAATGCATGACTATACAAATGGCAATACCAATGAAAACATTAATGTAATTATAAATGCAAACACCAATGCATGACTATACAAATGCCAATACCAATGAAAACATTAATGTAATTATAAATGCAAATACCAATGCATGACTATACAAATGGCAATACCAATGAAAACATTAATGTAATTATAAAATCAAACACCAATGCATGACTATACAAATGCCAATACCAATGAAAACATTAATGTAATTATAAATGCAAATACCAATGCATGACTATACAAATGGCAATACCAATGAAAACATTAATGTAATTATAAAATCAAACACCAATGCATGACTATACAAGTGCCAATACCAATGAAAACATTAATGTAATTATAAATGCAAACACCAATGCATGACTATACAAATGCCAATACCAATGAGAGTATGAATGTCAATACAAATGACAGTATGAATCTCAATACCATTAACTATATTATGCCAATGCCAATCTCTTTATACATCTTTGTAAATGCAAATACCAATGCACAGCAATACAAATTCCAATACTATGACTATATGAATGCCAATATCAATCACCAAAGGTTATATGAATGTTACCAATGACTGTATAAATGCCAATATCAATCACCCTGAATGTCAATACCGATGTCTAAATGAATATAATACCAATGACTATATGAATATCAATGCCAGTTGTTACATGAATGCCAAATTGCTTCATACTCAACCCAATAGCTTGAGACATTGTTATGTAAAAAGTGTACACCAAGATGACGGTAGCAAGGCAGAGTCGCAGCTAGTTATGATAATATTGTTTGGGAGGGTGCTTTTATGTGATATTATCGGTAGAAAACAGTTTATTTCAAATGAATGTAATACTGTAGAACATACGTATATATGAATACCCCCCCCCGACATCTCACTTTGCTACGTCACTGTGACACAACATCATGGTACACTGTAGAACATGCGTATATATGAATACCCCTCCCGACATCTTACTTTGCTACGTCACTGTGACACAACATGGTATATTGTAGAACATGCGTATATATGAATACCCCCGACATCTTACTTTGCTACGTCACTGTGACACAACATCATGGTATACTGTAGAACATGCGTATATATGAATACCCCATCCCGGCATCTTACTTTGCTACGTCACTGTGACACAACATCGTGGTATACTGTATTTCATAACAAAGCTACACTTTGAGGAATGAGGATGACTGAGGATGACTTTGAAATAAATTCGAAAATTTACAGTTCACTTCTCGTCTTGTTTTGATGCATATTTTGCAATCTCAAGACGTCTTGCTTCTTCGGAATTTGTTTTATACTACATTTCTTTAAATTGTCAGCTGGTCATGGTTTGTAAAGCTACACTTATCAATGCAACTTTCCGATGTCCTTCAGTATTTGCTAAATCCCATAAAGCAGGATAGCAATTTAGAAACGAAATTGATACTGAGTTATATGCACTGTACTGAAATTTTACCATAGACGTACGGTACAGGGCAATTGCCTACCCCAAGGAAGTTTGAAGATTGAAAAGTTTGGGCAAATTTTAAACGTTAGTCGGGCGAAAATATGGCGGAACCTTCACTGTGAGATGGGATTAATATTTACTGCCCTCCCCCCCCGAATTAATAGCTCCGGTACGCCTATGAATTTCACAAGCAACTTTGTACCCGGAGTTAAAGCCGGAGCTGGCGTCTTGTTTGATTATTATTCAACAAATACATTATGAATGCATTTAATATAACGGTGAAATGTGTTCTATTTTTGAAATAGGTTGTTATTCTGAAAAAAAATTTTATGTCATACTTTAAGTGTCTGACAACAAGCTTGTGCAGTTTTACAATTTACCATAAATAAGAGCGTTGCCATATACATACTACAAAACGGCATCAGCCATCTGGGGCATGAAATTGTTTTATAATTACTTGCTTTGTTGCTTAAGAACAGACAATTTACTCTAAAAAACGAAGCTTGCTCGAAGCTCGTCAAAATACACGAATTTCATCAAAAGTGGAAAGGTCAATTCCAAAACACTATCAATGAAAGTCTTATCTTGGCATCGCTCGAAAACAGCTTTGATGCTGTAAAATTAGAGTGAAATATTCACACTTAAGGCGTCACTTGGCGCTCATTATCAGCGTCTATATGACGTTACAAATGTCATCAATTTAAAGTGATGTCTTACAGATAAAGATGATTGACAATTGGAAGTATATCTGCTTCATTGTAAGAGAATATGTACGCTTATTTTCCTGAGGCTCTATATGCAAGTCATAAATCGTCGTAAATAAACTCTCTGGCAAGTCGATGAAATGGATCGAAACCTTGGGGACAGCGGGGCAAATTATTACATGACGTAATCCGGAGGTAAATACATATTCGCCACTAACCGCTTTTATCATGTCGCTTCGTCGACTTTGCTGTGTCGGCTGCCGACATCGTTTCTCACGAAAATGACAACTTTGTTATCGTTTGTATCGTGGACAATAAGCTACTGGCTCAGTGAAACGTTTTAAAGATTAGCGCTCATTTGACGTTTGGTAAGACAAGTTCCACTTTTGATGAAATATTGAATTACGTAAATATAAGCATGAAGTAAGCTGAATGTAGATTACTGTTTGGAATACTTTTTGTGCATTCATTTTTTTCCCCTTTACGATAACTAAACTATCTAAAATTCAAGAATAAAGTTTATTTTAGAATAGTTTTGAACTTTTTTTTCTTCATCAAGTTTGACAGTTAAACGATCCATCTTGAACTTAAATACAGTCAAGCTGTCACGTATGCTGACATTTATCAGACAGCTAACTCCATAGGAAACTTTCTTTTCATACTGGCTTCCGTCGGCCTATTTTTCATAATCCTTCCGCAGTTTACCCCCCTGTCTTGTGTAAAGGTTCACGCGCGGTGCTTTGCAAAAATTTACAATGATATACATTGCCAGGGAAGTTTACAGCAAAAGTTTTTTTCTCCATATATAAGACCCCATCAATAATTAAATGTTTCGATTTTGATGCTGTAATGACTACGCATTTTCAACATGCACAAACACGACGCAGGTCGAGAACAGGTGGCAAAACCTTTATCTTCTAATGCGTAGTTACGGCATCACGTTAACCTGCTTTGATGCACAGTTTTATCGTAATTTTCTGACGACTTCTAGTTATCAGTTAAAAGGCTGGGTATTCTGTACGAGTTATTCTACAGCTCCCCTCCCCCCTCTCAAACTAAAGTGATATTGTTACAAGGGCAATCATATAGTTTAATCCAGTTTACTTTCTCTGAGAAATCTGTCCAAAACGGACAATAGAGTCTCGAGACTATTATAGCTGTTTGCAGACATAGCTAAACTCCTAAATTTGTCGGCAATTAATTCGTAGGGGAAAACGCGCGCACTTTAAAGAGAGGTAAATTTTTTTGCCCCCGCTGTAGATTTTTTTGCTTCTGCATGCTAAGAAATTTTATGATGATTTTTAAGTCTTCGACTAAATGAGTTCCACTTCTATGATAGAAGGCACCAGGTATCATCACTCTTTATTTAGCCAGCCCGGATTATGACACAGTGGTCTTCGTTACAGTTTTTACGAAGGCATTAATTCAGATGTTTCATTTTCAACATGATCAGCGATCATGTGACTTTTTCACTTGGAAACAGGGGCAGATGCAGGAAGGGGAGGGGACAAAGGAGGGTACTGGACGATTTCATTTGGTGGAGACTGGGACAGCAATACACCTCTCTAAAATACTATGAAAATCAATTTTGTTTCATATTTGAACATTTCATGCAAAAGAATTGTAGATTTGAATAACTTCGACTATTGTCATATTTATAAACTTGTTTCACTAAATATAAATAAAACATTGTGTTGAATTTTCTATCGCTCGATATTTTTTTATTTCATTTCTAAGCTTTTGACCCATCGTGATGTAGCCAATAACTCAGAAATAATTGTAAGCAAGCTCACTTCGAAATATTGCGATGGAAACACGTTACGTTTATTCATCATATGCAACAAAATAAATGATTAAATATGCAACGAAATAAATGATTAAATATGCAACGAAATAAATGATTAAATATGCAACGAAATAAATAATTAAATATGCAACGCTATTATAAGCGATGAGTATGCGATCGCAATCTAATATATTATCTAAATTACTTTTATTGGAAACGCGAGCTCGTTGATTTTAATTATAAATCGCATACTTTTTAAAAATTTTGACTAAAGATGGATGGTGACTAGCCCCCCCTCCCCTCCCCTCCCTCTTTTTAAATCCTCCTCTAGGAAATTATGCTATTTGATGGGAACTTTTGACATTTCCATCATGATTGGCGAAAAAAAACCAAAACTAATTTGGGTGATTTTTATTAAAATCTGGCCTTACGTAAGCTCCTTGGAGGAAAGGTTTGCAGACGCCTGGATGTCTGATAGAAAAACAGCTGAAAGACCCTTAGACGCCTTGCTTATTTGGTTTTGTTTTTTACGTTTACTTAAACTTCTTTTAATTAAACTGTTCAAATTTGCCATCGGGGTGATGTCTTCAGATTTTAGAGAACGTTAAAGACTCATACTGCACCAATATATGACTTCGTTTATTTTTTCATAGATAACGTGGTTTTTTTTACTTGATGTATTAGAGAGTCGTTTAGTTGTGCGATTTGTTTTTGTATTTTTGTTAAAATATCGTGTTAATGTATGTTAGACGTGCGTAATAATTAATACGGGGGAAAGGGGAAGCGTGATAAGACTGAGCACAATCCGAGAAAGCTAACAGTTTAAAAAATCCTCTATTTTGCATCTCGACAGTAAACATTATAATATCATTTTTTATTTTGACATTTGACTCGTGAATTGACGATTGAACTCTGGGTGTTTTTACAGGATAAACATTTCATGATCAATTGAAAACTTTAGTCGTTGCTGTATTCTACTAAATGGACACTACAAGATATTCGTTACTGACGCCAAAAGAAGGAGCAAAAATCGCGCTGAACTCAGCTTTCACTCACAACATCGAGAAATGCATGTTGGCTTTCAAGAAGAAACACGAATACGCTTGCGCTGTCGAGGAGTCCCCAAATACAGGAGACCCTTGTCATCCCGCGATCCATAACGAAGGAGCTGTATCGTCTTCTGTCGAGCAGGCATCTCCCATCTCCGGTACTCATTGGCACTCTTCCGATTTTTATGTGTCGATGTTAAATTTTTCTTTGGGCTACGGTACAGTTCTTGGTTTCCCAAGATTATGTTATAAACACGGCGGAGGTAAGTGGGGAGAATTTTTATTTGTAAAGAAAATAGATTGGAGGTGGGGAGAATTTAAACTTGTAATGAAAATAGACTAGAGGTGAATAATTTGATGTTTTTGGTGACGGCTTTGAAGAAAGAAAAGAGAGAATGACCGTTATTTATGCATTTACGTAGAGTGCTTCAATCATATAAGGAGTTCTTTATTCAACGAAGAAGGTCTTTTCTATTTGTTTTGAAATGGAAAATGCTAACTGGCATTGAGTTGAATATCTCTTTCTGACAGTGGTGCCTAAATTCAGCTTTAGTCTTTTCGCTACTCAATTTGATTTTAAAGGATTCTCAAAGAATAAAATCAAACCATGCAGTCGAATTGTGTTTTTCTAGATATTATAAAACATAAATCCACCAAAGAATGACCTGGAGTTCTTACTTACCCCAGATCCATCACCTGTGACTTATCATTGATTATTATTCATTATATTGTCCTTGTACTATTTTTAGGTATCTTCCTTTTGCCGTATTTGGTGATGTTGTTTTTCGAAGCCATCCCCCTTGTCTGCGTGGAAATAGCAATCGGTCAACATTTTCAAAACGAGTTTCTTTTGCATACATGGAGGAAAGTTCATCCCAGTGCTGTTGGTTTGGGAATAAGCGCCGTATTCATTTCGTTGTTCACTATTGTCTATTTCAACGTTATTGTCGGTTGGTGCGCCGCGTACCTTTTTAGTTCGTTGCAGCGGCATCTCCCATGGGCGTCATGCCCAGATCATGCAAATGCGTGCACAAATGTGAGCAGTCCATCCGAGTATTACTGGTACGAGACAAAACTTGACGTTTCTGTGGACATAAACTCCGTCAAAGGTGGATATTTTTTCTTTTTGTTGTCTCAATAAATCCTGTGTTCCGATAATTTACCGGTATCAGTGATCCACGTGATATTACGGATAGTCCAGATTTATACATCGTTCAAAGCCAAATTTCCTTTCCATGAGATCGTCAGGGAGAGACGAGTCCCCCCCTCCCTATAAAGACCAGTTTTTGAGTTATTTTTTGAAACGGAAGAAATCAAATCAAATCTATGTGTGTTTGGATATATGTTTTAGGTTCATTTCGTCATAGAAAGAGATTGCAGATAACTAACTTGCTAAAATACAGGCAATAGCGTTTTACAGATCTTACGTATAAACATTTTTCATTCCCTTCCCTCCTCCCAGAGGTCACGTAACGTCTCCCTCGGTTTGAGCAGCCTGGCGATGCCCATAGTTAATGCTAGCTCGTGTGTAAGACTGCTCAAACATAAAGCAAGCAATATTTTTGTATCCACCTTACCTTTTCTTGTTTTTTAACAGGTTTAAACTGGGAAATGTATCTCTGCATCTTTATTTCGTGGATTCTTGTGTTTATGTATAACGTTAAAGGCATCAAATTTGCAGCCAAAGTAAGTTGTCTTAAGTAGTGACATAAAAAACCTGCGTGCTTGTTGGGGGCATTGTAAATTTCTGACGATGTACAGCATTTCTTTCTTTAGATATCTATTGTTTTCACAGTGAGTGAATTCCGAAGTATTTTTAGATATCCCGAACCACTAGTTGATATATTTCGCCATTAGCCACCTGTTGCATACAGTTCAAAAGAAAATGTTCGAAATACGTTGAGATTATAACTTTATATGATTCTGTCACATGGCTTTGTAAGCTATAAGAGGTTGTTGAGTTTGTTGAGCTCATTCGAACTTGCCATGATATTTTTTCATTTCAGCCCGGTCACGTAATCCTCGTCATTGCTGTGGTACTTTACCTTGCTCTTTTTCTCATGGTGGTTCATCTTGACGAGTGGGCACGTGGTTTGGCTTTGTTCTTCGACTTCGATGTGAAAGACGTAATTACTGCACATGCGCAATACACACAAGAAGTGGGGCATTCAAAAAATATTACAAAACGATATTGTCGTTTTTTAGATTGACAAGTTGCTGAGCATTGAAATCTGGCGCGACGCTGCAAATCATGCTTTTTTCACTCTTGGCATTGGCTACGGTTCCATACTCATGTACTCTAGTCATAACGATAAACACTTCCAATGCAAGTCAGCGGCGTTGTACTACGGGCTCATCGACACTACCATCGGTGTCTGTTCATGCATCATCGTCTTTTCGTTGCGTGGATTTCAAGCTCATTTCAAAGACAAAGAATGCTTGAAGTTTCTCGAAGACAATAATAGATCGTGGTCGGATATTGGAATCGAAACTAAGAGAAACCTCTTTTGTAATTATTCTTTTCTCTTGCAACCCGTAAGTTTGAAACTAATTTGGTTGTCAGTTGCAGCTAAGGTAGCCATAAAATAGCCAACGTTTTGTTTGCTTGTAGCTACCAGACGCATTTTCATTGGCGTTTATAAGCTGGAGTGAAAGTTTTACTCGTATTCCATATCCGCCATTGTGGTCGTCGCTTAGTTATTTTTTGCTTCTTCTCACTGGCATCGGCAGCATGTCCGGTATGGTACTTAATGTTGCCTACTTTTTAAGGGAAATCAGTGATATGAAGCACATCTATGCCACAGGTAAGTGATTTCATTTAAAGCTACGTGCAAACACAGACACTCGACGTGCGTTCAACATTGTCTTGCGCTTGTTGAGTAATGTTTTACGATGTGTGCAAGCGCTCTCAACATTTTGAACTTATGAGATAAAATATTCACGATGCTATCGGCGGTGCCATCTTTACAACGATATATGCTGTGCAGTGCGCATGCGTTAGCTGGGCACTGTTGAGTAAGCTGTTCAACGCACTAAACAATGTTTAGGCAAACATCGATGAATGTAGAACAAAAAAATGTTGAGCGCTGTTGAGTCGAATGTTTCGAACTTTTCTCAACACCTCTCAACAGGGTGTGCAAATGCTCTCAACATGTTGACTTTTACAATGTTGAGCGCATGTTAAGTAAACATATTGCGTGAGTTGGCTCGTAGCTTAATCCTGTTTAAGATTATTGCATTTGTAAAGCTTGTTTCTCAAATGGTCGTCCCTAGTCGTTTCAGTTTTGTCCAGTCTATTCTACTCAACTCTTTTCTATTCTATTCTATTCTGTTCTATTCTATTCTAATTTTGTCCATTCTATTCCATTCTATTCTACTCTACTCTATTCTATTCTATTCTGTTCTATTCTATTCTAATTTTGTCCATTCTATTCCATTCTATTCTACTCTACTCTATTCTATTTTATTCTATTCTGTTCTAATCTATTCTATTCTAATTTTGTCCATTCTATTGTATTCTATTCTTGTCTATTTAGTTTTCTAATGCTTGTCTTTCTAGGTTTGGTTTGTTCGTTCTCCTGTGTATTTGGACTACTGTTCACTACAGACAATGGATTGTACATGGTCAATTTGTTTCACGGTTATTGTTTTTATGCGTTGCCCTGGATTGCTTTGATGGAAATTTTGACTGTCTTCTTTCTCTTTGGTCGCAAGAAGTAAGAGATAAATTCACGTTGAAACAACTGCTTAAATTTTGTATTCTGCCCACCACCAGTGAATAGTCATAATTAAAGGAAAAATCGCCTTGTTTATCTCTGAAATATAGGAAAAAAGAAATGATGATTTGTACTAATAGAGAGTGAATACTTATAAACAGGGCTTGGCCGGCTTGATAGTTGTGTGTGTGTGTGGGGGCTCATGTGCGTGTGTTCTTTTGAAATGAGTTTTTTTCTAGGCTTTATTGCGTGCATATATAAATAGGGAGGATAATTAATATGCCATGGATTATAAACAAACATACTGGGTGATCTCTATTAGCGTTTAAGAGATTCCATGCTTGTTGATGTAGATCGTACAGGCTAGTGAAAGTCCTTAGAAGGACTGCTGGTGTTGATGTTGGCTGAATTTTCGACAACCTTAGCGGTAGTCAACCTGGACGATCTACATCTACGAAGATGGAACGATACTCCCGGGTTGAAAATGTTCAGTTTAAATTTAAGAGGTGCAGCAATTCTTAAATTTAAGCTAACTACTACTTTCTGATCTTTCCCGTGTGTAGCTTTTGCAAAATATTTGAAGAAATGACAGGAGAGCGTCTTCATGTGTTATGGATTATATGTTGGTTCTTCATCACACCCGCCATTTTGGTAACACTGATTATTCTCAGTGTCGTCGATTTGGCCAAAACAGACGGTTACACTTACAGCGTTTGGAATCCTTTTAAGGTAGCTGTAGAACTGCACTTTCTTATAGTGGAATCTCAACGAAAAAAGGGGTTTTTTTGGTACAATTTTTAGGGTATGACGGATATTTTCTATCCTTCTTGGTGTTATGTCATCATTGGTTTGTCTTTTGCAATACCCGTCGTTTCTGTCATTGGCGTTTTCTTCATATACTGCATAAGACATCGTCATTTGCTCATGGAAATGTTCCACGACACATGGAAATATATTTGGCATAGGTGCCGGAGGCAAGAAGAATTTGAACTCGAGAATGTCGCGGAAGGACAAGATTGTCGTATTGATTGTGCTCGTAGACGACAAATTTTACCTTGCAACGATGCCGTTATTCCTGAACTACTTTCGTTTGATAACATGACGGTTGAGAATGGCAACGTGCTGAGTGAAAACGCTGAAATGTCACAGCAACCTAATTGCTGCATGGCTCAAAGTCTTCCTAATCGACGACGTACGAGTATTTGAGTAAATTACGTTTTAAAAAAGAGATTCCGATTTTTAATGTTTAGGAAATACATGATTGGTTGATTATACAAACAGACGTTGTAAATGGTTCAAATATGTCGTGTTCTTTGAGCGACATATCTAACAAACCAACATCATTAAACATCTTTAGCCTACTGTAATTAGAAGCGAAATTGCAATGCAACTTGTGTTAGGGGTGTGTGAGAGTACGTATTAATTCTGTTTGCGTCCATTCAAGACTAATTTCTTTAGAATTTATAATTGCTCTTATGAATTAATCGTTACACGTGTAATCGATTACATGTGTGATCGTGTAATCGATTACATGTGTGATCGTGTAATCGATTACATGTGTGATCGTGTAATCGATTACATGTGTGATCGTGTAATCGATTACATGTGTAATGTTATAATCAATTACATATGTAATCGTGTGCATGTGTAATCGTGGAATCGATTACATGTGTGATCGTGTAATCAATTACATGTGTAATGTTATAATCAATTACATATGTAATCGTGTACATGTGTAATCGTGGAATCGATTACATGTGTAATCAATTACATGTGTAATGTTATAATCAATTACATATGTAATCGTGTACATGTGTAATCGTGGAATCGATTACATATGTGATCGTGTAATCAATTACATGTGTAATGTTATAATCAATTACATATGTAATCGTGTACATGTGTAATCGTGGAATCGATTACATGTGTGATCGTGTAATCGATTACATGTGTAATGTTATAATCAATTACATATGTAATCATGTACATGTGTAATCGTGGAATCGATTCATGTGTGATCGTGTAATCGATTACATGTGTAATGTTATAATCAATTACATATGTAATCGTGTACATGTGTAATCGTGGAATCGATTACATGTGTGATCGTGTAATCAATTACATGTGTAATGTTATAATCAATTACATATGTAATCGTGGAATCAATTACATCATATACTATCTTCCTCCTTCTTCCTCATCGGACAGCGATTTTTTTGAATTTATACTACAAACACGATTCTCGCACACGAAGAATTTACAGTGAATGCTCGTTTAAGCGCTGCTCCTGATCAAAATGCCAGAGATGAGTGACGTAAACAATAGTGCAAACTGTCAGCCAAAATGCGAAATTCTATATTTATTATATGTGGATTTCAATCGCGATGGACATAGATGTCATTTCTAGTTTCTCACTCAAGCATGTAACATAAATCAATGATTTTGCTCGAATGTTGAAATATGTGAAGCTTTTCACCAAGTATGATTATAGGAGTTTTAAAGCGGTTACTATTTGCAGTACTTGCTGTGTTTTGCTATTGTGAATATATTATATACTACATTGTTATATTTCAATGTTCTTGGCCCGTACTTGATACACGTTTAAGAAATAACGAGTTTTTAAACCCAAATAACAACATAAACGCTTTGCTTCTTTCCGATCCACATTTATTGGGCTCTGAACGTGGACATTGGTTTGACAAGCTTCGACGTGAATGGCAGATGAAGAGAAGTTTCCAAACTGCTTTAAAATTTCTCAAACCCGATGTCGTGTTCATTTTGGGGGATATTTTTGACGAAGGAATGATATGTGGGGATGAGGTGTGTTAAAAAAATGGAAAATCAAACCAATTAAAGTGCTACTGTAATCAACATGGCTCCTTTTCATTATTACTTTTAGGAATGGGAAGATTATATGGAAAGATTCCATGACATATTCCACCATCCCCGTGATACAGAACTTTATGTCGTTCCTGGAAATCATGACATTGGTTTTCATTATCGGTAATTCCTCAATACTTTTATCTTGTAGTTTGTGTCTCAATTGTGTGAATTTTATTCATAAGTTGAACTAAGATAGTCTTGTTCTTTCCTTCCAGCATGGTAAGCAGCTCCTGGCTAACAAGACGGTTCAAAAGTTCTTTTAATGTTACTGGAGTCAGATTGTTAAATTTGAAAGAAAATTGGTGAGTATCATTTGCTACCACGATTCAAAGTATCTCCTTAAGTGAAAAGATGTTGTCTTTACAATACAGGTTTGTGCTTGTCAACTCTATGGCATTTGACCAAGATGGTTGCTCTTTGTGTGAAAGAGCAGAGCAAGAATTGGAACAAGTGGCAAGCAAGTTGAAATGCCTTTACAATGACTCAGATCAAATGAAATGTGAACATCCTATTACATCTTATCCTTTTATCTTGCAGGTTGGTTTGTTTGGCTCAGGTTCAATTCTCAAAATGTTGTTTTTATATTTGCTTACTTTCATATTTCTTAGTTAAGCTCTCTCCACAAGGTGAAACATACTTTGATAATGCTAGGTAGCTCGACCAAGCTTTGTTTGTTGGAGCATGTTTCATCATAGATTTTCTGAATTTTATGCTGGGTAAGGTTTTTGACCATTCTCCTGTGGTAATGCTAAAATTTTCTAATTCATAGCATTTTCCTTTGTATCGATCATCGGAGATAACTTGTACTGAAAAGGATTCTCCTCCTGTTGAAATACGTTTTAAGGAAAACAGGGAAAGATGGGAGGTGTTGTCACGAAGTGCATCAAAATTGCTACTTGATTCACTTCATCCACAAGGCATCTTCAGTGGACACACTCATCACAGTTGTCATGTTGTTCATCGAGGGAAAATCCCAGAATTCACGTTGCCTTCATTTAGCTGGAGAAATAGGAATGACCCCAGCTTTGTTCTGGTATGTTTGCTTTATTGTATTAATGTACTGCAAAGCTTACTTAATACAGAAAAACTGTATGTTAACAATGCCCATGTTTTCTCCAACAGGTAATTTTTAACCCAAAAAAGTTTGCACTGCAAAAGTGTTATCTTCCTCAAGAAAGCACAGTGATTTTATTGTATGTGACAGTAGCTTTGATTTTTCTTTCATACATCTGTTGGAGCCAATGTAGGAATTGTTTTAAAGTGTTTCGAAGAAGGATATTTTATCATAGAAAACCTATAAAAATATGCTAAATACTGAAAAAAATTTCACCATTGTTTTAATGATGATGAAGATACTGTAGAGAGAAAAATTGGCAGCTACTTTTTTGCCAATTTCCATGCCACTTAAAACTGGCAACTTGCCGGACAACTATGTTTTTAGTCTGGCGAGACACACCCTTATTTGTTCGATTGGAGGTGTAGCAGGGCATAAATTTCTTAAAAATGAATACGGTGGGTTTAGGTCTTGCTGATCTGCAAAAACACTGCCATTCAGTTAACTGAAGGCAACAAGTTTTAGTCTTATAATCCTGAAAATTTAATTTAAAAACAAATTTGTAATTCCCATGCAATGGATTTATTATTACTACTATTGATCGAAATCCATTGGAATGTATGGTAGACAATATTCTGTATTCATTCTGCACAAATGTTGAAAACCGCAATTCAGAGTTCTCAGACTTCAAAGTCTGTAAAGTTGATGAACCATACCTCCCCAAAAGGTTTGCCAAAACCTTCAAACCAAATGTTACCTTACTTACACCGGTTCTTATTGTTCGCTACAGCTTTAAGGAAGATTCTACTATACTCTGATGCAGATATTGCATGCACTGTTCTTCATTGCAACTATGTTCACAAGAAGGGATATGTGCACTTTCTATTGCTATGCAAGCAGGTTGATGAAAAGGTATCAGTTGATTTTTTATAAGAAACGGAAAAGTCAATGTAGTCCTCAGTCATGAGAAAATGAATTCATACAAAATAAATTTGTACTATCTACAACTACTGATAAGCAACCATTGCAGCCAACTCAGGGTAACATTCCTTCAAAAAAATACTTTGAAGTGCACTAAAGTAGACGATCAAAGTTTGAATGTCAAATGAGTTATCTGCTAAAGATATTTATCATTTCACAAGTCCATGAATCCCATGTCATAAAGAAGGAACTTCTGAAAAAACACTTGCTTATGTTTAACACAATTAAAGATAAGGAAAGAGATTTACATGCAGTATACACAATGGATTGCAACCACCAATCATTCTGCGACTATTTCCACCCTGTAAATTGTCACAAGGCAATTAAGATGAGTAGGAATTGGAGCAAACATCAAGCTGTTGGTTTCAAAGGTTTCACAGCCATGGCTGCATTTGGAAACATTCCGTGGTACTGAGACAAAGGCATCGTTTTAGCCAGAAGTTGCTTACCTATGGGTAATAAAGAATATTAGTAAAAGAACAAGGCAGTTACAATTATACATCAACAAATATGTAAATCCATGATGAAGGAAGAAGGGAAAAAATAAAATCCATACCAGCAAAATATCTACCATGCATCGTCTTCACAGCAGCCACAGCAATATCAGGTGTGACACACTTCAAGTAAACATTTCCCTAAATAATTCGAGAATATTCCATCAGCAACACTTACACTATTTCAAACTTAAATTCATTCACCAAGCAACATGGGATATGGTGGGATAGACAGGTATAAGAAGAGGAGAGACCATTTAGTACCTGCATAGATGTCTGATCAACATGAATATGAACTATGCCTCCTAATTTTGAGAGTTCGTCCAAGACGTCATCCTGTATGTCCAAATGCCAGTCCTTGTCTTGTTCCCTATCATAAAAACGTTTAAAATATTGAAGAACACTAAACAAGAATGACTGCAAGCTTGGAGGAGATTTTGACAACAATGGAATAGGTACATATTTACAAAGTGCAAACTTGGCTCATTATGATACATAGTCACCCCTGTCCAGTGCTGTAGAACTGAATTTATCAGAAGGGGGGCTCTCCGGACGTTTTGGTCAATAGCGCCCTTTTGAAATTACCCATTTCAAAGGTAGAAGGGGGGCTCCTCCCCCAAGCACCCCCCCACTTCTACAGCACTGCCCCTGCCCTTCGAGGAACAACATTGTACACTACAAAAGGTATTGACTATCTAATTATTCATTGCTGTATTGCTGTGATGCACAATTCTTAAATTCTATTGTTGTTTTTAAGTTATTAAGTGGTTAACACTTACTTTGAAGGATCAAACATGTTGCTTATCATCAAGCAAGGAGTTGGTAATGGAATGCTAACTGGTGTCTGCAGAATGGATACTGCTGGATTAGCTGGGGGCGCACCTGGTACAGTTAACCCTAATAATAGAAGAAAAATTTATGATGCTATGGTGTTGAGTCAGACAACATGTAGTGATTATCAAAATATCATTCTCACCAGCTGAATGTGTTTGAGATAACTTTTGCATCAGAGCAGCTCTTGCAGCAGTGTTCATTACAATACCCCCCTTCTCGTATTCCTCATCGTCAAGGAATGACATTCCCCCAGTATCTGTCCGTTCTGTTACTGGACCAACCTTATCAATAAATAAACAATAAACAATTACAGAAAGATGCCACAACAAGAGACTATGTTTATTCAGATGACTAGAAGAGGTAATGAAGAAATTATAGTATCATTTGGAACACATTTGAAGTTGCAGCACCTGAAGTGGGAGGGGGTGGGGGTTGATGATATCGATACACAAAATGTACCTTTATTGGTCTTCCAGCGAGTTCAAATCCATTCATCTGTTCCATAGCTCTTTTTGCACTATCGGGATCACGAAATTGTATAAAGCAATATCCTTTGGATCTTCCTGTTTCGGAATCCATGATCATCTGAACAGTATCTATAACGCCGAAAGGTTCAAATATCGCTTTGATCATTTGTTCGGTAATGTTAAAATGTAATGAGCCAACGTAAACACGTGTTGGTCCTAGCGGACGTTTCAATTTCTCAGCCTCAGCTGCTAGTCTGTTCTTCTCAGCCTGAGTCTCCTGTACAATGATGGGTGCGTTAAGCAAACGTTGACCAGTGAGCTTCAAAGCCTATCGTAAGAAATTCATTGCAATGTTTAGTTTGCGTTTTTTTTTACGAGGTTTTTACTCGACGATTTCGTCAAACGTATTTGTTTAATCATTGACTTCGGTTTCATTAACCTATGAAGAAAATGTACAGTTTTTTTGAAACAGCGCCTTATATGTTAATTTCATCGAAACAACAACAAGCGCACGTAGTGGCCAGCAAGCCAACAACATGCAGCCTCAAAAAAGCGCTCATCGAAGTCTTTACACAACAATAAACACGTGACATATCATGTTTAACACAAAAGGAACCAAGAAATTTCGTTTATAACAAGGCTCAATCACAATACTTTCAGCCTGCTTCTGTATAAACTGAAAAGTTGATCGACTTCCAACATTGACGGAATTTATGAAGTAAACAGAGTTCAAACGACGGCATTAAAATATCAAAGTAAAGGGTTTGAACCCGGAAGTATCGTTACATGTTTGTAAATGTAGATCGTCCAGGTTGGTATAGTCCTGAGAAGGACTGTTTTTGACGTCAGTCAACAACAACAAAAACAGTCCTTCTCAGGACTATACCAACCTGGACGATCTACATTTACAAACATGTAATTAAATATCAAGTTGCTCTAAAAGCAAAGCTGTATATATGTATTTTCAATGAGGAAACATACCAAAGGAACGGCAGAAGCATCCGTGAACTCTACGTATGCAATGCCCTTGGATCGTCTTGAATTACGATCCGATATGATTCGAACATCACGAACCTAAAATTACAAAAAAAAGAACAACGTTAGGCAAGTACTGCCAAACGAATGCAAAGTGCATGAAAGAAAAAGGTCACCCAACTTACTTGTCCGACTTTCGAAAAGAACTCCTCCAAGTCACGTGGTCTTATGTTCCTCGAGAGCTGCATACAGAAGACTGTACGTCTATCTCGTTCTTCGGCGGAGATTGTTTCATCACGAGGTAAAACTTGCCAATGGCCGCTAAACAAAGTAACCAGAAATTGAAAGTTGAATCACATCACGCGTGTAGGCATATACGTAAAATGAGTTAGGAAAACCATGCCAAGGTAGGAGATACCTACCTGTCGTCACTACCACTTCGCGATCTTCTTTTTCTATCCCTATCACGCTTTTCATCTCCCCTACTTGGTCGTCGTCTAGGACTTGGACTACGACGACGTCTGTCCGGACTTGGACTACGACGTGATCGTCGTTCCCCGCTACGACTTCGTCTCTTTCGTCTCTCTCCGCTACGCGACCTGGTGGATAAATACAAAAAAAAGTCAAAACTAAAGGACACAAGGTTGCATACTATGACCTTAATGATCATGTAGGGTCAAAACAAAGCTTGATGGTTTGATAAGTACGATAGATCTCAATAGCAGTGAGCAAAAACAATGATTTACTAGGTGGTTAGGGACACATGTGGATTGATAGAAGCATGGATGGATATAAAATCTTGGTTAATAAAAGGATGATTTCTTTTCCACCTTTTGCTGCGACGTCGATCTCCACTTCGACTTCTGCTTTTACTGCGCTTGCGTCGTGATCTAAATTCAAATAAGATTTTCCTGTTACGGCACTGTAGATTCATTGCTGGCTTTCCCACATTTCATGACATGCTCAAGGGGTAATATAACCAAGGAAAATGTCAAATTGCTAACTGTGACGCATGCTAGGAAGCTGTGATTTTCAGCAACTAACCGTTTGCTCTTCCCGTCATCATCGTCGTCCGAGTCATGTTTCTTTGACTTGCCATTTTCTGCACTCTAGAAAAAGAAAAGAGCTTTAACACACGCTGTGATAAACTTTCAACAGTTAACACAAGTTCATCGGCCAAGATTTGTTAACATCATTGTACTACAATACCATCACCTAAACAACCAAAATAAAGAGTTTCGTTACTCTGGAGTTTGATTCAAACACACTTGTCACATCACATACAATGTTTACAAGAATTTTTAAAATGATTTTTTTTGTTTTGACAAATAATCATTGCTTTTCTACATATTATAATCAGTGTCAGAGTTTTCTAGAGGCAAAATTTTTTTGAAAACTTTTATGACCCTAACAAAATTTAATCTCTAGTTCAAGGGGGGTGGGGTTCTCTAGTTCTAAGGGGGATGGGGTGCACACGTTTTGTATGTAAAATCGGGAGGCATCATTTCCTCTTTCGACCTGCAAGAAACAATTTTTCAAAATGCAATTGAATTTTTAGCATTTTTGTGTGCATTAATGTGTCTACCTCTTGAAGGTTGTAGTTGAAACCACAAATCAAAGGTCTAAAAAAACAATAGAGGACTTAGAGAGTTTAGATCAATTATTGTCACCCCTTATCCCAAGGTTGAAATGTGAAATGCCGCACATCGCTAACCATTCAAAAATGGGCAGTTGGACATAAATTTCTTACTGAAGGGAATGCATAATTTCTCCACGTATTCAATTGTTATGTATGCACATTTACAAGGTTTTTTAATAGTAAAATCGGAAAGCCTGTAACCTATTGTTATTTTAAGTGTGTTTTGCAAGCACATATACACATGTTAATTTATGAGCACAATGAACTGCAAAGTGTTTCTCAAAAAGCAATCCACTAAGCTAAGCTGACCAGGGGTGGAAAATGTATTGGAAATTTGGCACCAGAAAATATTTTAAAGTTCGAAAAAATTATTTTGAATGTTTAAGACAGTGGGGAAAGAAAGCTTGGGTTTTTATTTTTTTGATCTTCCAGGAAATACATAATAGACTCATAATATTTCAAGTTAGCAGAGCTTCTTTTAAGAATAGAAAACTACAATTGATAGGCTTAGGTACTGCTTAGGCACCAGTACCTAATACTGGTGTCAGAATTAAAGAGAAAAATTAATTTCTCAACAAGCAGAAGAAAGTTTTCTTTTCTTTGTGGTTAACAAAACAAAAATATTTTTCCACCCCTGAAGGCGACATGATAAATTACCTCAAATACATGACACAACGTACAAAACTAAGACAACGATGTAAACAACACTAGAAATTGATCTATGTATACCTTGTACGGCGCTTCAAGCATGGCTTCTATGTCAAATTCGTCAGCCATAATGTACAATGAACTATCTCAATGAAAAATGAAAGCCTAAAAAACATAAAAATGATGAACTAAAAGCATGATGCATTTTTTATCATTTTCCGCACTATGTGCGGCAGTGTTAGGTTAAAAAGCATTGGGAGCTGGCATGAAAATTACAAGCTCCATGGAGAACTGTGTTAATTGCAGGAGACATGTCAATTTCAGGATGGAAAGTGTGTGAATTATGAGCTGCAATGTAACTAATGGAGTATTGCATGAATCAATGCAAGTTATGGATTTTAGGATAGTATGTGAATTACACAGTGTAATATGATAAATTTTATGCTTGGTGCATTTTCACATTGCATCATCCATAGTCTGGATGTTGGGATGAAGCAGGAATGTTAATGTTTGGAAATGCCACTTTGAACAGGTCTATGATTTTCATTAATGGAAGAAAATGATGATTCATATATAGTTTTCGTTGACTTTTAGGATCTTGTCAAAATTGAATGTAAAAATGCTTAAGTGGAGTGTGTTCTTTTTTTAATCATTTTTACTTGAACTCGATAAAATAGAATTGATGTTGCACAACTTAAAACTTTTCTATTCAGTCGTGTTTGTGATATAATATTGTAAAAGAAAAAATGTCTCATGAATATTAAACATGAAAAAACATGTGAATTGATGTGTCATATTCGTGTTACAAGATTTAAGTAGTTTTCCCGGTCAAAGATTTTGTTTATCGAGACAGGGGGGATTGTAATATAGTAATTGTAAAGAATCGCCGGCTCTCCACAAACAGGAGAAAATTACGGTATTTTTTGTCCAACTGCATAAACGCATCAAGGAAAATGGTTCAAGAAAACGGCACTTCGTATTGCTTTTTAAATACCGGCAAAAAACTTTGAGAAAAGGAAGCAAAAGTAATCATTTTTCGCACACAAATATGCACGACATGCTTGTCGACTTAATTATGTTGCATAAAATTTTTCATCAACTTTCAATACATAATGCTCCCTCGAGGCCTTAGCGTTAAGCGCAGTTTATTTAATTTTCATGCAATAGAAAGCGCGATGATTTCAAGAGGGTAAGGGCAAATCATTCTTCTTCATGATTATTTCAAAACATAATTACTCATCACTTTATCAACCAACAACATATCCAATTTCCCGAAGGCGTCCGCAAAAACACGGAGAAAAAGCAGAAACTTACCTAAGATATCCCCCTTGTGATTGGGAAAATATATTTCCAAATACTAAGCGAACCTTGAGTACTTCAAATCCAGAAATTTCCTTCAAACCAAACGCGCACGATGTCTTGCTCCGTGATAAATTTCTTCAGTAAATTGTAGCATCCGGGGGGTGTTGAACAATTTTACCGCGCATCAGCAGGTTTGGTTGGCGTCTATAACTGTCAGCAGTAAGAATTTTGAAATGGGCTACGTGCTATCGTAAAACGTTTTTTAAATGGCTTAAAAATCCCCTTTATATGACATCTTGTTGATTTATGAGGGAAAAATCGCGTTGTAAAGAATAAAATTAAACGAATTGAAGATAAACTATCTCATAAATAATCCGGCCAAACAAACCGGTTATCGATGTGTAACGATGATTGTGCGAAAGGTGACGACAGATCACGACCAGTGAAAGGAAGTGTTTACATCATTACTTTAAATGCTAACAGCTTTTCACAACATTTTCTGTTAAATTTGATTTTACTGGCAGTTATCGCTAAAATTGAAGCATTCAATTATTCAGTTTCATCCTAAAGCGACGTATTCCGAATATTTTACTCTACGACTTTTGATGGGTGATTAAAGTTTTAATCATGCCTACAATGGAAGGTATAATATAAAATGATTAAAATCAGTATACTTTTACTAGAATAATTTTCTCTTCGCTAAATCATCAAAAAGCCATGCAGTCAGTGATTATGACTTAACTAAGCTTAACTTTTATAACGCTTACCGAGTTGTAATATAATATTCTGAGCAAGGAATACAGCTTACCTTATCCTTCATTTTAGACACGATCTTCCAGCTGAAGGTATGACGACGAGGCATTGAAATTATCAATTTCTACACAGCACTTTTCATCAAAAGGATTTAATTTTTTCAACTTGTTTTGTTTTTCTATCGTTTTTTTCAGTTTACAACAAAACAACTCGAACGTTTTGCAAAGAAAAGTGAGAAAGAAGAGAGGTTGCAACAGGCAAAGATAAAGAAAGCACTTCAACAGAAAAACGTTGAAGGTGCTAGAATATATGCAGAGAATGCTATCAGGAAGAAGAACGAATCATTAAACTACCTTCGCCTGGCTTCAAGAGTTGATGCTGTGGCTTCCAAAGTGCAGACTGCCCTGCAGATGAAACAAGTATGAACTATTTCATAACCATTGATTTTATAACACTTTGCAAAATAGCAGATCTACTACGATAAAAGATTGCACAGTTTTCGTCATTTAATTAACCCATTTCCAACCAAACACCTATATATATATATATATATACAAAGTGTATAACAATGTGCCTTCCTGGCTATCACCATAGTAAAATGGTGACTCCTGCACTTGGGACATAGGACGTACGGTTCTGTGCATATATTAAATCCCCTGAAGAGTGAGAAATCACGAAACAGACTTGTTGGGATGAATCTGTAGTTTTCGTCATTTTTTCAACATCACTAAATATATTTATGCTCTGCTCTTGGGCATCGAGCATTGTTTTATATGGAGAATCATCACTTATAAACTTCCTTTATATATATATATATATAGGAAGTGATTATGACTTATATATATATATATTTCCTTATGTCCTCTGTAATAAATCAGCACCCAAGGACATATATATACATCCTAGCATTATTAATTTCTATTAATCTTGGGTGTTTGAGCAAAATCTATGTAAGTATTTGGTTGTTCCGACAAAACTTAGCAGTTCGGTCATTGATATTTATCTACCAATGATAGCCTGAAAGCTAAATTTTTAGCCAATCGTTACGTCAGTTGTTGCATTTCTCATCAAAGTTTTGGGATATGGTGACGTGTTATGATTAAATTTTCTCCAGGTGACAAAGAACATGGCTGGTGTGGTCAGAGGATTGGATAAAGCTGTTCAATCCATGGAACTTGCCAAGGTATAGATCATTTGAAGTTTATCTGAAACAATACAACTTACATTACAAAAACAAACAAACAAACAACATTTGTATACAGTATTAATTTTGATCCATGAAAATATCTCTCGCCATATCTCTCCTTATACCCATTGCCTTCATATCACTGTTCACAGCATCTATCCATCTCTTTCTCGGTCTACCTCGTTTGCGGACTCCATCAACATTCATATGCAACGCTCTACAAATTTCAGCACTTTCTTCCCTCCTTTCCACATGCCCAAACCACCTTAAACGCTGGCGCCTTACCCAATTCTTGATACACTCAACACCAACTCTCAACAATACAACTTACATTGTTTTACATTAATTGTTATTATTATATGGCAAGCGTCACTTTCGGCTAAATGATGTGCTTTGATTGGCTCAGAAACATTTTTGCCCATCTATTATTTTCCTGTGATCGACCATGGTCCAAAACACTTAATTTTACAGTCAAATGTAAACAAACTTCGTAAAGCAAAAGCAAAATAAACGAAACAAAAACCATTTACGAATGTGATTCGAAGGAAAAATATTTGGAAAACAGTTTAACTATCTAGAAAATACAATTTGAAACAAGTATTTTTTATGGACAAAAACTAGAAAAGTGAGAATCAACCCATAAAAACAGCAAGGACAAGAAAGAAAGCAAGCTTCGTTTCAGGTCAAATAATGCCATATAATAAACCTTTTAATAACCTCGCTTTCTCGGTCTTTACTGAGAAATATTGGACCTCTGTCTTTTTGTACAAACCTTGCCCTGCAGGCTTATTCTGTACAAAAACACCTTGGTCCGTTATTTCTCTGTAAAGACCTCATGCTCCGTCATTAAGGGCTTAATAAATCTCAATTGCAATCAACCAACTTAGATTACAGCAACTATGGAGAAATTTGAATCACTTTTTGAAGATATGGATGTACATTCACAGGTATTATTATATCAACTCTTTCACTGTCTTAGGCAACTTTAGTCGACACCATAGTGACTCTCATAGTTGATTTTTGTTAGCCAGTTTTAGCCAGAAAATTTTGCAGTTTTCCCAAAATCAAAAGTTTATTAAATGTGATGAAATATTTTTGCTAAATGTTTAAAAATAATTGCCACTTGCTAAAAACGACTTGGTAGTGAAAGAGTTTAAGTAGTACATCATGTATGCCTGAATTTGTTTGACTCTACAAGCATTTATTGAAATATTTGTGCAGGTTCTTGACACAGCCATGGGCGATGCTACAACAATCTCCACTCCTTCAGACCAGGTTACTGTCGCATTTGATTTTACTCACAACAAACTTACTCTGAAATGTTAAAAGTAAAATTTCCAATATGTTGTGACAACATATTTTATTACCCATGTACCAGGTGGATGACCTCATTCAGCAGGTTGCCGAAGAAAATGGTTTAGAAATGTTGGAACAATTGGAGGCGGTAAAACCAGGAACTTCAAAATTGAAAACACCCGCAGCTGGCGAAAGAACCCAAGCACAAGAAGATCAACTGTCAAAGAGATTGGCTGCCTTAAGGAGCTGAGGTTTATATGTCATAGTGATAGTAAAATTTTTCATATCATGTTACTAAGTAACTATGTAACATAATTTAAGATTGATAGATAAGAATTCTAACTTGAATGCATACCTTTGACATCTCACCTTCCTATCTACACTTTTATTGAACCCTATGCTGTAAATGCTTGATCTGGTACCACAGAACTTATTGAATTTTTCAAATTTGGTGCTTAACTATGTTCTCATGATACAATGTCTTCAAATATAATGTCACTTAGGTCCATGCAATGTCTTAATATGTATTAAAGTCTTTCAAGTTAACAACCTTGTTATCTCTAGCCAATTATGATAACCAGGTTTGACCGGAAGGGGTGCTTAACTGGGAGCAGAGCTAAAATGAGCATTTACGGTAATTAAGTAAAATTGTATGTACTTAAGGAAGGAAACAGGACACAAGACTACAAAATTGCCATTGACACATTTATTATACAAGAATAACATACATGTATTGTCATCCCACAAATAACTTCAGTTGCCTAAAGATAAGTGTAATTTCTTACAATTTCTTGCAAATACATCTAGCTAAATATTGCATGTTCGATATCGGCAACACAAATCATGTTTCGTTTATTAACAGCAGACAATTTCAACACTTGTTAAACTTGCTCTCATTAACATCAATAGCAGATAGGAAATAATTTCGAAATAAAATGACTCAATGTTGAAAAGCATAGTTCTAGGTTACAATCAACGACTCATGCCTGTAATGATGTAAAATGATGTACATTTATTGAGTCATGCCTGTGTTGAACCATAGAATATATCTAGAGCCTTGATAAATCAATCATTGATGTTTAATTTTCTCAAAGCTTGGGTCCTTGGCTGACTCTTCATCTGTGTTAAAGTCTTTCAAATATTCCACTATACGTTGCTGCAAAAAGAAAGTATTTTTCAATTAAGGAAAGTCTCTAAATCTCTGAACCTCCTAAAAACTGTTTCTATTTCTAATTTCAAAAAGAAATTACAACTTTGTTTAACTATTAGGTATTAATTTCAAACAATGTGTGTCACTGTGTGTGGTTTAAAATAGTAAAATAATATTCATATCTTTGATCTGAGCCTTGTGTACATAGTTGTTGTAGTTTAAAAACTTTAAATACATATAATACATCTTACTGATTCTCGCATTCTTTTATTTTGTCTTTTCCTCCGTCTCTTGCTTTCTGGGGCATTTGATGCCCCATCTGAAAAGTGCTTTAGAATTAACTGCGACCATTTAAGTTTACGACGTTAAAAATAAAAATAGAAAATTACCAACATATGACCAATCAGGCAGATCAGTTAGAGGTCCGTATGCCAAGCCATCGCTTGCTAACCCATTTCTTAAAAAATTGTACGGTAGGTTCATCAACTGGCTATCATTGCAATATTTAAATTCACAATAACTAACTCACCTGATCCGCCATTTTTGACCACCAGCGCTTAGCGGAGACGTTGTGAAAAAGCAGAGTTTTGCGGGAGAGATACGAGGCACTACAAAAATAAAGTAAATTAGTATCTACATAATGTCTTGAACATAGAATTAAAATTTTCTTACAAATATGTGCGACTTTCAAATTTTTTGAAAATTTAGCGGCCATTTTGCCTAATTATGTTACTCGGCGCCATGCCTCCACAAAATGTGCACGGTCATCAATCATGGCTGCATTGAGTGTATACAATCTGTTAAGACTGTACGTATTTTCTTGCTTTTTATGGCGTTACTTTTTATTTCATTCTTATTTTTTAAACGCAGCATTATTTTTAAGGTATGTGTCTGCTGATAAGTTCTATGTGGAGCCTAAAGACTCCAAGGAGACGGACGAGAAAGTGCTGGAAATTGATCGAGTCAGTCAAGAACTTGTTTTGGCAGGTGAGAAAATTCGGTGATGTTTTAGTTTTTATGAAATTTTAAAATCCTGGACGGGGAGAAAATAATTTCTTTACAATAAATAAATCAAATTATTGAGTACTGAATGTGTTGTCGTGCCCTTGGTTTTCTTTAGTGTAAATGAATTTCAACTTTTAAGTTAAAGTTATTAGTTAAACAAATAGCAAGTTAACAACTATACTATCAGTAATTCTCATTCAGATAACAAAGGTCAAATTCCTGTCCAATCAGAAAGCAAAGACATATTTGGAATTATTGGAGTCATCAATCTGATTGCAGGTTTGTGTAGGTTACCAAACTTATTCTATGCTGTAGTGTTGCCCTTGGATGTTGAAATATTTCAAAGATTATCCTTGCGTTTAGGTTCATATCTGGTTGTGATAACAAAGCGAAAGTTTGTTGGAATAATCAATAGTCACGAGATTTGGAAAGTCCAAGCAACAGAAGTGATTGCCTTTCCAAGGACTCAGCATCATTTGTCAGAAAAACAGGTACAATGATTTCATCTCGTGTTTAAATGAGGAGGAAGATGGTTAGTGTGAGTATTAGCATTTTCCTTCTCATTTGTACAACACTGCATTAATGTTCTAGTTTCATTTAGGATACAGACAACAAGACTTATCTCCTTATGATTGAACAAGTACTCCTGACAGATGGATTTTACTTTTCAACAACTTATGATCTGACTCACACATTGCAACGCCTATCAAAGACCAGTCCTGACTTTTTGCATATGCCTCTTCATGAAAGGGTAAATCATGCATACCTGATGTTCTCATTGTATCATGCTTTGATAAAATCATTTTTATCACATGAGCAGGCTGATCAAAGATTTCTGTGGAATGGCCATTTCTTGAGGATGTTCGCAGTACAGCCAGAGGTAACGCTCATTTGAAAATGGTTACCACTTGTCGGTATATTTCATCACATAACTGTCAGGGCAGAAAGCATATTTTTGAAAAATATACTAAAGTTGGTGATGTTTCATTTTAGATGATGTCAATGTAGTTAAATGAAGCAGAATAGTGGGATTGGAGTAGATTGTAGTAGATTGCAGTGGAATAGAATGGAGTAGAGTAGAATGAAATAGAATGAAGAAGAATAGAAAGATTGGAGTACAATGGAGTAGATTGGAATAGAATGGAGTAGAATAGAATGGAGTAGAATAGAATGGA
Source organism: Xenia sp. Carnegie-2017 (assembly GCF_021976095.1). Classification (NCBI taxonomy): domain Eukaryota; kingdom Metazoa; phylum Cnidaria; class Anthozoa; order Malacalcyonacea; family Xeniidae; genus Xenia; species Xenia sp. Carnegie-2017. The sequence goes on along the minus strand of NW_025813469.1, from coordinate 2,117,984 downwards.
GTAGAATAGAATGGAGTAGGGTAGAATGAAATAGAATGAAGTAGAATAGAATGGGTAGATGGGTAGAATGGGTAGAATAGAATGAAGTAGAATGGAATGAAGAATAGAAGAGAATAGAATGGAGAATGAATGGAGTAGAATGGGAGGAAGAAGAAGTAGAATGAATGGAATGGAAGAATAGAATGGATGGAATAGAATGGAATGGAATAGAGAATGGAGTAGGAATGGAGAATGGAAGTAGATGGAGTAGAATGGAGTAGAATAGAATGGAGTAGAGTAGAATAGAAGAGAATGCAATAGATTGTAGTAGAATGAAGTATAAATAAAGTAGAATGGAGTAGAATAGAATAGAATAGAGTCAAATGGAGTAGATTGTGGTAGAATGAAGTAGAATAGAATACAATAGAGCAGAATGGAGTTGAATGTAGTCAGACTCATGCATATTAAGAATAAACATTTCATGTTACTAGCAAAGATGTATGTATCATTTCTAGACTATTGTTGCCTTTTTTCTCATGTTGCCTTTGTACAGATTGTTAGTCTTAATATCAACTGAAAAGATAACTTTGCCTCCATCTTTAAATGCAGCTTTATGGCAGCCATATAGTTTGCCCCACTTCTTTTTGTTGAAATATGGTGTGACCCTGCGCAATTGCCTTGAAAGTTGCTGATTGTTTCACAACTCCTTATTGGAGCATCAATCAGCATCCATCTGATCATAGAGCATTTATATGGAGTTATCATTAAAATTGATAGAGCAGTTTACTGATATGAAGAATGAAGATGTCTCGGTCTTGAGAGCCGGCCTTTCTTTTTTTGTTCGTTATAAAACTCGTGCTCATCAAATCTTCTTGTTTGTGTTCCTCTCACAGCTCAGCAGATTCATACTACCTGTGATTCACGGCTTCATTGAGTTTCAAAACTGCTCCATCAAGAGTCGAACATTTGATTTTATTTTGATATCACGAAGAAGCTGCTACAGAGCAGGTATGATACCCTTCAATCCACGTGAACTTCGCTGTCGAAAATATAGTTCACGTGCTTTGTCACGTGTAGGTGTCCGATACTACATACGGGGCCTTGACGTTGAGGGTCATCCAGCAAACTATGTGGAAACGGAACAAATTATACAATACAACGGGGAAACCACATCGTTTGTGCAGGCGAGTGTTCACATACCATACGATTGAACTACTTCATGTTTTTTTGGTGATTTTTACACTAATATTATTTGCTATATGTTTGTAGATGTAGATTGTCCAGGTTAGTATAGTCCTGAGAAGGACTGTTTTTGTTGTTGTTGACTGACGTTTCGACAACCTTAGCGGTAGTCATCTTCAGAGTCAAATGAGGAGTAAACGTCAGGTTAGCCGTATTTGTTATCTGGTTCTTACGTCATTGTATTGTGTGTACAGGAAATGTGTAGGTGTCAATTGTGTATTGTCATTGTGAATTAGTGTGAAATGTAATTTTTTAGTTGTGATGTGTGATTTAGTTTTGATGTTTTTATTTGTAATGCGAGGGTGTCAATTTTGTATTGTCATTGTGAATTAGTGTGAAGTGTAATGTTTTTAGTTGATCATTTGTTTGTATTGGGAATAAGTCGTTTGTAAGGTGCCGGTAATTGCTGTGAGCTGTTCAGGGGGGTTTGTTCCAAGATGACTACCGCTAAGGTTGTCGAAACGTCAGTCAACAACAACAAAAACAGTCCTTCTCAGGACTATACTAACCTGGACGATCTACATCCACAAACATGTAACAATACTCCCGGGTTCAAACCATTTACTTGATTATTTGCTATTTTATTGATTCAGATTCGTGGCTCTATACCACTTTACTGGTCACAAAGACCGACATTACAATACAAGCCACGACCAAAGTTACTCGAAGCGGATCACGTATGTAAACGTTTGATCCTGTTTTTTCTCTTTCATTATGTCAACCCTACGTCGTTTTGAGGCCTGGGGCGAGTTGCATGGGACAGCGTTATCTATTGGATGACAAAAATTTTCAAACTGGCAAAAAGGTGCTTTTATTTTCTTAAGACAAAGAAATTTTGTAAGCTTCATAACAATATTTTGTTTCAGTGATTGCACAGTTCAAATCGTTTATTTTTCTCTTATTAGAGATTTTTTAAGCTTTGACATAAATTGCTATCCAGTGTATAGCGCCATTCGGCCTTCGTGCGACCGGCTCCAGAGTATTAGTCTTGTTTCAAAATGAAAGGTTTAACAGACTTAACTCTTCACTTTTCATCCATTCTTTAGAACACAGGTTTTCAACAACACATGGAGCATCTGATATATCATTACAACGAAATTGTTCTCGTTGATCTGGTAAGATAAAAACAATCTTTTATTATGAAAAAGACTTTGTAATTGCCAAATAAATGCGAGGTATCGAGTATCGACCCATACATCTACAAATATTGCACAGTACGAAAGGTGAAAGGTTTCACGGTAACCGATGCCGTGTATGATTTTATAGATTGACCACAAAGGCCCCGAGAAAGAGATTGGTGACCAGTTAACTGCTGTCGTCACAGCTTCCCCTTATTCGGGAAAACAGCTCAGGTTTGTTATGTAATTCTTTGAAAGTATGTAGCTGTGCGAATATATTGCGCATCATGTTGCTTCCATTTCAGATTAGAAAGATTTGATTTTCACAAAGAGTGCAGCAAACTTCGTTGGCATCGCTTGTCGATATTGATGAGCAGACTGAAAGAGGATCAGGAGAAGTTTGGGTAAGATTAACCATGCCAAATGCTCACGTGACTTGACAATCTGAATCACGTGACTTGATAGTTTGAATCACGTGACTTCATTTGCTTTTGTACTTTTCATACGTAGGTACTTCAAAATGATGAGGGATAAAACGGTTACTTCGGAGCAAGCAGGGGTATTTAGGACAAATTGTATGGATTGTCTGGACAGGTATGTACGCAAGAGGCAAATATGGAGCGTCGATGTTGAGCAATTTACAACATTTCTTTGATGATGAAATTTCATAGGACCAACGTAGTTCAAAGTATGCTAGCGAGAGCGAGCCTTCAAACACAATTTGAGGTAAATAACTACGCAACCAATATAAAATGTTACTCTTACAATGCAATCTTTCAACAAAATTATCAATCACTTCGTTAGAAGTTAGAAAATTAATTTCGTTCGATGTTTTTCCTGTCAACGCACTAACTACAAAATCTTACATTCTCCAAAATATTTGCATTTTAGCAGTAAAACCAGGGGTTGCCCTTGCCACTGATCAGGGGCTTCGGAAGGACAATAAATTTACGATATTAGTTATTTTTATTCGGTTTTCTTTGAACTAACATCGTGTCAAAGTGAAAGGTCTTTGCAAAAGTTAACATTCTTATCATAAATGTTCAAGCAAGAAGCTAAATGTGCGGACGTCTCCCAGGCTAAATGTGTGGACGTCTCCCAGGCTAGATTTGTGGACGTCTCCCAGGCTAGATTTGTGGACGTCTCCCAGGCTAAATGTGTGGACGTCTCCCAGGCTAAATGTGTGGACGTCTCCCAGGCTAAATGTGTGGACGTCTCCCAGGCTAGATTTGTGGACGTCTGTGGTTGTCCTTACGCCGAAACACCCTTGTCAGCCATTGACATTTGTGATGCTGCATATATTAACATAATTATCCGTCCATTCAGTTTTTCCATCGAGTTAAAGTAGAAAGGTTTACATGAAGTAAACTTTCGGCATTTTATCTTTAGCATTATGGTATTTTGTTAAATGGAGAGAAAGAGTTTACATGAAGTAAACTTTTGGCATTTTTTTTCTTTAGCATTATGGTATTTTGTTGAATGGAGAGAAAGGGTTTACATGAAGTAAACTTTCGGCATTTTTTTTTCTTTAGCATTACGGTATTTTGTTGAATGGAGAGAAAGTTCAAGATTGTTCCAGTTTCGAGTACATCTACAAGAACGGTAAATATGAACGAATTTTGAAAATGGACAAATATTTTCATTTGCACTATCAGATTTAATGACTTCAAATAACATTTTATGACACATTACGTCATCGCCAAGATTTTATTCGTTCATTTGCCCGTTCGTGGGCACGATTAACGGTAATCCTCTACACTTTGCAATGATCTGTTTTACGAGTTTAAAGCATTTTTTTTACATAAGATTAGTTTGTTGAATGTTTTTTAGGATTTAGATTTTTTTGTTTGAAATTTTACGGCAAAAATTTATTTTGAATGCAGTTAATCATGCACCTTTGAACGACCAACCCCAAGTGCCCATAAAAAATTTTCTCGGATTTTTATCATTGTATCAATAACGGAGCATCGTCGCAAGATTTCGCGGTGTTCGACAACGTTTCTTTGATTGTAAATCAATCAATTTCACTGTGTTCATCGTTTTATTTCTCATGCAGCATGGGCAGACAATGCTGATGCATGTTCAAATCAATATGCTGGAACTGGTGCTTTAAAAACAGACTTCACAAGGTAATCTTTCACGGTGTTCACTAAGTTTAACTTTTGTTGTATGTGATCCATTGATGTTCACCACACCCCACCATAAAAATTCTACTAAGTTTAACTTTTGTGGTATGTGATCCATTGATGTTCACCCCTCCCTCCCATAAAAATTCTGCTAATATGTTTTGTTCATTTCTTTGTTGATACAGGACAGGCAAGCGTACAAGATGGGGCTTGTTGCAAGATGGATACAACTCAATCATTCGTTACTATAAGAATAATTTTTCCGATGGATTTCGACAGGTGTGAGCATCCCTAATTTTACTTAACGTTTTCTTGAGTGCCAAGAACCTCACGACAGCGTATCTTATCAACGTTTTCGTGAGTGCCAAGAACCTCACGACGGCGTATCTTATCAACGTTTTCGTGAGTTCCAAGAACCTCACGACAGCGTATCTTATCAACGTTTTCGTGAGTTCCAAGAACCTCACGACAGCGTATCTTATCAACGTTTTCGTGAGTGCCAAGAATCTCACGACGGCGTATCTTATCAACGTTTTCGTGAGTGCCAAGAACCTCACGACAGCGTATCTTATCAACGTTTTCGTGAGTGCCAAGAACCTCACGACGGCGTATCTTATCAACGTTTTCGTAAGTGCCAAGAACCTCACGACGGCGTATCTTATCAACGTTTTCGTGAGTTCCAAGAACCTCACGACGGCGTATCTTATCAACGTTTTCGTGAGTGCCAAGAACCTCACGACAGCGTATCTTATCAACGTTTTCGTGAGTGCCAAGAACCTCACGACGGCGTATCTTATCAACGTTTTCGTGAGTTCCAAGAACCTCACGACGGCGTATCTTATCAACGTTTTCGTGAGTGCCAAGAACCTCACGACAGCGTATCTTATCAACGTTTTCGTGAGTTCCAAGAACCTCACGACGGCGTATCTTATCAACGTTTTCGTGAGTGCCAAGAACCTCACGACGGCGTATCTTATCAACGTTTTCGTGAGTGCCAAGAACCTCACGACAGCGTATCTTATCAACGTTTTCGCGAGTGCCAAGAACCTCACGACGGCGTATCTTATCAACGTTTTCGTGAGTGCCAAGAACCTCACGACGGCGTATCTTATCAACGTTTTCGTGAGTGCCAAGAACCTCACGACAGCGTATCTTATCAACGTTTTCGTGAGTGCCAAGAACCTCACGACGGCGTATCTTATCAACGTTTTCGTGAGTGCCAAGAACCTCACGACGGCGTATCTTATCAACGTTTTCGTGAGTGCCAAGAACCTCACGACAGCGTATCTTATCAACGTTTTCGTGAGTGCCAAGAACCTCACGATGGCGTATGTTATCAACTTTTTTCGTGAGTGCCAAGAACCTCACGACGGCGTATCTTATCAACGTTTTCGTGAGTGCCAAGAACCTCACGACGGCGTATCTTATCAACGTTTTCGTGAGTGCCAAGAACCTCACGACGGCGTATCTTATCAACGTTTTCGTGAGTGCCAAGAACCTCACGACGGCGTATCTTATCAAAGTTTTCGTGAGTGCCAAGAACCTCACGACGGCGTATCTTATCAACGTTTTCGTGAGTGCCAAGAACCTCACGACAGCGTATCTTATCAACGTTTTCGTGAGTGCCAAGAACCTCACGACGGCGTATCTTATCAACGTTTTCGTGAGTGCCAAGAACCTCACGACGGCGTATCTTATCAACGTTTTCGTGAGTGCCAAGAACCTCACGACGGCGTATCTTATCAAAGTTTTCGTGATTGCCAAGAACCTCACGACGGCGTATCTTATCAACGTTTTCGTGAGTGCCAAGAACCTCACGACGGCGTATCTTATCAAAGTTTTCGTGAGTGCCAAGAACCTCACGACGGCGTATCTTATCAACGTTTTCGTGAGTGCCAAGAACCTCACGACAGCGTATCTTATCAAAGTTTTCGTGAGTGCCAAGAACCTCACGACGGCGTATCTTATCAACGTTTTCGTGAGTGCCAAGAACCTCACGACAGCGTATCTTATCAACGTTTTCGTGAGTGCCAAGAACCTCACGACGGCGTATCTTATCAAAGTTTTCGTGATTGCCAAGAACCTCACGACGGCGTATCTTATCAACGTTTTCGTGAGTGCCAAGAACCTCACGACGGCGTATCTTATCAACGTTTTCGTGAGTGCCAAGAACCTCACGACAGCGTATCTTATCAACGTTTTCGTGAGTGCCAAGAACCTCACGACAGCGTATCTTATCAACGTTTTCGTGAGTGCCAAGAACCTCACGACGGCGTATTTTATCAACGTTTTCGTGAGTGCCAAGAACCTCACGACGGCGTATCTTATCAACGTTTTCGTGAGTGCCAAGAACCTCACGACAGCGTATCTTATCAACGTTTTCGTGAGTGCCAAGAACCTCACGACGGCGTATCTTATCAACGTTTTCGTGAGTGCCAAGAACCTCACGACGGCGTATCTTATCAACGTTTTCGTGAGTGCCAAGAACCTCACGACGGCGTATTTTATCAACGTTTTCGTGAGTGCCAAGAACCTCACGACGGCGTATTTTATCATTTTGACGTTTTCATCAATTGTCGAAGCAAAATTGCCCAATGTTGATTTCGGCGAACGGCGTGCATTTTTCATGTTTTATTATAACATTTTTGCTGGAAAAGTGCACCCAACTTCAACTAATATTTGTATGAATTGATCTTTCCAGCACTACAATTGGCTGTTTGTGATCACCTTAAAAAACCTTAGTATGAATTGTTGACTTGACGATAATATCATTTGCAGTTAGAATATACGCAAAAGATTCTACATACATATTTCATATTTTAGTCCAAACTTTTCAGTTAGCAAATGTTGGTAAAATAATAAATCCTTTAAATGGTGGCATTCACTGCTTGTTATGCAGCGTTTATTGTTTTGTGTTTCATTAAAATGCTGTTTAACATTTTGCTTTTACAACTGCTTTCAGAAATCTCATATGTACCATCCAAATAACCATGCTGTTTTTTATAGGATGCCATTGATTTATTTCTTGGGAACTATGTTGTCGATTCTGCCGAAGGTATTACCAAACCGTCGCCTCTACAAAAGACGCAGGATTGGAAGTTCATGTTGGTGAGCAATTCGTCAACTTTCGGATAGTGCTGTGTCGTGCTTGATGAGCGATGCTCTGTCTAATTTATTTTAATCTTTCCCTCTCAGCTTCCTTTCATTCTTCTTATCGGATTTTCAATGTTGATCATGAGTGCAATGATATCTACAAGTAAGTGTTTATTTTGATGGCAATATTTTTGGAGAGGAGGAAGAATGTATCATATCAGTTTTAGTATAAATGCGTTGTGACCGTGTATGCATTTATTTACCATGTTCGGTCGAACGAGCTTAAACACTCCCCCCTGTTCTGAACTTTACAACTATATAAAGCCGGTGGGAGAGTCTGAGCTCATCAGACGAAATCTACTAAAAGATTTGCATATATGGCCATACTGTACAAATGATACTTCATATGAAGAGTCACGAAAGTGGATAGCTTTGTAGGTAGTGAACTGCATTGTGTTCAAATGGATTTAAGCGAATAAAGGACCCGGCAATCACAAGAGGTTTCTGTATATAATTGTTTACTTTAGTTACGTTTGTTTTTGCTACCTTTCCGGGAGCTTTTTAAGCTTCCGATTGGTTCATCTGCCAATCTGAACCAATGAAATTGTTGAATGCTTCGTGAATGTTTTCTATTTCAGGTCAGTTTTAAAACACGCATCTCCGATTTGCGGTGCAAATATTCGCTTTTGTTATGTAATTTTGAACAATCGTTGAACAAACCGCGTGTTTTAAAAAGGATCTGAAATTTATTGAACCAGACTCCTCATTTTTCAAACTAAATTTGTTTCATCTTTTCCTACCAATAGCTGATCCTGGTTTTCAATTTATGTACGTGCTATTCTGGGGTTTGGCCGTCGTCTTCACTCTCTCCATCATATTTTACTATGGTAAAGAATTTGTTGACGAACCCAAGTTGGTACACAAGCCAATAAAAGATAAGAATGTTTGACTGCAACCTTATGAAATAATTTAGAGAAGCAGCAAACAGCTGCTCGTAATATTTAATATGAACTGTAGGCGAGAGAGAAAAATATTAGCAATTCTAATGATTATCGAAGAAAACGACCAACTGTGTAACTAACCCCGTCACAAGGAAAAGTTACGTGTATGTAAATTAATATTTGTTGAATTAATTCCACCTGAAGGTGTCATAGATTTGAGATACTTGGTGTGTAGGTCATCACTGCTTTGATGGCACTTCCATTTCTCATTTTCATCGTAGGATGCGAATGAAGGTTATTGTTTTAATTCAGAAATAACAATTATCATGTATGCAAGACTTTAGGACAGGAGGAGGCATACAAACCGTTAATCACTAACACATTTTGTTGTTCGTGAATAATGGTGATATGCATTTGTGAAATGGGGCACGAATTGACTTTTTCAACTTGCTGTAGATTCTGTGAAATGGGGCACGAAGTGACTTTTTCAACTTGCTGTAGATTCTGTGAAATGGGGCACGAAGTGACTTTTTCAACTTGCTGTAGATACGAGGACATATATAACTATATTCAAAGAATATATATAATATATTAATCCTAACACGGTTTTTAATATGCACATGAAAAACATGTGACTTGGACGAGATTTGAACTCGACGTTATTCCAATAAAGTCCAAACACAGTGCCATCCAGTAAACTGCTATAGTGGCGAGAATCTCTCGTTCATACGCAGTTTAAAAAGAGATTTGACTCGTCTCCAATCCCTGTGGGCTTGGTAGCTCAACAGGTAGAGCGGCGGACTAGTATCCCGAAGGTGCGAGTTCAAATCTCGTCTAAGTCAAATGTTTTCGTGTGCATATTAAAAACCGTGTTAGGATTAATATATTATATAACTATAGGTGTGAGAATTCTACGTCTTTGTATCTTCGGATGGTAGTCTGTGTATGATATGAAAAAATAGTTAAAAGAAACGACCGAATTTAAATTTGTCGTTTAAGAAACCTTACAACTTTTCCATTTTTCTCTAGTGTAATTTTACGTTTATGATTGAACACTCGTGGCCTTATTTTTGTTAAATGCTGTTGTAAACAGTGTATATAAGGTCAGTGTTATTAATAATCTTCATTGAAATTTTCATCATCATGCCGATTTATGCGTCCTGGTCTTCGACTACTTCTTCTTGATCATCTTCATCGTCGCCTTCCGTGGTGTCCTCGCGTTGTTGATATTCTTGTATGAGGTCTTGCACGTTTGATTCTGCCTAAAAATGTATAGCACATCTTAAATAAGGCAGGTTTCCACTCCATTCCCCGTACAAATGTACTGTATTGTATCGAATGTACGAAAGTTAGGATGTTGCGTCCAAATTGTGTAATACCATGACCACTACTAGTAATACCATGACCACTACTAGTAATACCATGACCACTACTAGCAATACCATGACCACAATTAGTAATAACATTACCACTACGTGAACTTTACTAGTGGTATTATCATGACCAATACATTGGTGAACTTAACTACAAGTAACAATGACCAGTATTTCAGTGAACCAAACTACTAGCAATATACTAGTAACTTTAATGAATTGAACTATTTGTAAAACGATGACCAATACCTCAGTGAACTCCATTTCATCCATTCCTTCTCCTGTGTACCAATGAATGAAGGCCTTTCTTCGAAACATTGAAAGAAATTGCCCGCGTATTCTTTTGAAAACCTCCTGTATCGCGGTATTGTTTCCAATAAACGTGCCAGACAACTTGAAACCTTTGTGGGGAATATTGCAGGCGGATACCTTTACGTTATTTGGTATCCATTCAACAAACAACGAGCTGTTCTTGTTTTGTACCATTAAAATTTGATCGTCGACTTCTTTCATGGAGACGCATCCGCGGTATATTGTCGATGCTGTCAGGTATTTACCATTGCGTGGATCACACGCGGCGAGCACGTTCCTCGCGTCAAACATTTGCTGTGTTAACTCTGCGACGGTGAGGGCTTGAAATTTTTGTGATTCGTGGCTTGTGAGTGGGGCAAATCCGGGTATGAAGAAATGAAGTCGAGGAAACGGAACTAAGTTTACGGCAAGCTTCCTTAAACTGGCGTTTAGCTGCATTTGAGAGAAAATGAAAACTATTATAAAGGAGATGAGAGTGAATGTCTTCTTGTTCAACAACGCTTTTGTAATTTGTTTTGTAGGCAGGCAGGCAGGCAGGCATGCAAAATACAGATATTGAAATCATCCCATTACTTCTTCCCTACTTACCTGGCCCGGAAACCGTAAGCTGGTGGTGACGCCACTCATTGTCAAGGCGACAAGATGGTTCATGTCCGCGTGTGTCGGCGTCGTCAACTTTAAAGTTCGAAACAGAATATCGTACAAGGCTTCGTTGTCTACACAAAACGTCATGTCGGAGTTTTCCAGTAGATTATGTATCGAAAGCGTGGCGTTGTACGGCTCCACTACAACGTCCGAGACACGTGGAGATGGTATGATGCTATAACTGGACAGAATTCTGTCCGGAAACTCTTCTCGAGTCTTTCCCAGGACTAATGTTCCCATACCCGCACCAGTCCCCCCGCCCAGTGAATGAACGATTTGAAAACCTTCAAGACAGTCGCAGGCTTCTGCCTCCTTACGAATCACGTCCATTACATTGTCAATCAGTTCTGCTCCTTCTGTGTAATGGCCTTTTGCCCAGTTATTTCCCGTCCCGTTTTGGCCTGAATATTAGATGAAGTAAATGGTTTGAACCCGGGAGTATCGTTACATGTTTGTAAATGTAGATCGTCCAGATTGGTATAGTCCTGAGAAGGACTGTTTTTGTTGTTGTCGAAACGTCAGTCAACAACAACAAAAACAGTTTTTCTCAGGACTATACCAATCTGGACGATTTACATTTACAAACATATTAGATGAAGGAAGAATTTTTATTGCACTTTTCAATCGCTGGTTCTCGATCTCAGTTAGTGAAGTCTTACCGAACAAGAAATTGTCTGGTTTGAAAATTTTTCCATAAGGTCCAGCTCTTACTACGTCTAATGCTCCAGGCTCTAGATCCAATAATACCCCTCGTGGTACATAGTTTCCACCTTGAAAGGAAAAGAGACTCTAAGTTTAGCCCACTGTCATCAATATCGTCAGAACTGACGGAAAAATTAACAGACCTTCCATCTGGTTGAAATAGACATTGATTCTTTCCAATTGAAGATCGGAATCGCCATTGTAAATTCCAGTCTTGTCTATACCGTGTTCTATGCAAATGTCTTCCCAAAACTAGAAATGGAATGGTTAGTTTACGAATGTGAGTTAGGGGGAAACTGTCAAAGTACTAATCATCAGGGGCCGGTTGCACGAAGCCCGGATAGCGTTATCCATTGGATAGCAAAAATTTTAAAACTTATAAAAAAGGTATTTATCGTATTCATACGACAAAGAAATTTCGTAACCTTCGAAACAATATTTTATTTCAGTGATTACTCGGTTGAAATCTTATATTTTTCCTTTTTTGAAAGGTTTTATAAAAGTTTAAAAAAAAATTGCCATCCAATGGATAACGCTAACCAGGCTTCGTGCCCCAGTTGTTTGTGAGAACGATACTATGCTAGTGTTAGTAGGAACGCTTTTAAAGAGTGAAACGAGTGATGACGTCATCGATTCTCTCTTTCGCTGTAGCGTAATTTACGCTGAACAATTTAAATTGGCTTCGTGCATGGCACTCATAATAGTCAATCGCAGGTAGCATATTTCGACGGAGTGGACGACAAACATCTCAAATGTGATAGGATATGGGAATGACGTGATTATTTGGGGGACTATCATTCGCTTCCATCCAATAAATAACTTTTAGCCACATAACAATAAACGATTTTGGCAAATTATAATCTAAAGCATCTAGATTCTACTTTAGCTAACAGACACGCTCTGACGTATTCCATATCGTATTCAACAATTTCCAATCCGACTAACCTTCGCACCAATTTGATTTCCACACTGACCAAGCTGTATGTGAACTATCTCTCTCATGCTTGAGAATATTTTAAAGTGCTGTATTTACTTACGTTAATTAATGCAACGTGGACACTCCTTTCGCAGCAATTTTACGAATCACTGATTTAACATTTTTCAAAAGAGCGTTTGTGATTTGAAAATGAAAATTTCAAATAGCTGCATGAGGTACTTCCTGCCAATCTTTAACTTAAGGAATATTGTTTGTTTTCAATTGCATGTTAATTGTTGCTCTTCGCTTTCTCACTAAAACCGGTAAGACCGTCTCCCCCAAAAATCTGCCATAGTGCCAGTTTCTTTTTGCTGGAATTGAACGTAGGCCGTTATCAGGAATGTCGTGACTTGGCAACTACACTTACTGTTGGCCATACTCAAAAAGATAATTTCTAATTCTCCGGATATGTCTGCAATCACGCGATATTGCATGTAAACCACATAAAGCGTGCAATTCTTTACCGGCTAAATTTTTGTATTTTGTTTTCAATAATTCGATGAAACTCATAATTTGCTTATTTGAAACAAAAATTTCACTATTGTCGAGTCAAAATTTGTAACAATGGCTATTTGCGTAGCCATGCTATGAAGATTTCACAACGAAATGTTTAATTATATGTTTTTTTTAAAAACTATTTTGTTTTAAGTCAGTGAACACCGAAATCTTTGCAAAACATAATTGCTTGTACCAATAAATTCAGTATAAATTTTTTTCATCCGAGTTTCATCAGTATAGCTTTAATGTTGCAAGAGTAAAGTTATATGAACTTTTTTCTTTGACCACTTATTGATTTGACGCAAAATTTTTGTTTCCATTTTAATGTGCGCGAATATTTGAAGTACAAAGTTTTGTAAACTGAATCGCTGCAACTTCATTACCAGTCCTCTGCACATGTTTGATGTGTTGACAACAATTTGACAAAGACTGAGTGACATGGATTATTTACGCAATCGAAACATCTGTTTTGATTGGCTCTCGAGAAACAGCTGACTGACGCGTCTCTGTGGTTTATATCCTGTTATACCGGTTTTTCTCCGTTTAGGCCTTGCTCTAGCTAACCATTGGCGAAGCGCTCGCCTTATTACGTCATATGATTAATGCAATGTGTGAACTGTAGACTGCAGCAACCTCGAAAGGTCGGTCATACCTGCATCACTTTGCCTTGCAACGCCTTTTCGAAATTCGTGTTCAAAAATAAATCATTATGAGAGAAATTGTGCATCTTCAAGCTGGCCAATGCGGTAATCAAATTGGAGCTAAGGTAGGGATTTAATTGTGATTAGAATCTATGTATTATGTCTGTGATTAGACCCGCCTTGTTATTTTTCAAATAGTTTTGGGAAGTGATATCAGACGAACATGGTGTCGATCCGACTGGAACTTACCACGGCGATTCAGACCTTCAGCTAGAAAGAATCAATGTCTATTATAACGAAGCTACAGGTGATTAAAGAGAATGTTATAATTTCGCAATTAGAATTTATTAAGCGAACGAAACGGCTGCGAAAGGCCTTGACAACGCCAGCCGTCCGTTTCACATGGCCGACCGTTTGTTCTTTGCTTTAGGCGGGAAATATGTCCCTCGTGCTGTTCTTGTCGATTTGGAGCCGGGTACCATGGACTCTGTACGTTCTGGACCGTTTGGGCAGATTTTTAAGCCTGATAACTTCATCTTTGGTAGGTCGTAGTTTCTTGCATTTAGTGAGGATTGCGTATTTGCGTTGTTACCATGTCGACCTTGTGTTGTCTTTAGTTGCAGTTTGTCAGTTTCTTCTCGTAATTCTAAACATTTCCTATTGTGCATTCAGGACAAAGTGGTGCAGGTAACAACTGGGCTAAAGGGCATTACACAGAAGGAGCTGAGCTCGTGGATTCTGTCTTAGATGTTGTCAGAAAGGAATCTGAAGGTTGTGATTGTCTACAGGGATTTCAACTTACACATTCCCTTGGTGGTGGTACAGGTTCCGGTATGGGTACCTTACTTATCTCAAAAATCCGTGAAGAATATCCTGACAGAATAATGACAACATTTAGTGTGGTACCTTCACCCAAAGTGTCAGATACCGTTGTTGAACCGTACAATGCAACCTTGTCTGTACATCAACTGGTTGAAAATACAGATGAAACATTTTGTATAGATAATGAAGCTTTATATGATATCTGCTTCCGTACACTTAAGCTCACTACCCCTACATATGGTGATTTGAACCATCTTGTATCAGCTACTATGAGCGGTATAACAACATGCTTACGTTTCCCTGGTCAGGTAGGTTTATTCTTGCATGTTGTAAATGAGATAGTATTTAGAAATGGTTGACTTCTTTATCTTGTAGTTAAATGCTGATTTGAGAAAATTAGCTGTAAATATGGTTCCATTCCCTCGACTTCACTTCTTCATGCCTGGTTTTGCACCTCTAACAAGTCGTGGCTCTCAACAATACAGAGCTCTAACTGTTCCCGAACTCACTCAACAAATGTTTGATGCAAAGAACATGATGGCTGCTTGTGATCCACGTCATGGACGCTACCTAACTGTTGCTGCCATGTTCCGTGGTAGAATGTCTATGAAAGAAGTTGATGAGCAGATGTTGAATGTCCAGAACAAGAACAGCTCATATTTTGTTGAATGGATTCCTAACAATGTGAAGACAGCTGTCTGCGATATTCCACCAAGAGGCTTAAAGATGTCAGGCACCTTCATTGGCAACAGCACTGCTATCCAAGAATTGTTCAAGAGAATCAGCGAACAATTCACTGCTATGTTCCGTCGTAAAGCTTTCCTTCATTGGTACACTGGAGAAGGCATGGATGAAATGGAATTCACAGAGGTATGATAAAACTTAATTTTAAGAGAATTTTGTCTTAAGATACTTAGAGTTTGTCAAACACTATAGATTGAAGTATTTGTGAAAAATTCCACTTTGTCAACTGTTTTGTGTTTTTTTCCAGGCTGAGTCCAACATGAATGACTTGGTATCAGAGTACCAGCAATACCAAGAAGCCACTGCTGAAGAAGAAGGTGAATTTGAAGAAGAGGAGGAAGAAGAAGAAGCTTAATGGTGTTTTTGGAACTATAAACTATGATTTCTAATATATTTTACTCTACAACTTTAAGGTTATAACGTTGTCAAATGTCTCACTGCGAATACAGTAAATGTTTACCATAAAATTTCTGGATTTTTTTCTGTTTTATTAACGCATACCATTACTTTTTTTGGAGGCGCACATTGTGAAACCGGTTATTTTATAGACAATGTACTAATTAGAACAGTTTTTCTGTTTAGAATATCTTTAAATACCCCTGGTTGCAAACGAAAATCCTCTAGCTTTGCGCAACTTTCGTTCTTCTAAATATTTTTGGAAGATGTTGCAGTTGACGAAAACATCGGTAATACAACAAGCAAAACTTTAAAAGATACAATTTAACATACCAGCTTAGCAACTCTGAAAAGGAATCTTGTTTTGATAAGATGCTGTAGTTTCCTTGATTTTTAAAGTATTTTTGAAACATGTTTTTGCAGTGTACTGACAGATATAAAAAAATAATCTTCTAATAATCTTTTTCAATGATAGACGGGTTGTATAATTTATTCTGGGAATGTTGTCATATTAGCCAATCAGTGCTCGTTTGATGACGAAGACAAACGGAATTGGTATTGCGTCAGCAAATGCCCTAATTAACGTTATTTGCTTTTAAAGTTTTGAGGTTAATCCGA
This sequence comes from Xenia sp. Carnegie-2017, assembly GCF_021976095.1. Classification (NCBI taxonomy): domain Eukaryota; kingdom Metazoa; phylum Cnidaria; class Anthozoa; order Malacalcyonacea; family Xeniidae; genus Xenia; species Xenia sp. Carnegie-2017. Next base: position 2,101,758 of record NW_025813469.1, on the reverse strand, counting down.
GTGAACTTGTTTTGCAGTTAGATTTAGTTATCTAAAAACGTAGCTTGTGCCTGAAGATGAGAGAAATCGTCCATATTCAAGCAGGACAGTGTGGAAATCAAATTGGTGCCAAGGTAAAGTTTTTTCGCATAATAGAAGTTCGAAAAAAATTTTTGTTGATACTTTGTAAAACATGGCGTTGGTAATTTATTGCACGGTTCTGACATCTTGATTAGTTTTGGGAAGTAATTTCGGACGAACATGGCATTGATCCTACTGGAACTTATCACGGTGATTCTGACCTTCAACTGGAAAGAATCAACGTATACTACAATGAAGCGACTGGTAAGATTTTAAATCATGTTATCCGCAACAGTACTGTTGATTAATGAAGAGAGCTAGCTCCAAAACCACTTTTTCGTCAACATTTAGGAGGTAAATATGTTCCCAGAGCAGTCTTAGTCGATTTGGAGCCGGGAACTATGGATTCGGTGCGTTCTGGGCCTTTTGGACAAATATTTAGACCTGATAATTTTGTTTTTGGTAAGTTGGTTTATCATAAAAAAAATCACAACTTGTCTTCGGCATTCGTAATACATTTTTCTGCTCGTTTTCACTGGTCGATCAAATCATAAGTCAAACAACTGAACATGCAATTGTAAAATTTTCTTAGGTCAAAGTGGCGCCGGTAACAACTGGGCCAAAGGACATTACACTGAAGGTGCCGAACTAGTCGACTCGGTTTTAGATGTCGTACGAAAGGAATCGGAAAGCTGTGATTGCCTTCAAGGCTTCCAGCTGACCCATTCCCTTGGTGGTGGAACAGGTTCTGGTATGGGTACCTTACTTATCTCAAAAATCCGCGAAGAATATCCGGACAGAATAATGACAACATTTAGTGTGGTACCTTCACCCAAAGTGTCAGATACCGTTGTTGAACCATACAATGCAACCTTGTCTGTACATCAACTGGTTGAAAATACAGATGAAACATTCTGTATTGACAACGAGGCTTTGTATGATATTTGTTTTCGCACTTTGAAGTTGACCACTCCGACCTATGGTGACTTGAATCATTTGGTCTCCGCTACCATGAGTGGTGTTACAACCTGCTTGCGTTTCCCTGGTCAGGTATACAAACAAACATTGTCAGGTAATATAAAGTCTTTGTTTCTTGTACTAACTTTTATGATTTTTAGTTGAATGCCGACTTGCGTAAGCTTGCAGTGAACATGGTTCCGTTCCCTCGACTTCACTTCTTCATGCCTGGTTTCGCACCTCTCACTAGTCGTGGCTCTCAACAATATCGATCGCTAACTGTCCCTGAACTCACTCAACAAATGTTTGATGCAAAGAACATGATGGCTGCTTGTGATCCACGTCATGGACGCTACCTAACTGTTGCTGCCATGTTCCGTGGTAGAATGTCCATGAAGGAAGTTGATGAGCAAATGTTAAATGTCCAGAACAAGAACAGCTCATACTTTGTTGAATGGATTCCTAACAACGTGAAGACAGCCGTCTGTGATATTCCACCAAGAGGTTTAAAGATGTCTGCCACCTTCATTGGCAACAGCACTGCTATCCAAGAATTGTTCAAGAGAATCAGCGAACAATTCACTGCTATGTTCCGTCGCAAAGCTTTCCTTCATTGGTACACTGGAGAAGGCATGGACGAAATGGAGTTCACAGAGGTATAGTAAAAATGGATTTCAAACTGTAGATTTTTAATGCAAGGTTGATTGAACTAGTTTCTTAAAATATAGGCTGAGTCCAACATGAATGACTTGGTGTCAGAATATCAACAATACCAAGACGCCACAGCCGAAGAAGAAGGTGAATTCGACGAGGAGGAAGGCGAAGAAGAAGCAGCATAAAATTGTTTTTACTCAGATACATGATTGTTTGGAAAAAAAAATAAAGCATAATATTTCAATTGTCTTTGTTTTTTCGATTTAACGATTTTTTCAGAGAGAATCTGGATAACTTTTTAGGTTGCGGAAATGTATGCCGCTCAAGTCTGTTTATGATCATTTCGTTTTTGCAAACTTCGTGTTTGCTCCGCAAATGTTTAACGTTTTCCGTACATTTTGGTGCTAACCTACCATTTATAATCGTTTTTTTCTAAAACTTGTAATTTCATTCGTCCTTCCGTTGAGCCATGCAAAATGCATAATTTAACCCATTGTGGTCCTTGCTCGGACTGATGCTCCTAAACCATGAACAATAGCTCGCTCTCTCTTTAGATTTGCAATTTCTATAATGGATTGTTCTTCAATGTATTTTAAACCAATCAGGTGCTTTGTAGATGGTAGCTATCAAATAATTTGAACAACTTGCCGGCCATTTTCTGATTGATATTTGCCAAGTGAGGATGTCTAGTTGTAGAAGGTAAGATTTTCGTTATATAGATGAAATGTTTTGGAAAGTTCTTCGTTGTGGCGATACAGACTCGGTGTGTATTTGTAGAGATATCGGCTATAGAAGAAATTATGCAAAGGCTTTCATTTGGTTCGAGAGAAAAGAAGCTTTGCGCTTACGTCGATTCTAGTGTTCACTTATTGCCTTTGTTCAAAACTTCATCATTCCTTTGCTGAGGTTTATTTCACTTTTTGAACCATCCTTGAGTATTTTATATTGTAGTACCATGATAGTTTGCAAGAACGGACCACTTAACACAACAACATCTCTTTTGGTCCGCATTTGTAATGAAAGTTTCTTCGGCGTGTAGCGATAAGAAAATCATCTTGTGAATCATTCAAACATCGGCTGAGAAATTCTGTTTTAAACCAAATAATTGAAAAGCAAACACATAATGTGCGGTTCATAGTCATAAAAGGTAAAGAAGGCAGGGAATAACTACATGACTTTGACGTGCTAAAATCTTAGAACGAAGTGCCATATTTATGAACCAAGCAAATTAATTAGAAGTAAAGACGGGTTAATGCCTTAATGATATTTAGTATACACGATGATTTTCCATCTTAGAAAATCGAGTTCAACTGAAATACTTCTATATTTCTAGATATAAAAAATCATCGTCAAGATGTTGCAAATGCAAGAAACGATTATCCTTTCGCATAAAACATGGCACTGCTATACCAAAAGTTGTATCATAGAAGTTAGCACAAATCAGTTAACATGTTTGTTAACATCATATTATATGGCGTTGCTGTGTGTTCTTACGAAGCATGTAAAATGGAAATGAAATTGAATATAAAATAGTTCTACCATAGCTACGAAAATATTTTGCAATACGCGGCAGAGTATTGCAAAATCTTTAAATTCAAGTGTGCTAGTCAAGCAGTTGACGTTAAATAATTATTAGTTCTATTAAATCTGTAATTGGCACTATTATAACATTGAGGGATGTTATAGCAGTGTCTACATTACAGGTAGAATAATTAATTCAGTATAAATGTACCATTATTCGTTAAATGGTGTAAATAACATAAGTGTTCATGTTATATGATTGTAGTACTATCACTTCAACATAGTTCTATCATGAGGAAGGAAAATGTTTTCAATCGATGTAAGCCTTGTCTAACAGCTATTTTTTTTCCGAAACATTGTAATGTACGAATTTCGACAGAAATTTCAACAGATCTTCTGCAAACACTGGTTTGGTAAAGCTCCAACAGCTTGTCCCAATTGAATTTTTACAATTATTCTTACAGCTACGTATGCCAACGGATGAGGATTGGAAATGCGGTATGCCTCGGTTTTTCATGTCTGCTGTTTCTTTGTTTGCTGTTTTTTGCTTTGTTTTATCATACCACTAACTTGTTAATCAGTATTTTTCAGATGCGGACGACGAAATGATCAAAACGAAGACATGGGTATACGTTCGTTTGTTATTGTCGTGCCACCAACTTGTTCTTTAGGCTTTTCTCGCAGATGTGGAGGAGGAGAAGCTGATCAAGAAGAGGAAGAAAGGCATGCAAGTGTGTTTGTTTTATCAATCATTTAATCTATTAATTTTTTGTTACTATCTCATTTAGAACGACGTGGCATAGCATGGTCATTTCCCGTTTCTGACGGTAAGTTTAACCAAATATTATTACCTGTTCTTCGACTGTAAATATTAACATTCAAAGAAAGCATTTTTTGAAAAGGTAAAATCCTTGACTTCGGCTGTTCGGTGTTTGCAGATGGTCGGTCAATAAAAAATTGAAAATAACAATTTGTCATTGGCAAAATTTAATTTTAATCCCCCAACACAAAAACATGCACATTTAAAAGTATTTCGTTCTAACTAAATTAGAGAGTTCCTTCGCTCTCTAATTTAGGAAAGAAGCTCTTTGAAAAGTCGATGTATTCCAAAATAGAAATCTGCCACCTATTTTGGAATACTTTTCCAAAATTTCACACAGAGTACACTTGACAATCTTAGCAATTTGCTTGTAATTAAAATAAGGTTCTTCTTATGTAATATAAAATGTGTTTGAGACAGGACTAAAACCAAATGAAAATCAAGTATTCATTAAGTGTCTTCAACGAAAAAAATTTTATTATTCTTGGTCCAGTCTTTGCAGTAGCGTAACTGCTATAAGCTTTGGGTGGCCAGAGCCACGGGCACCCAAGTAATCAGCTTGCAGGAGGGCACCCTGAACGGTGCCACTTATGAAAATATAGATAAAAAAGTAGGTTCATATTTGGGAAAATAGTAGCCCTGGATATTTCTCATCGAAGATCATTTATGAATTCGTTTTCCTGGTAGTAAATTGAATACTCTAATTGGTATTTTTTGTAAGTAAATAGAAAACCAATAAATATTGTGTTATATTAACGATTTTTAAGAAAATGTTTATGTTGTCAGATTTTGGTGAACGGGTGGGGAGGGTAACCTCGTCCTTGAAGAACCACGGGCAGCATGGTTCAAACTTACACCACTGAGTCTTTGAGGTACTGTAGATAGGGGCTACGTAATAATGAATTATGTGACAATCAACAAAGTGAAGAAATTAGGTGAAAGGAATCACTCTCTGTGTTTTTCGCAAAATTACTAGTACTGATGGTACTAACGCTTGCTTGTGATAGTGAAAAAGGGAAACTAAATTATTCTATTGCTTGTTGGAATAACGACATTATTTTTACTTTTTACTCTCTTCTCTGGTGACTATGGTGATGTGCAATGGTTAAATTACTATATTCAAAATATAAGGCAATGTTTGTATGCGATGCAATGTTTCTTTTCTGAGAATTTTGTGGTTATTAATAGAAAACAAGGTAGGAAAAGTACCCTGCATGACTGATACATAACAATAACATTCCAATATTGAAGTTGGAATTACGAGATCAGTCGAATGGCGGGAAATTAAAATATATGAACAAAAACATGGCGACTGCATCAAGGAATTTCTACGAGTGATTTCGACCGATTTCTACATGTTTTCTGGCCACACTTCAATGAAAAACACTTAAAAACACTCCAATTGGTATTTTCGTCTATTTTGTATTAAAATAGAAGAAGAACATGCTCGGAAAAAGTAAGTCATCTTGTCTTCTGTACATTTAATAAACACTGAAACACAACAATTCGTTTCATAATTTCGTTATTACGCATGAACAAATTCATTTCACTTATCTATCGTTGGGAAGCACAAAGTTCTTCTAACTCACAAACGCGATATGTTGATAAAAATGGTGTATATTCAAATTGAAGGTTACATTGTGTTTTCTCTCTATATAATGGTTCACGGTTATTACATCGCGCACATGTGTAATTATTTAGAGGATACTCAGGAAATGGAATGCATGAAACAGAATTGAAAGCTTGGGAAAGCATGTTTGAGCGTAAACATCGACGTAAACCAAATAAAGTATGACAATTGTAATTTATGAAATCGGTTGGCAATGTACAAATTACAATGACATTGCCAAAACATAATCTTTACTTACCCTTATGTTTGTTTGTCAGGATGATGTAAACAATGCCTCTGATGAGATAAAAGGTATAACTGGTCTTGTTGATTATTTTATATGAAAAGTTATTTGATAATGAAAATGTCCTTCGAATGGTAATATTAACTGACTCCATGTTTAGTTCAATGTTTCGCTGTTTTTCAGAAACATATTTAAAATATAACCAACTGAGAAGATACACCAAAGTAAAAACTTGCAAAAGTGTTAAGGAAAACTCTAAGGTACGTGATATGACATTTTTGCAAGGAAACACTTAGAATCAACTTTCTGCTTTCATCGTCTTCAGAAGGGTATCGACGATGAGGTATTTGGTAAAAGCTTAAACAAAAGTAAGATTCCAAAGTCCAATTCTGAAACTGTCAAGATAAGAATATCACCAACAGATTGTAAACCAATCAAATTGCGGCATCCCCAAAGACCTGGAAAGCATTTTCCCAGCAAAAATAACCCACTGAATCATTCAAGTGAGAAGCAACAAGATGAACCAACCAATCGCAAGGTAGTAGGTTGTCGGAACTTTGTAAAAAAATAATAGATAATTGTAATTCGATACTCTGAACTTACGGAACAACGGAAATAGGAACTTATGAAAAACCTTTATTAGTTGACACACGTAAAAAGTCAGTCTTCTTCCATCGCTGGCTGTGAATGTAAAAGCTTGAAATGGTTATTTGTGATGTAGAATAGTCATATTGGAATAGTTAAGAGTAAAATTGAAAATTGTATACAGTCCCAAAAACGAATCGGCAGACGCATAACTGCTTTGTGTCAACGCACAAAGGATAAAAATGCTACATTGGTGTTGTAATGAAATTTGTACAGCGAAGGAGATGGGAAATTTTGATGTAATGTTCTTTGCTTTTAGAAAAATTATAATACCAACACTGGTGATGAAATCTTTTCTGGAAATGATGGAATTACACATGATGTCAGATTTTCTATTGCATCTGCTAGGTGAGTTCATTGTAATATGGTTAGTTGTTTGTATGTGAACTGATCAATACAACTGGACAATAGTAACTTTGAAATTTGTTTTAGAAAGAGAGCCTTACAAAACCTGGCATGATGTTGGGAAAAGCAACTCTTTTCAAACAAGTGAAACGACGGTCTGCCTTGGCTAGTGAGTGGTTAAATAGGAACCAATCAGAATTAGCTGCTGCTGCTCCTGTTGAAAATAACATCAACCATGTGAACAATGAGATCATCCATGTGAACAATGACATCAACCATGTGAACAATGACATCAACCATGTGAACAATGACATCAACCATGTGAAAATGACATCAACCATGTAACAATGACATCAACCATGTGAAAAATGACATCAATCATGTGAACAATGACTTCAACCATGTGAACAATGACATCAACCATGTGAACAATGACATCAACAATGTGAACAATGACTTCAACCATGTGAACAATGACAACAATGTGAACAATGAAAAGAACAAGAGAAGTCCCGAATCCATGGACATACCTCAGCATTGCAGTGCAGGGAATATTGTGGATTCTGTTTGTACTAATGGAAGTAGAAAGTTGAAATCTGATGGAGAAACGAAAGAAGAAGTGAAAGAGTTATTTAATCGAAAAAGAGAAGAAGTTTCTGAAAAATCCATGAAGAAAATGTTAGCTTCAGACAATTCTGTTATTTCTGCAAATGATTTCTGTGAAAAAGTGATTTCCAAAGACAGTATTGAAGAAGTTGAAACGATTGGGAAGATAGTGGAAGCTCAGAGCAGAGAAAGATATCATGTATTTCCATCATTATTTGATGTAAACATCTCTCGTAACAATTCTACCTGTTCTGAGCAGAAAAGATCACGAAGTGAATGCAGCACTTTGTGGTCTGATGTGGTACCCTCGAAAAAGCGGAGAATTTCTGCAAATGACTCTGATGTAGAGGACAGAAATATTGTTGATGAAGAAAACGAAAATATCCCATCAAACTCTCTTACTGATCCTGGTCAAGGAAACACTGCAAAGAAAAGGTAAATTATTTGAAGAAAGTTGATTTCGTTGAATGAATTAAGTTATTGATATCACCTTAGCATCATGTAGCCAAGCTTAGATCACATACACCATTGAAATTGCTGCCAGGTCATGACGTCACATAACCAGCTTGATGATTCAAGAGACATATCGACTCCATTGAAATTGTTGCCAGGTCATGACGTCACATAACCAGCTTGATGATTCAAGAGACGGGGAGGAATATTGATATATCGACAAGTTACATATACATATATCGACAACTTTTTTGCTTTTCAAGTCGTACTTTGTCAATTTGGGGATTTTTGTCCAAAACTACTATTTTCTCTCTGGTTGTTCTCAATCAAAACGACTTCAATATGTGTATGATGTTCGATAAAAAGTTCGTCTGTTTTTAAAATTATTTATTCTTTTCTTTATGTCTCAATAGTCCCTAAACTGACTTACGCATAAAAATAAGAAACGTGAACATATGCATGTCATAATCCATTGAAACCTTTCAAAAGAACTCGATAAAGCAAAATATGTATATATGAATACTCGCTCGATCTTAATAATGGAACTGGTTATACGTCGTTTCAGCCAAGTGTCACGTGTTGAGCGCGTGAACGTCTGTGTAATACTCTCCTTGAATGAACGACTAACTTCTATTTATACTCGCTAACCCCGTCAACAACAGCTGAATGCCATTGTAAAGCAATATCTATGTAAAACTGAACTCTCTTCGCAACTGGACTGTATCATTTCTTCTCCACTACCGATTGTCTAGATCGTCCGGGTTAGTGAGTGAAAATTTCCGCGCCATCAACTTGAAGGTTCGTCGCTTCAGCCGTCGTAGCCATGGCGTCAACTACGCTGCGTACAAACGTAGGATGTGGAAGCAGAAGCAACAGGCGAACGAGAAAGCCGACGGTGCTAAGAAAGAGCAGTGGAAAAAAAGAAAAGGTGTCAGCGGTAACAATGGTAACAGACGTATCAGTAGTTCAACAATAACGACAACGTGTTTCAAATGTGGTGAGGATGGACATTGGGTGAAAGATTGCCCTCGAAAAAAGTCGTCTACCGCACAAACTTCTTCTCAAAAGTAAGCATTGCTGTTTTAGATTGAGATCATTTGCTGTGCGTTGGATTTTGTGTTAATGCCGATTTGAACATGAACCGATCATAGAGGTTTTTGCCAACGCTTGCATCATGAGCTAGATTAAAGTACTGGGTCAGAGTTTGGTCTTTTGAATCGAAACTTATTTAACCTTCAGATGCTTTATTATCTCCAAACCCTAAGTTCTTCAATTTTACGCCTGAATTACATTTGGTGTTTCATTATCGTTCCGTAATCACTGATTTAGTTGGTCTGAGCCTGCGAAGCCTCCTGCTGACCTTGAAATTGACGATGAACAATGGGAACGAACTGAAGAGAAGTTGAAAGATCTTAGATTAGATCGCTTACACAGACCTCATGAGACAATTGTCCAAACTCCTCAAGCTATCGAGCCTCTCTATCAACCACTGGATGGTCATCCAATTGGTAGGTACATAAACAGCCTGCTCTACGTCACTCAATGGATGTATTTACAGGAAAGTGTCTGTGTTTTACCTAGATACTCCTCAAGAGGTATATGACGCCTTAAGAAAATTGGGATTTGAATCGTTCCGATGTGGTCAAGAGGAAGCCATAATGCAAATCTTATGTGGTAAATATTAGTATAATTTATTTACTTCTTCATACATATTTGGTATAATGGCCAGCATATTTTAGATGTCATCGATGTATTCTCGTCATCACTAGGTTTGTCGACTTTGGTAGTGTTGTCGACTGGGGCAGGTAAATCGTTGTGCTACCAACTTCCGGCGTACATGTACAGCAAACGATCGCCTTGTATTACGTTGGTCATTTCTCCTCTTGTTTCGCTTATGGAAGATCAGGTAAGAACGTGGAAACGTATATTGTCGATGGTTTTATGTTTGAGTGTATGTCATCATAATATTTTAACTGCTCATACTTTCTGATTTACTAAGAGAGTGGGGAGAGGCGGTGTGGTCATATATGCAAACTTTTAGTAGATTTGGTCTGAAGAGGTTTGACTCTCCCGCCTGCTATGTATGATTGCATAATTCAGAACAGGGGAAGTGTTTAAGCTCATTCGACCAGATCTGGTAGAAAATTGCCTATACAGTCATATTGGATATAGGTCTATCGTTAGCAAAAGGTTATTGGGATGTACATCGAAAGAAAGAAGATACAAAGCTCTTGCATATTGATGATTGTTAGCAACACGTTTTTTGTTGTTTTTGAAGGTCACCGCTTATTTACCTCAGTCTTATATAAATGCTCTCTTTCAAATTGACTATCGTCGGAGTTCACGTTAAAAGTGGACGTGAAATAATCTGTTGTAGGCTTGTAGCATCGTAGATTGACCACATGCGCGTGGTAATTGTGCATTAAACTGAGCTGTTGTTGTATTTCTAAGGTGGTTGGCTTACCTTTTGGATTGAATGGTGTAAGTCTAAACACTAACATGACAAAACAACAGCGTCAAAAAGCTGTACTTCAAATAAGCTCTGGTAAAGCGGCCGTCGTCTTGGTGTCTCCCGAGGCTTTGGTTGGTGCAAGTTCCGGTGTCGGGTGTCTTCCCCATCCTTCTAAATTACCTCCAATCTCCTTCGCATGTATCGATGAAGCGCATTGTGTATCTGAATGGTCTCACAATTTTAGACCATCTTATCTTCGCGTTTGCAAGGTAATTATGTCGTGTTTGTCGAGTGGTCTCTTTAGAGCTGCGCCGTTCTAGAATTTTATCTCCGTTTTGGTTCAATTCATTACATTACGATTGTGCAGTTATAAGCTACTACCTGTACTTCCATAAATCCATTTAGTCAATATCTATCCAAAATGAATTAAATTTTCATCACAATAGTCTTGAAATTAGGGTTCAGCATAGACTATACAAATGCCATGCCTTATGAAATGTTATCATTGTAAAAACTCTGAGACATCTGAGATATGAGATAATCCTTGAATGAGATAACCCTTGAATGAGATAATCCTTGAATGAGATAACCCTTGTTTGCTATGTATGGTTTACACATTATGCGTTAAGTAGTAAATGAGAGACTTAAATCGTGACTAAAAACCCGTTTTCGGTCCATGCTTCCCGATACCCTCTTAAGCGTAAGGCACTAGAACACCGCATTTTAACGTTTCGGTAGGAGATTTCGGCCCCTCCACGCTATCCTCCTTGGGAGATGCCGATAGCAAGCTACCGCCCATCAGACCCCGAGATCACCTGGGATAGGCTTTGCTCGGTCGCGGTGAGTGCGGTCGCCACCGAAGTGTGGGCCCGTAAGCCACTGCATACTACATCGTACCCAGCTTCCACTGCTAGTTGACATCTACTATATGAAGTTTAGATTTATATATATGTATACATAAATTCAAAGGCTTACGAAAGTTGTGGTATTATTAAAGTCACTACTGCGCATGCTCAAATTATTTCTTTGATAATTTGAGACTAAATGAGCTAATTCCACAAACGTAGTACAAGTACATATAGTTAGTCGTTGCCAAGACGATGAACAATCGATAGTTTGAGGGGGCAGCGCATGCTCGAGCGCATGCGCAGATTAATTCTTTAATAATTGGTGATTAAGCAAACTATTTACTCCAAAGTTGGTGCTAATAGATCTGCTAGCAGATCAAAGTTGGTCTTAGTTGGTCGTTTCCATGACAATGAACTCTAACTTTCTGTTGAGCTCACTGCGCATGCTCGGAATGATTTTAACAATTTGTGACTAAGCGAGCTATTTACTTTGAATGTAGTGCAAGTAGATACAGTTGGTCGTTGCCAAGGCTATGACGAATAGACAGCACATGCTCCAGTGAAACAGTTGGTTGAACTGGAATAGTTGGTCAAGTGTAATGCGCATGCTCAGATGATTTTTCTATTAGTTGCATACCGAGTGAGCTAGTTACTCCCTTAAGTCAGTCGAGTGCACTTCAGCTTGTTTCAATGAATGTATTATTAGTTGAATGCAGTTATTGTTTATTATTTTATGTACTGCAGGTACTACGTGAACGTTTTGGCGTGCAATGCTTTCTGGGCCTGACGGCAACTGCAACGAGATCTACTGCTCTATCCGTTTGTGAACACCTGGGGATAAATCATCGACCGGAAGGCATCGTCAGAGGAGCTACCATACCTGATAACCTTCATCTTTCCGTTTCGTGCGATTTTAACAGAGATAGGGTTGGTAAAAAATCACAAATCAGTTTTGATAATGAGTCGATTTTTCATCCCATAATTCGTAGGTATTGTGAAGGATTTATTTGCAAATTAAAATAAGCACGTTTTTAGTGGCGAAACATTTATGTATAGGATCGCTATGGTAAAAATATATTTGTACTCAATGGATTTTTCTGTTGTGCTTGTCCCCAGGCCATCCTTGAACTCCTTCAAGGCTCTCGCTTCAAAGATTGTGATTCCATCATCATATATTGTACACGTCGCGAACAGACCGATCGACTGGCGACCTATCTCAGAACGTGTCTGCAGAAGAATCCTATGAATACAAGCAGTTGTATGACGGAGACAAATGACACGGAGGATGACCAGAAAAGTCGTGGAAAAAATCGTGGGGGAATGAGAAGGTAGGATGGGTTAGAAACCTTGTTAGCTGTTATGGTATTTAGGATTGTAGGGTGTCATTAAGTAAAGAATGACTTTCTGTAAGGTTGGCAGCGGTAGTTAGAGTGAGGGTGTCGGAATGACTTTCTGTTTTGCAGCTGTTTGGTTTTATTTTGACATTAATGAATCTTTCTGGAGATGCGGAGGATTTACTGTGTGTATTATTTGAATGAATCTTTGTTGGAGATGTAGGAGGATTTACTGTGTCATTATAAGAATGAATCTTTGCAGATGCGGAGGATTGTACTGTGTCATTATTTGAATGAATCTTTGTTGGAGATGCGGAGGATTTACTGTGTTATATTTGCATGAATCTTTGTTGGAGATGCGTTAGGATTTACTGTGTTATTTTGCATGACTTTCTGTTGGTTGCAGCGTTAGGAGTTACTGTGTTATATTTGCATGAATCTTTCCTGGAGATGCGGAGGATTTACTGTGTTATATTTGCATGAATCTTTCCTGGAGATGCGGAGGATTTACTGTGTTATATTTGAATGACTTTCTGTTTGGCAGCTGATGGTAGTTAGGATTGTAGGGTGTCATTATTTGCATGAATCTTTCCTGGAGATGCGGAGGATTTACTGTGTTATATTGCTTTTTTGTTATTGGTATTTTAGCTGATTTTTCCTCATGTCCCGGCATTTTCCAATGATGACGTTTTTATCGAAATTCTATTTTGATCTCATTGGAATTTATAATTCAATTTATGGTAGTTAATTGTACATTAGTAAAGAATTTTAAGCAGTTTTGGTAGTTGATTGTTGTCCGTGCTGTTTTATAAATTGAACCACCGTGCTATTGTTATAAATTGAACCACCGTGCATTGTTATAAATTGAACCACCGTGTATTGTTAGAAATTGAACCACCGTTATGTCTATTTGTTATTAAATAGAATGACTTTCTGTTGTTATGTTATGGTAGTTAGGATTGTAGGGTGTCATTAAGTTGAATGACTCTATTGTCAGATGATTGCGAATTGCTTTTATTGTAGAAATTTGTTTTATTTTTGCGAATATTGCATGCGGAATTTACTGTGTTATATTTATGAACCTGAGATGCTATTGTTATAAATTGAACTTTCCGTGCTATTGTTATAAATTGAACCACCGTGCTATTGTTATAAATTGAACCACCGTGCTATTGTTATATATTGAACCACCGTGCTATTGTTATAAATTGAACCACCGTGCTATTGTTATAAATTGAACCACCGTGCTATTGTTATAAATTGTTAACCATTTTGCTATTTTATAAATAGAACCAATGTGCTATTGTTATAAATTTCTATTTTGCTATTGTTATAAATTGAACCACCGTGCTATTGTTATAAATTGAACCACCGTGCTATTGTTATAAATTGAACCACCGTGCTATTGTTATAAATTGAACCAAACAGTTCATATCAAATTTTAATGTGCATATATGGTATATAGCTCTCATAATAAATTCGTTACTTCGTCTCAGCGAGATCTCTTCACTTGAGGCTTTGTCCGTCTTTAGGAAATCTTCAAAATCAAGCCGCAGCATCGATTCATCGTGGCAAGCGGAATGCTATCATGCCGGTCTATCGGCTGCACAACGTAAGAAAGTGCAAAAAAATTTATGGCTGGTGACATACGTATTGTTGTCGCGACAGTTGCCTTTGGCATGGGCTTAGACAAGCCTGATGTTCGCGCTGTCCTTCATTACAACATGCCTAAAAGTTTCGAAAGTTATGTTCAAGAAATTGGTCGTGCGGGACGCGATGGTTTGCCCTCTCATTGTCATGTATTTGTTGATCCCGAGGTAAGAGTTGATTTAGAAAAAGAGAGGTCACTCAATATGTCATGCAGCTACGTTAATATACCAGACACCTTTGCTACGTCACTTAATACGTCACACAACTACGTCACTAATGAGGGTTTTTGGCTATGTAGGGTAAAGATGTCCGTGAGCTACGACGTCATGCGCACGCAAGCACTGTTGACAGAAATGTTGTCAAGAAGTTGGTGCATCAAATCTTTCCGAAATGCGACTGTAGAACGCTTCGTTCTCAAATGGAGGAAAGGAGGAAACAAGTTTTAAAGAATGATATATCGCTTGTAAGTTGTAGCAGCCTGGGTTCTAATACGAAGACGACTTTTAATAGTACCGATGACAATTGTAAAGATTTGGTGTATGATGATGGTCATGTGTATGAATTTGAGCACGAAGTTGTTGCAAAGAAAGTTTTCAAAGATAATACGATTACTGACTGCACAAATGGCATGACGGTATTTGAAAACAATGATAGGTTTATCGACAGCCATGACGTCTTAGGAGATAACGTGATGTTGATAGATGAAGACGATGTTGCAGAACACGCCACAAATAAAGATATTAATATTAACAATCGCGGCGTCACTGGTGACGAGGCTGTCGGGACACGTGATTGTGGCGGTCACGAGGTTGTTATACCAATTGATAAAGTCGTACAGCAATTGGACATGAAGGAAGAAGCTATTAACAATAGTGACGTCACTGGTGACGAGGCTGTCGAGACACGTGATTGTGGCGGTCACGAGGTTGTTATACCAATTGATAAAGTCGTGCAGCAATTGGACATGGCGGTCACACGACACGTGATTGTGGCGGTCACGAGGTTGCTATACCAATTGATAAAGTCGTGCAGCAATTGGACATGAAGGAAGAAGCGATTGAAACGTTGCTGTGCTACCTTGAGTTACATCCGAAACGTTGGATTCAAATTCTAAAATCCATACGAGCTACCTGCACTCTCAAGTTCTACGGTGGCCCCGCACATCTTTATTACGTCACACAACGTGTTCCCATTGTAGCTGCTGCTGTGGCATTTGCGCGCAAGCGTGGCGAGTTCAAAGTTAAAACAAGCACATTGACGTTTCCAGTCGTAAAAATTATTGACGAAATGGGTTGGGATTTGGAGCCAGTAAGACGTGAATTGTACGGCCTTCAATGGAACGAAGGTCTAAGATTACCTGGGGAAACCGGTTTGTCAACCGGACATTCCGGTATCGTTGTTGAATTTTCTGATTTAGCATTCCACGTCGAAGCCCCCGGAGATTTAAAAGGCGAAGAAATAGATGAAGTAAGCATGTTGCTATTGTATAACTTTAGTGGAATTATTGAAAAAGATTCTTCATTTAGGTACGATGTTATTTCCTGTCACTCCATCCCCTCTCCGTCACCCCGCCTTCCGTCACTATCCCCCCTTCCGTCACCTCATCTCCTCTCCGTCACCCCACCTTCCGTCACTACCCTCTCCGTCACCCCACCTTCCGTCACTCCATCTCCTCTCCGTCACCCCACCTTCCGTCACTCCCTCCTCTCCTAATATTGAAAAATGTAATATTTTTCTTCTAACTTTTCTATATAGGTATGTGATTTTCTCGAAGATCGTATGATCGCCCAGGAACGTAGTCAACTTGGCCAGCTTCACAAGGTATGGTCGACATTCAAAGCAATGGCTCATACGAATTGCTGGCAAAGTGCTGAAGAATGCGACAAAGTAATGGATGACCACTTAAAGTGTGTACTAACCAAATACTTTGAGAGTAAAAATGATGCCACAAAGACAGAACTTGAATTGCTTTCCACGGCCCGGAAAAACTCCACATTTCTCGAAAATGTGATTCCGGCCGAGGACCCAGTGAATTGGGACATGGTTGCCAGGGATATTCGCTCCTTCATAACAAGTCACAGTGATTTAGAGCTCAGTGGGCGAGCGATCGCGCGTGTGTTTCATGGGATAGATAGTCCGTGTTTCCCTGTCTCGGTGTGGGGTAGAGAACGAAGGTACTGGAGACGACATTTGGATGTAGACTTCAATAAACTACGCAGGTATGCCACTCAAGAACTAGTCAAGTTTAGGTAGCGTTGTCAAAATAGGTTACGTTATAAATAGTTATGTTTGCTAAGTTTTATTTTCGCCACGAAACAAGCAATCTTGTGTAATGTGTGAATAATTAGGATATTCGGGTGAAAATCTTTCAGTTTTTCTTACTTAAACTGTTTACGACATGAAATTTTACCACGAATTTGCTTGTGTAATGCAAAGAACTTATTTGATGACTTTATAACCTTTTCAGTAGAATTGAATTGTTTCTAGATGTTTCTAGAGGTATTCATACTTCGTTCATTATGAAAATAAAATCTTTGTGACACCACAGAGCATAATGGCATTTCAATAATCAACAATTTTCAACATCGTTAGAATGTTTTATGCACAATTATTACAGCTTAATTCGAATAGATGTGTAGATGAATATTTCTAAATGTGCCTAATTGATCTATTTAATGCTGGCTGTCGAAAAAAAATTACTACTTACCAATACTAATTTTGCAACATGATGTCTAACAATATCATTTGCGTAGAGAAGAAAACGTTACATATCTCCAAAAAGAAATAAAATAACACATTTCTAATGAAGAAGTTGTTGAGTCGTTTTAAATTTTCTTCACAATGCAATTGCGAAAAGATTAATGGTAAAAATTTGGTGTCATAAACACTTAAAAAAACAACAATTCACACCGTAATCATGGACAGATATTTTTAAAAAGTGATCGATGCGTTATCTTTCAGCCTTTTAATTGTAAGTTTCTATTTATCACAAATATCATTACTACTAGCATAATTAAATAGATATAAACATATAATTTAGCATAAATAAATAGATATAAACTTATAATTTAGCATAAATAAATAATATAAACATATAATTTAGCATAAATAAATAGATGTAAACTTATAATTTAGCATAAATAAATAATATAAGCATATAATTTAGCATAACTAAATCGATATAAACATATAATTTAGCATAAAGACCGCGTTGACTTATAAAGAAACGCAAGTGACGTTGTGCATACGTAAAATTAAACCCTCTACAAAGTTATGTTCAGCAAAAGATTTTATATCTTTGCCCTCGAATACAGTTATTGGGCACGCAGTTCGTATCGTGCTTTCTGATATTTCCACCGTGGACGGCCGTGTTTTGTTGAAATTTATCTAAGATGAAGTAATCTGTTGTCAACTTGTTTAATTCATATTTGCATCATTGGCGCTGCTCATCAAGCAGTGCGTACCTTGATTCCATATGCGTTTGGATTTTTTGATAAAATCTGACATCGCTGAATATTTACGATTGCACCAGCTTCAATAGTCACGGCTGCAAACTTCCACGAAGAAAAAAATGCAAAAAAATATATCAAGCTTTTCATCAATAGCAGGGGCCGGTTGCACGAAGCCTGGATAGCGTTATCCATTGGACGGCACATATTTTCAAGTTTGTAAAAAAGGTGTTGTATTTTTCTTACGACAAAGAAATTTCATAATCTTCAAAACATTTTATTTCAGTGATTGATTGCTCAGTTCGAATATTATCTTTTTTGCGTTTTAATAGGTTTCATAAAAGTTTCAAAAAATTGCTCTTCAGGCTTCGTGCAACAGGCCCCTGATATAGAACTCAAAAAAGTGGATAAACATCACATTTAATTTATATAAAATTACTTAAACTGGGGAACTTCAGAAGTACTTTATTCCCTTTTTAAGCTGTGATATTATTGATCAGATAGACATTCAAAGTGCTATCTTTTGGAGAAAGTAAATTTATATTTACCATTGCTACAGCTACCTACCGTCGCATGATCAATTTTACACTTTTCCATAGTCAAATGAGCGCCTTCCTTGACTACAATTCCTGTGTTGTAGGTGCCCTGCAGCTCGCAATCTTTAAGTAAAGCCCGTCCGCTCTTCACTACCAAAATTGCTGCGTTTGAACCCGAAAACTGCAACTTGATGCTTTCTATTTTCATTGAAGCCGCTTTCGTTGTAAGGAAATCCTTCTCTTCTTCCTCGCTTTCCACTAGATAGAACAAGGAATGACCGGCAAAATCACATGGAATTGTGATGATTTTGCAGTAGTAGGTACGTCACTATCCTCTTTGGTTTCTTTAATTCTTTTGTCTTATGTACAGCACATTAAGTGTTAAATATACTGCAAATTGTGACCGTAGAACATATAAATTTCCATGGAAAATCATCTTAAAAACTCACGATCAAAACTCGTGCATTAACCGATCAATACAAATCTTACATTAAGTACAAAAAAAGTCTTACATATGACGTGGCCATTCCCGGACATGCAAAGGGAGTGATCAAATACAATTGCACCAACACCATAGCAACCATCATATATAAGTAAGCTATCTTCCCTAATCGAACATTCAATGGCTTTTCTATCGTCCTGTAGTGTTCGATAATGGCATCATCTGCAACATATAATCATATAAAGAACTAAGACACTCCGTTCGCAGACGACACCTATCAAATGTGTTTATTCTTGTACAAGTAAAATGGAGATTTGTACTGTGTTTGTACCTGGTAAGGTTTTCGTCATCTTTGCCGTTAATTGTTCGGTAATGAGCATCGTCACTGGCGACGTTCGTTTGTTTTTCCTTCCTTGTAAGTTATTATTAAAAGCTACCGTGTAAAGGAGTTCCCTGATAATGTAAAAACATACTTTTTCTCAGTTGTTAAATACTTGACCGATCAAGAACACGAAAAAACTGATGCGCATTGCGTACAGCTTTAAACTTTACGTTGTAAAAGACACAACGTGTATACAGTTTAACGAACAAGAAGTATGACATGTAAACCTCATTTTCGGATCTTCCAACGCCTGCAATGATTTTGCTATGGTGTCCAGCTCTTCGGTTTTCTGAGCCAATGTATAAACATCCGACGAGTCCAGCTCTTCTTCCGAGTCGCTCGCCGACATGTTATTACGCAGCACTTTCAAGCCCATCGCTTCTTGTTTGTACAGAGCTATAATGTCTTGAGAAGAGAAATTTAAATACCCTTTTTGAGGCTTGTTCATGAAACAATTTGAGTTATTGTCGTACAAGCATATTTCAATTTTCAAAGACACTTCTCCTTCATTAGAGATCCTTACCAGCAAGGGCTTAAACACCTATACACCCTAGTTTTCTCAAATAGCGGAGCAAAGCTTACCCCAATAATGTCTGATGAATTCCGTTGATAAATTGTGTTCTTTTATGTCGTAATAAAGTCGAAGTCTGTTGTGTAAATGACGGGTCGTGTAGGTGTAGTTTTCATCGTCTCCCAAATCCCAATCACGCCAAATATTTTCAAAGAAAAATCTAATTTAACAAAAGGTCAGAGTCAACATGCATTTACCAAAATAGTGTAGATTGTGAATGGTCGATGAGATATAAATTTGAATTCGAATTTTTTTGTTGTTTGCACAGCCTATTCCGTCCATGTACAATATGAGAAAATGTGAGGATTGCAAGTGGGGGATATCGTGGGTCTTTTTACCATGTCCCTACTTAATATACAATGTTCACGTTGTTCCCATCCTTAATCACTAAACATACTTCACATGCTCGAGGGCCATTGCTGTTTCATCCAAGTCTCCAGTCTCGTCATACACAGGTGATAGCTCATTCAATGGAATGCAATTCTGTTTGCCTTTGATCATTGCCTGTGCCTTTTGGTAGGAGATTGGTACGTTGGAGGTGACTGGTATCCATAAACTGACTTCTGATGTGAGATTTTCTGGTATAACATTGACGACCTACGATTTGAAAGGTCGGCCACACTAACACTAATCATTTACAGTACTGAAGATAGAATAATAAATGTCTTCTTGCAGTGATCGCCATAACCTGCAAACTACACATAAGCTGCCTGTCGAATCATATCATAAAACTACCAATATGTCTACCATAAAGTAAATGGTTTGAACCCGGGAGTATTGTTACATGTTTGTAAATGTAGATCGTCCAGGTTGGTATAGTCCCGAGAAGGACTGTTTTTGTTATTGTTGACTGACGTTTCGACAACCTTAGCGGTCAAAAATGACTATGATGACTCTCAAGATGACTACCGCTAAGGTTGTCGAAACGTCAGTCAACAACAACAAAAACAGTCCTTCTCAGGACTATACCAACCTGGACGATCTACATTTACAAACAAATATGTCTACCATCTTACCTGAACCAAAATATCCAAAGCCTCGTTCGTATGAGGTATGACCGTGCTCCAAATAGCTTTCCACGCACATTTTTTGACATTTGTCTTTACATACTCGGCGATCTTACTCTTTACCTCACTGGCTTTACAATCCTTTAAAATTTTGTTGCAATAAACGGAAAATCGTTCGTCATAGGTTAAGTTTGACGTCTGAAATATCATTGGCATGTGGTACATGGTAAATAGTGGTTGAGCTGCTTTATTTTCTAAAGTCTTACTTCGCTTGAAGTTGTGAGAATGTTGTCGATTGTACTTGTCCAATTTATTTACATTATTGGGAATAATGTTTACCTTCATGACCAAGAGGTTTTGATTGGTCCAAACACAATGAATTACAATACGCTACATGACCAAGAGGTTTTGATTGGTCCAAACACAATGAATTACAATACGCTACATAACCAAGAGTTTTTGATTTGTCCAAGCACAATGAATTGCAATACGCCATAGAAATGAGAAATGCAAAGGATTCTTCGTCTCTATTGTTTGATTCACATTGATGTCAATTACAATACGCCATAGAAATGAGAAATGCAAAGGATTTCTTCGTCTCTATTGTTTGATTCACCCATTGATTGTGGTTTGCTGGTCATATAAAGCTCAAGGCAGATTATGATTGTATGAAATAGCGTGCTTTACAAAGATCTCCAAGCTAAAATACAAATCATGCTAATGATTATATGAAATAGCGTGCTTTAAAAAGATCTCCAAGCTAAAATACAAATCATTTACAGGTTTATTTAAGCGAAAACACTGTATATATCACACGCAACTTTATCGTTGTCTTCGTTTAAGTGTTACAAAAGGGCTTCCGTGTAACTTTGCACATTCCGTATAGCAGTAAGCATAGTGAACGTTTGCATAATGTGACTCGCCAAACATTCGCACTCCATCGTAATAAACATCCGCCATCATGCGACATCTTTTCTCCTTTTTACTTATTCCACGTAGTAAATCCCATAATTCCATGAGCGCTGCGACAAATCTTCGCTTGCGTGATGGAGCTGGTGGTCTGCACAGGTTCTTCATGTCCCGTAGGAATGCTGCGTCGCATAGGGCACGAGACCAATTGAAATGGTAGCCCTGTGATAACAAAACAGTTTTTACTCATTTTGACCACTTCATCATCTAGTTTTATTCAATACACATTGGATGATGAAATATAATTGTGTCCAATTTTTACAATGCCATGGATTTGTACGCAAGATTTGTACACAAGATTCTTTTGACTGCTGCTAAGAGCTGGTACAAATGTATAATATAGCTTAGAATGGGGTACTTGTGTGATGGTAAATGACGACCAGGTTGTTGTAAAAAGTACTGATTCATCCTGTCATTTAAATTCGTATCTTAATTTCGGTTTTCGACAGTTCTTTTTGCAACTACCTATTTTTCATTTGCCATAGAAAAAAACGCTATTCAGTGCAGTATTTACCTTTACTACCGCAAGCAAGTCTTTGTTTTACAAGTGCATGATTAGGGGGGGAGGGATGACATGACTAGGGGGGAGAGGGATGGGGAGTGAAAACAGCATGATTGTTTGAACAAAAAGGAATAAAGTTTAATGACAAGAAATAGGGTTTGAAATGAATATGAAATTATTGGACTCACGCATCCATAACATGTATCGTGTTTATTACAGGCCTTTGTAAAAATTTCTTTGAATGGCGTGTCTAAGCCAAATGGCACGCTACAACCGTCAGTATAAGAGTCTGCTTCGCAAAACTCCACCAGGACTCGTTGAACGGAAGTGAAGAAAACGAAACCGCTCAGCAAAAATGCTAACATAAACGACTTGAATCCGTTCTGATTTGGAATTCCGCTCAATTGAATTGAACACTTTTGAGAAGATTTGTCGTTGACAATTTTCAAATCTTCAAATTTTCAGATTCAGCATTTGTCTTCGTGTTTTGATCTTATGATATAGCCATTCATAAGACTTGTCCTTTTCTAAATGTGTTCATTTCTGAAATGTTCAGATTTCTTTAAAGCTAAGAAAAAGCTACCTGCTAAGTCATCATTTATGATTTATGATCTCAAGCTTGTCCTATATAAGAGAATCTGGAATCCAGCTAAGTTCAAGCTTTCGAATCCGGAAGCCACCAAGTAGGATTCTGGAATCCAGCTTTCATTGCAATCCAGGAAGGCCATAAATTGTGTTCAATGAAAGGACGCTGTCATTTTACTTGACTAACTTTTGCTAATTTCTTGATAAAGCAGTATATTATATTGAGAAGCTCTAAGGTTGTCGTGGTTGCTGAAAACATTGTTAAGAATCAAAAAAATTTTTATTATGAAAATAACGAATGTCAAGAACATGCAATACAATCTACGAGATGATGCGTGTATTTTCTCGCGCGATGGGTTTTTTTTTTATATTATTTCGTAACTTGTCGACTCCAACCGGAATGAGGAAGTGATTCACTAATAACCTTATTTTTGGCAAAATTGTACACACTCAAAGTCGTTGTGAATTGCAGAAGTAAACTTGCGTGTTTTTTAAAAAGGTTAGTAAAGATATTAAGGAGTATTGGCAATGATAAGATACTTTGCGCATGTTTCACCAAACGCCATGCTATAATACTCGTTTGTCTAATTATGTTTTTGTACATTTGTAGCATAATTTTCACGAAAAATGGCACGCATATGGTTCATGGTGTTGAATCTTTTTGTATTTGTGGCTGTAGTGTTCTGTCTAACAGGTTTGTTGAAGTTGTCATCTTCTAGTTGTAATCATTGTTTGAGTTTTTTTAGGGAATATATTTATATTAATTATGATCGGAGACGCGTCGTCGCTTTCACTTTGTGAAGTGGTTCAAGGTTCTTATGAAACGTTATGCATGCAGCGTGTAAGCCACGTGATTGCAAAATGAAAGACGAACGGAAAATGATATTTAGAAAACGCGTTTGTGAAAGGATTTGACGAACTTTTTATCTCCCCCATCAGTGTGCGAATTAACTGTGTGCAATGTGCAATTTGCACATCGTTTTGGCTAAAATGAAAATTGCACGTCACTTTTTCAAACGATATGCAAAAAACGTCTATTGATTCCTGCCACATAAATTGAAAAAAGTTTTCAAGTTTAATCTTTGCAGATCTTTACTTACATAATGAGTGTGCTGCACGACATTAAAATCTTAGGCCATTTTGACACAATGTCTTCAAATTCAAAGACGTTTTCACTTTGAAACTGGGAAGTCTGTGAAAAGTCAATGTACATGGTGCTTATGTGCTTATGACAATAAGTTTGTAATACATTATTGTCAATTTTTGCATTTGCGTCGCTTTGTACAGCGTTATGTACTGTTTTTGACATCATAGCTATTTTGATTATTTTCAATGAAATCAGGAAACATTTTCATTTTGATAATAAATAAGACTAACGCAAGAAAAAAGAAGCCAAATTTGGCTCAAAATATTAAGCCAAACTGGCAACCTTGATCAGCCATACTTTTTGCTTTTATATATTGTTTGTAATATGACATACATATGATGTTTTTTAGCGTAAGTAAACATCAAGGATGTTACTGTTAATAATCAGAAAGCAAATGTATATTTAGTGTTTCTCTTTTCACTTTTGTCTTTGTTGATATCTTTGTCGAAAGGTTGTAGCTACCAGCAAAGTTAATACAGTAAAAAAATGGATGGAAACATTAAATGCTGACTCCGCTTGAGTACTAGGATGATGGTCAAGTGGTGAATTTATTGTGCTGTAAAGTTTGCACAAAAAAGAGAGAATAATACGCAAAAAATTTCTCTCATACATTTGTAACTGGATCTTCGGTTGTCAAGAAAACACTGTCGTAAATCATATGAATTTGTCCACCTTTAAAAATATTAATTTAGCAATTAGCACTATGTAGTAAGTAACCAAATATCGATTTGATTATCCCTCTAAAGAAACATTTTTGTCGAAAAAATTGCACATCATTTTTTCTCAACTAATTCCCACACTGTCCCCCATTAAGAAGCCTAACAAAGAAACATAATTTTGCCTTTCAGGTAATGGAACAACAAATTCATCGTCGAGTTCTTCAACCCCCTTCCTCCAAACCTCAACCTCCTTTGTCAGCCCATCTCCAAGTACTGGGTCCACTACACATTCCTTGTCATTGCGAACTTCTCAAAGTCAGACTACTATCCTTTCAAGCACAATCTCTACTTTAAATGTCACCAGTTCTCCATCAAGCATGACCTCTACTTCCAATTTTACCGCAAGTTCGAATGTCTCGTTCATATCATCTATAATCCATACCACCATGACTGCTCCAATGCCAACACAAAAGACAGCAACAGTATCCCCTTCACCATCAAAGCCAGCAGGTGAGTTGATTTTTTGCAATGTGCGAATTAACTTCTGTGCAGTTGCAATTTCCATATCATTTGAAGGAAATTTTATGCATTGATTACTATAGCGTGCAAATTAGCATTATTTGTATTATGATATCAATATGATGTTTTTTAATATGATGCAAACATCAAAAGCATAAGAACAAAAGAAAGTTGACACCATAAAGTCATAGTGTACTAGTGGATTTTATTGTCCTGATGTTTATTAGTTAATTTAGATATGTATGTTTGACAGAACAACCCTGATTTTTTTCCGGACTGACATTTTCCTTCTTTTCTAAAACAATAGGGGTGTCAACCCCATCTACTTCCCCCCCCAATTTGTACTCCTCTCTAATGTGCATTCCCCTGCCCCTATTGTGCACCTCTGCTCCCTAATGTGCTCTACTGCTCCCTAATGTGCTCTCTTGCTCCCTAATGTACTCTCCTGCTCACTAATGTGCTCTCTTGCTCCCTAATGTGCTCTCCTGCTCCCTAATGTGCATCCTGCTCCCTAATGTGCTCCCTGCTCCCTAATGTGCTCTCCCTCCTAATGTGCATCCCTGCTCCCTAATGTGCATCCCTGCTCCCTAATGTGCATCCCTGCTCCCTAATGTGCTCTCCTGCTCCCTAATGTGCTCTCCTGCTCCCTAATGTGCTCTCCTGCTTCCTAATGTGCCCTCCTGCTCCCAAATGTGCATCCCTGCTCCCTAATATGCACCTCTCCCCTCTAACGTGCACCCCCCCCTCCCCAAATGTGCACCTCTGCTCCTCTAATGTACATCCCCTCCCCTTTAGAGTTATCCTACCTAAAGTATGACTTTAGTTGTGTTCACATTTTAGTAAGATGTTGGAATGAAAAGCTTCATGTATTTTTGTCATAAAACTTGAGCAATATTTGTTATGAATGACACGATATCTTCGATTCATAGGCAGCGGTAATAATGATGATTATGACAACATGAAGAAGCGCATGTGGATTGCCGCCACCTTTGCGATAATTTTTGCCTTAACAACAGTGGTATTGGCCTACTTGGTGTATCGTCAGCGTAAAGTCAACCGTGAGCTTTCTGATCCTGCTGCATCTCGTCTCCTTTAGACCACAACTTAACATTTTTAATCGAACAGGTCAGACCATCGATTGCTCTTTTTTTAATTGGCTTTACCAAGACGACCAAAAAAACTCTACAAGGAAAGTTAATGTCTTTTATAGAAAGTGTACAATTCCTGTGTGATAGGAGCCCTGTAGCTCGCAATCTTTAACTAAAGCCCGTGCGCTCTTCACTACCAAAACTGCTGCGTTTGAACCCGAAAACTGCAACTTGATGCTTTCTATTTTCATTGAAGCCGCTTTCGTTGTAAGGAAATCCTTTTCTTCGCTTTCCACTAGATAGAACAAGGAATGACCGGCAAAATCACATGGAATTGTGATGATTTTGTAGTAGTAGCTACGTCACTATCCTCTTTGATTTCTTTAATTTTTTGTCTTATGTACAGCACATTAAGTGTTAAATATATACTGCAAATTGTGACCGTAGAACATATAAATTTCCATGGAAAATCATCTTAAAACTCACGATCAAAACTCGTGCATTAACCGATCCATACAAATCTTACATTAAGTACATAAAAAGTCTTACATATGACGTGGCCATTCCCGGACATGCAAAGGGGTGATCAAATACAATTGCACCAACACCATAGCAACCATCATATATAAGTAAGCTATCTTCCCTAATCGAACATTCAATGGCTTTCTCTATCGTCCTGTAGTGTTCGATAATGGCATCATCTGCAACATATAATCATATAAAGAACTAAGACACTCCTTTCGCAGACGACACCAATCTAATGTGTTTATTCTTGTACAAGTAAAATGCAGAGTTGTACTCTTTGTACCTGGTAAGGTTTTCGTCATCTTTCCCGTTAGTTGTCCGGTAATAAGCATCGTCACTGGCGACGTACGTTTGTTTTTCCTTCCTTGTAAGTTATTATTAAAAGCTACCGTGTAAAGGAGTTCCCTGATAATGTAAAAACATACTTTTTCTCAGTTGTTAAATACTTGTCCGATCAAGAACACGAAAAAACTGATGCGCAATGCGTACAGCGTTCAACTTTCCGTTGTAAAAGACACAACGTGTATACAGTTTAACGAACAAGAAGTATGACATGTAAACCTCATTTTCGGATCTTCCAACGCCTGCAAGGATTTTGCTATGGCGTCCAGCTCTTCGGTTTTCTGATCCAATGTATAAACATCCGACGAGTCCAGCTCTTCTTCCGAGTCGCTCGCCGACATGTTTTTACGCAGCACTTTCAAGCCCATCGCTTCTTGTTTGTACAGAGCTATAGTGTCTTGGGAAGAGAAATTTAAATACCCTTTTTGACGCTTGTTCATGAAACAATTTGAGTTATTGTCGTACAAGCATATTTCAATTTTCAAAGACACTTCTCCTTCATTAGAGATCCTCTCCAGCAGGGGCTTAAACACCTATACACCCTAGTTTTCTCAAACAACAGAGCAAAGCTTACCCCAATAATGTCTGATGAATTCCGTTGATAAATTGTGTTCTTTTATGTCGTAATAAAGTCGAAGTCTGTTGTGTAAATGACGGGTCGTGTAGGTGTAGTTTTCATCGTCTCCCAAATCCCAATCACGCCAAATATTTTCAAAGAAAAATCTAATTTAACAAAAGGTCAGAGTCAACATGCATTTACCAAAATAGTGTAGATTGTGAATAGTCGATAAGATGTAAATTTGAATTCGAATTCTTTTGTTTTGACAAAAATCTTGAGTACATTGCATAGCCTATTCCGTACATGTACAATATGAGAAAATGTGAAGATTGCAAGTGGGGATATTGTGGGTTTTTACCATGTCCCTACTTAATATACAATGTTCACGTTGTTCCCATCCTTAATCATTAAACGTACTTCACATCCTCGAGGGCCATTGCTGTTTCATCCAAGTCTCCAGTCTCGTCATACACAGGTGATAGCTCATTCAATGGAATGCAATTCTGTTTGCCTTTGATCATGGCCTGTGCCTTTTGGTAGGAGATTGGTACGTTTGAGGTGACTGGTATCCATAAACTGACTTCTGATGTGAGATTTTCTGGTATAACATTGACGACCTACGATTTGAAAGGTCAGCCACACTAACACTAATCATTTACAGTACTGAAAATAGAATAATAAATGTCTTTATGCAGTGATCGCCATAACCTGCAAACTACACGTAAGCTGCCTGTCGAATCATATCCTGAAAACTACCAATATGTCTACCATCTTACCTGAACCAAAATATCCAAAGCCTCGTTCGTATGAGGCATGACCGTGCTCCAAATAGCTTTCCACGCACATTTTTCGACATTTATCTTTACATACTTGGCAATCTTACTCTTAACCTCGCTAGCTTTACAATCTTTTAAAATTTTGTTGCAATAAACGGAAAATCGTTCGTCATAGGTTAAGTTCGACGTCTGAAATATCATTGGCATGTGGTACATGGTAAATAGTGGTTGTGCTGCTTTATTTTCTAAAGTCTTACTTCGCTTGAAATTGTGAGAATGTTGTCGAGTGTACTTGTATTCCAATTTATGTACATTATTGGGAATAATGTTTACCTACATGACCAAGAGGTTTTGATTGGTCCAAACACAATGAATTACAACACCCTATGGAAATGAGAAATGCAAATGATGTCTTCGTCTCTATTGTTTGATTCACCCGTTGATTGTGGTGTGCAACATTTGTACACAAGATTGTTTTGACTGCTGCTAAGAGCTGGTACAAATGTATAATATAGCTTGAAATGGGGTATTTGTGCAATGGTAAATGACGACTAGGTAGTTGTAAAAAGTACTGGTTCATCCTCTCATTTAAATTCATATATTAATTTCGGTTTTCGACAGTTCTATTTGCAACTGCCTATTTTTCATTTGCCATAGAAAAAAACACCATTCAGTGCAGTATTTACCTTTATTACCGCAAGGAAGTCTTTGTTTTACAAGTACATGATTAGGGGGGGGGAGGAATGAATAACTAGGGGGGAGAGGAATGGGGAGTGAAAACAGCATGATTGTTTGAACAAAAAGGAATAAAGTTTAATGACAAGAAATAGGGTTTGAAATGAATATGAAATTATTGGACTCACGCATCCATAACATGTATCGTGTTTATTACAGGCCTTTGTAAAAATTTCTTTGAATGGCGTGTCTAAGCCAAATGGCACGCTACAACCGTCGGTGTAAGAGCATGCAACACAATTTACGAGATGATGCGTGTATTTTCTCGCGCGACGGGTTTTTTTTATATTCGTAACTTGTTGAGGAAGTGACTCACTAATAACTTTATTTTTGGCAAAATTGTACACACTCAAAGTAGTTGTGAATTGCAGAGGTTAGTAAAGATATTAAGGAGTATTGGCAATGATAATCACACTTTGCGCATGTTTTACCAAACGCCATGCCATAATACTCGTTTGTCTAATTATATTTTTGTACATTTGTAGCATAATTTTCAGGAACAATGGCACGCACATGGTTCATAGTGTTGAATCTTTTTGTATTTATGGCTGTAGTGTTCTGTCAAAAAGGTTTGTTGAAGTTGTCATCTTCTAGTTGTAATCATTGTTTGAGTTTTTTTGAGGGAATATTTTTATATTAATTATGATGGGAGACGCGTCGTCGCTTTCACTTTGTGAAGTGGTTCAGGGTTCTTATGAACCGTTATGCATGCAGCGTGTAAGCCACGTGATTGCAAAATGAAAGACGAACGGAAAATGATATTTAGAAAACGCGTTTGTGAAAGGATTTGACGAACTTTTTATCTCCCCTATTCAAGAAGCCTAACAAAGAAACATAATTTTGCCTTTCAGGTAATGGAACAACAAATTTAACATCAAGTTCTTCAACTCCCTTCCTCATTACCTCAACGTCCTTTGTCAGCCCATCTCCAAGTACTGGGTCCACTACACATTCCATGTCATTGCGAACTTCTCAAAGTCAGACTACTACCCTTTCAAGCACAATCTCTACTTTAAATGTCACCAGTTCTCCATCGAGCATGACCTCTACTTCCAATTTTACCGCAAGTTCGAATGTCTCGTTCATATCATCTATAATCCGTACCACCATGACTTCTCCAATGCCAACACAAAAGACGCCAACAGTATCCCCTTCCCCATCAAAGCCAGCAGGTGAGTTGATTTTTTGCAATGTGCAAATTAACTTCTGTGCAGTTGCTATTTCCATATCATTTGAAGGGAATCTTATGCATTGATTACTATAGCGTGCAAATTAGCATTATTTGTATTATGATATCAATATGATGTTTTTTAATATGATGCAAACATCAAAAGCATAAGAACAAAAGGAAGTTGACAGAATAAAGTCATAGTGTACTAGTGGATTTTATTGTCCTGATGTTTATTTGTTAATTTAGATATGTATGTTTGACAGAACAACCCAGATTATTTTTTGGACTGAGTTTTTGTTTTGTCTAAAACAATAGGTGTGTCAACCCCCTCTACTTCTTCCCCCAATGTGCACCCTTTCTCTCTAGTGTGCAACTCTCCCCTCTAATTTTCACCTTTTCCCTCTAATTATGATCAGAGACACATCGTCGCTTTCACTTTGTGAAGTGGTTCAGGGTTCTTATGAAACATTATGCATGCAACGTGTAAGCCACGTGATTGCAAAATGAAAGACGAACGGAAAATGATATTTAGAAAACGTGTTTGTGAAAGGATTTGACGAACTTTTTATCTCCCCTATTCAAGAACCCTAACAAAGAAACATAATTTTGCCTTTCAGGTAATGGAACAGCAAATTCATCGTCAAGTTCTTCAATCCCCATCCTCCAAACCTCAACGTCCTTTGTCAGCCCATCTCCAAGTACTGGGTCCACTACACATTCCATGTCATTGCAAACTTCTCAAAGTCAGACTACAACCCTTTCAAGCACAATCTCTTCTTCAAATGTCACCAGTTCTCCATCGAGCATGACCTCTACTTCCAATTTTACTGCAAGTTCGAATGTCTCGTTCATATCATCTATAATCCGTACCACCATGACTGCTCCAATGCCAACACAAAAGACGTCAACAGTATCCCCTTCCCCATCAAAGCCAGCAGGTGAGTTGATTTTTTGTAATGTGCGAATTAACTTCTGTGCAGTTGCAATTTCCATATCATTTAAAGGAAATTTTATGCATTGATTACTATAGCGTGTAAATTAGCATTATTTGTATTATGATATCAATATGATGTTTTTTAATATGATGCAAACATCAAAAGCATAAGAACAAAAGAAAGTTGACACCATAAAGTTATAGTGTACTAGTCGATTTTATTGTCCTGATGTTTATTTGTTAATTTAGATACGTATGTTTGACAGAACAACCCAGATTTTTTTCCGGACTGACATTTTCCTTCTTTTCTAAAACAATAGGGGTGTCAACCCCATCTACTTCTTCCCCCAATTTGCACCCCTTCTCTCTAATGTGCATCCCCGCTCCTATTGTGCACCTCTGCTCCCTAATGTGCTCTCCTGCTCCCTAATGTGCTCTCCTGCTCCCTAATGTGCTCTCCTGCTTCTTAATGTGCATCCCTGCTCCCTAATGTGCTCCACTGCTCCCTAATATGCATCCCTGCTCCTTAATGTGCTTTCCTGCTCCCTAATGCTCTTCTGCTCCCTAATGTGCATCCCTGCTATCTAATGTGCATCCCTGCTCCCTAATGTGCTCTCCTGCTCCCTAATGTGCTCTCCTGCTCCCTAATGTGCCCTCCTGCTCCCTAATGTGCCCTCCTGCTCCCTAATGTGCATCCCTACTCCCTAATATGCACCTCTCCCCTCTAATGTGCACCCCCTCCCCAAATATGCACCTCTGCTCCTCTAATGTACATCCCCTCCCCCTTTAGAGTTATCCTACCTAAAGTATGACTTTAGTTATGTTCACATTTTAGTAAGATGTTAGAATGAAAAGCTTCATGTATTTTTGTCATAAAACTTGAGCAATATTTGTTATGAATGACACGATATCTTCGATTTATAGGCAGCGGTAATAATGATGATTATGACAACATGAAGAAGCGCATGTGGATTGCCGCCACCTTTGCGATAATTTTTGCCTTAACAACAGTGATATTGGCCTACATGGTGTATCGTCAGCGTAAAGTCAACCGTGAGCTTACTGATCCTGCTGCATCTCGTCTCCTTTAGACCACAACTTAACATTTTTGATCGAACAGGTCAGACCATCCTTTTTTTTTTAATTGGCTTTACCAAGACAACCGAAAAACTCTACAAGGAAAGTTATAATGTTTTTTATAGAAAGTGATTAGTCATAAGATCTTACTCTATAAGTCTCGTTTTTGCAATTAAGCTACGTTTCGAAGAACATTATTAAATTATGGAGGTTATTAGAGTTGAAATCCTATAGCAAAGTGATTCAAATTTCTGTCAGTTTGCGTTCACGAGTTTTGCATTTTCGTTTTCGTCGCTTGCTGTAGCTCTTGATGCTAATTTTGTCTTGATCAAGACGTTAGTTATGCTATGTTGTTTCCGGATGCGCGACGTCAAACTTTCCACGTCTGGAGTGCACACAAATATATGAAGCAATGTCAGAATTATAGAAATTTGTGGAGATCGCGTTGATTTAAACGTGTAGAACATACTTTAACTGCTGAAGTTTAATATCGACGCCTAGAAACTTTAACAATTAGTTCAGATTGACAAGGACTTGAATTGAATTCGAAATGAAGTTTCGAAATGAAAAGATTTCTCATGGATTCATTCGCTTTCGATTTATTCCTCCCGGGCGAATTGTTTGAAAACAACTTGCATGCATGCTGTGAAAGAGTCTAATGATCAAATGGTCTTAATCACTCTTCTAAAGGCTTTATAACAGCACGCACGTACACATGCACATATGTGTGCAAATATTTGTCAAGCTGCAGCTACCGTGAGGTGAATGCGAATGGTGTCAAGCTGCTTTTTATAATTGCTGATGTCAATCCGTCTATAGCAGGTAAATTGCGAATGCAAATTTTGCAATCCTATTTTTCATTTATATTGCTGCTAATACTCTTCTAAAGAGCTTTATAACAGCACGCACGTACACATGCACATATGTGTGCAAATATTTGTTAAGCTGCAGCTACCGTGAGGTGAATGCGAATGGTGTCAAGTTGCTTTTTATAATTGTTGATGTCAATCCGTCTATAGCAGGTAAATTGCGAATGCAACCTTTGCAATCCTATTTTTCATTTATATTGCTGCTAATACAAAAGTTCTGAGACCATTTCCGGCATTCAATACGTTCAGTCGTTTGTTTGTACAGAGAACGTGTTAAGCCCGCCCCACACTGGTGAACTTGCCGCGCGTACTTGTTATTCGTGACAAGTGTGATCGACAAAAGTTCCTAGTGTGCGCGGAAGTTTTGAACAACATTTGTCATTCGTGACAGATGAGTCTAATATGAAACTCGTTTGATATTTGACTCATCTGTCACGAATAACAAATGTTGTTCAAAACTTCTGCGCACACTAGGAACTTTTGTCGATCGCACTTGTCACGAATAACAAGTACGCGCGGCAAATTTACCAGTGTGCGGCGGGCTTTAGTGTTTGTAACCAGCCTTATCAATCTCCTCGCAGAAATAACCTCTGAAAGAGTCTAGAATAATGTAAATGTAACGACCTATGTTCCATTATAATTAGGTCAATGCATTTTAAATAACAGACCGACAATTCCTTCGACAAGTCTGTTTCCCTAAATATAGCAAGGTGTCCAACAGCTTTGCGCAGCGTGAGATTTCTTATAACTCTTTTGTAGTGCAAATCGCTATTCCTTTTGTAGCTAGCTTCATTTGTAGACGATTATGTATTGAACAAAGGAAGCAAATAATGTGGCAGCTGTGCCAGCTCTATAATGATCGGATTGTGGGGTATTTGGAATATGTGTTTAAACATGTAAAGTTTATTTGTTCGTGTTCATTTGTAGAAGAAACTTGTGGTTGTGCTCATGAAAATACTGTCATACAGTGTTCGTTCATTCACGCCAATTTAAATGTTATTTTTAGCAGTAAAAAGAGACTCTTTTTCTTTCTCTCGGCATGTTTTATACATCGTGTTTTTTTGGGTAAAAGAATATGAACAGTAATTTGGTCCACCTAATTCTTTATTGATAATGCAAAAGCATAAATAGCAAATTTCGTTATGTTGAAGGCTTAAAAGCTCTAGCAAAGTTAGCACGTTGTTGTGAACTTTCTTCGGTCACGTTTAGAATGTACTTAAGTACTCAAGATTAATGACCCGCATCTTAAATGTATTGGCTTTTTATGCATTTAGACTTTGTGATTATATACTCCAGTTAAAAATCAAGTGAACTACAATGTTGAAAATCAAACTAGATTATTGCAAATTAGTTTATTTAAAAGTAATACTGGTTTGAAGGAGTTAAAAATCATGCACTTTTGATTTATGCTGTGTTCAGTGAAGTGTAATCATCTAGAATGAGCCTTTGGGGGACTGTTCTATACGGTACATAATCTGGCAAAATTAAAACCAAATCAAGAGGGTAGAACATGAATTTTTTTCAAATTAGGCATAGTCTTGCATGATGAATCATAAGTTTCGCCTGGAGACTGTTGCTATCATTCTTCAAAATATTTGTCCTAAAGGCAATGAAGGTCAGGTCGAACCTCCTACACATTTACGTCATGTGAATTATAAGGATTCCTTAAAAGGTGGAATGAATATAGCATTAAAAAAATAGGCGATTTTTTTGCATTCTCATAAATGAGGATTCATCTGCCTTGGTCATAAAATATAGAACATTTTGTACTCTAATAAGATATTCATATAATTATTTGAGGAAAGGTATCTAGGAATTCTAAAAATGACAAGATTGGGAGAGGGAATTTACATTTGTCAGCATTTCCGTTTGTCAAGAAGTCATTATGATTGCGTGATAGCGATTACTTTCTTTCATCCGCTCTCTTCGTTAAGTCATGTCCTTAAAGTCTGCAATGTTGTCGTTTTTTTCGAGAGGAGGTGGCAAGAATTCTTCCATGGCTGCACTTAAAACTGCAATGAATACAAACGAGTTAAATTTGGCGAAGACCAGCGAAACAGCTACGTTTTCAATGGGATGATTCTGGTTCCCCGAGTCACAGTTCGGCTGTGTACCGGGGATCGTGCAAACTCGAGTTGGTTACACCGGCGGACATAAGATAAATCCTACATATACCAGCTTGTAAGTCAATGCTTTGCTTACTATGAAGTAATTTGTGAAATAGTTATCGCATATCGATTTTTCGTTCAGTAACTTTCCTATGACAGTAACATTTGTCACCCGTGGTCAAAACAAACATTGTCGGCAGTAGAATATATTGTCGATGAATCAACATCTGTCAGTTGATTGTTGTACTTGTTTGTGGAGATTGTATTGTTTAATAGTAAAGGTGTTATTTTTCATTTTCTCGAAGTCTTTACTAACATTACGTTTCGTCAAGGGGAGGGCACACGGAAACGCTTCAAGTTGAATACGATCCAAAGCAAACAAATTACAGCAATCTGTTGAAAGTGTTCTGGGAAGGACACGACTTTGCCACAAAACGTACCTCGCAGTACAAATCTGCCATTTTCTACCACAACCAAGAGCAGAAGCGACTGGCCGAGGAAAGTGCCAAAGAAGTGCAAATGAAGTCGGGGAGACGCGTAGCAACAGAAATCCTACCTGCAGAAGATTTCTACGATGCCGAAGAGTATGTAAAATATCGATGTATTTTTGCCGTAGTATGCTAAACTGTAACGTGTTCGACCATTATTTTTTCGTAGTTACCATCAGAAATATAGATTGCGTGGCTATGGAAAGATACTTCGCTTGTTACAGTTGAACGACCAGGAGTTGAAGGATTCTCAAGTTGCTGCTCGCCTCAATGGATACCTGGGAGCGAATGGCACCAAAGAGAATTTTGATGAAGAAGTAAAGGAACTAAAGATTTCATCAGAGGTTGCAAATATGGTACGAAAACTGGTGTTTTAGGTCGAACAGTAGGCTGTGAGGTTAGATTTTGTAAACCTTCTCACTGAGAGCATTTCCTATGGGAAATTGTGAAGTTTGTTTTAAGATATAGTTAAAACAGTTCATTAATGAATAATATAGAAATTGAGGTATTTCTGGACTTAATATGGCCATTAAGAAATTGTTTCAGAAATTTTCAAAGAGAAAAAAAAAAGGACAAATTGTAACTGCCATTTCTAATGCTTTAAATTATAGAAAAAATGCTGTAAAAGGTTCACTGATATAAAATTTTTTTTGATGAACAAGCTTTCGGGTGTCTGTCTACAGCCTTCGACAGGCTATAAAAGAAATAATGAATGGGATGTAACACTATATAAATACATAAATAAAAAAGCAGAAATAAAGTAATATGATGCATGAAATGCATGTGGAATTGCAGTTACTTTTGTCTTCATACGTTGAACTGTGTTCATATTTTGTGCCATGCTCTCAGTGAAATGTAGATAAGGTAAGGTAGAGATTTGGGAGCAAATATTAAGGTAAAAAGATTAATTTATGATAAACTAGAGCTATTGTAGATTTCTGTAATCAGGAACTCGGTCATATATTTAACACAAGTGTTGTGTAAAATTAGCTTATGAAGCTCCAAAATGAAACCTTCAAAGTTTTGGAGTGGATGAAGGAGCTATGTTTCAACTGTTCTAAAATTTGCACGCTTATTTGTCATCGCTTATAGAGTTTATTTAGGCTCAAATTCAAAATAATGTATTGTATAGTAAATACAGATATATTAGAAAGCTGTGTTCTTTTTTTCATAAAAATTATTTCCTATTCATCATTCTCTTCTGTGTAAGCATCATAAGATGCTTGATCCATTAGTTCATCCAGCTGAGATTTGTCAGATAATTTCATCTTTGCAATCCAACCTTTGACAACAATAAAGGAAAGTTAACTACACCACATTGTTACAACCAAATTATTCTTAAATGAAGTTTTGTCAAGCTAAGTGTACAAGATGTTTGCATGTCATCTTAACGCCAGAATTCAGTAAAATCAACTGAGTGAAAAATGCCGCTAATAGTTTACTCTAGGCTGCATTATATCTGCATTTATGATTCATTATATAAAAAATTGCAGTTCTGTATACAAATAATTCATGGTATTCTGCAAGTATTGTAGTTCCTACAAAACCAAGAAAATGAATGAATTGCCAACAAGTACACTTCAACTGAAGTTTTAAAATTTTTGACATGTAAGTGTTTACTTCTATTTCAGTCAGCTGACATGAATAACGAGTAATTATTGAATTCATTTATCTCAAGATATCTGGCATTATCAAGGTCTTGAGTAATTATTGAATTCATTTTTCTCAAGATATCTGGCATTATCAAGGTCTTGAGTAATTATTGAATTCATTTATCTCAAGATATCTGGCATTATCAAGGTCTCGAGTAATTATTGAATTCATTTATATCAAGATATCTGGCATTATCAAGGTCTCGAGTAATTATTGAATTCATTTATATCGAGATATCTGGCATTATCAAGGTCTCGAGTAATTATTGAATTCATTTATCTCAAGAATTCTGGCATTATCAAGGTCTCGAGTAATTATTGAATTCATTTTTGTCAAGATATCTGGCATTATCAAGGTCTTGGATGGTGTTATTTGCATCAGCATACAGCTTCGGCTGACAATGCCATCATATGCCTAAATAATTCTGGATATCGTGCATAGCCTCATCAAATAATGATTTAATATACACAAATACTGTGAAGCCAATCATTTTTTAAAGTGACAGTCTTATTTCACTCGAGAATGTAGAGATGTAGCCTTTTAATACACGATTGATTTTGGCATTAAAACTAAATTGAATTCAGTACCTTCACCGTACGGTTCTCTATTTATCAAATCTGGGGTGTCTGGTAGAGCTTCGTTCACGTGGGTTATTTCGCCAGACACAGGGGCATAGAGATCACTGGCAGCCTTGACACTTTCAACAACACCAAATATTTCTAAACGTGGAACAAGATGTTAGTCATGTTACCAATGAAGAGTTCAAGTTGGCAAGTTGATGTGGTGTGAAGATGGAGAAACCAACCATTTTGATCAAATTTGGTTCCGATATCTGGCAAATCAATATAAACTACATCACCCAGAAGGTTCTGAAATTGTAATGGCCAAAAAAAAGTAAGTAAGTTCTTAAATAAAACACTCTTTCGTAATATGCATTTAAGACATTCCACAAGTAATTTCACCTGAGCGTAGTTTGTAATCCCTACCGTCCCAACATCATCAGACATCGATATCCATTCGTGATCCTTGGTGTACTTTCTCTCTGAAAGAAAGCGAACGATAGAGTACAGTTGATGCATATTTTCAGACACCGTTTTAGAGGAAATTAAAAATATATGTACATCCGAATGAATAACAAACCCATATATTCATGCAGGTCATGTAGTCTCGAATCGAATTTCATATCGATTCGATACATACATGATTTGCATGAAAACACACTATGAGCTAATTCATATTGCCAATACCTGTCGCAAGTGGATATGCTGTATGAATTCTCTTTGCTTGAATTATGCTATAGTCTAGATTCACACACATCACGCGAAAACTGGACAATCTTAAAACACTTTTTCCCAACCGGACTGCCGCCATTTTGATCAATCTAAGCCACGTGTTAATGTGAAATGACGCTGACCTAATTTATGCATATTTGCTTTACCGGTAAAGGTGCAGTGTTTATGTCATGTGAACAGCAACATTACGAGTTTCCGACGGTAAATAGAAAAGGACAATTAAGGCGTCAACTATTTCTATTTTGTGAAAACTTTCGTGAAGAGGACAGTTAAAGTGTGTGGTTTTTACTGTCAAACAATTATTACATCTATATTGATCTACCTGTTATAACTTTGGTAAGTTTTTATTTTGTGAACATGTTGTTTAAATCAATGGAAGTGTCATGTGAAATTATCTTGTTGTTGTTCATGATGCAATGAGAAATATTGTTGTCTTTTAAAACACCGCAACCATTTAAACATAATATAAGTTTTCCTGGATTGTTTTTATCATTATGCATCTGATAGCCAGTCAGAACAGACTTGTGTTATGAACAAATGAAATACAATTTTAGGTTTTGTGCAATTTAATTTCATGTGAGCTAAAGCTCCGATAATTACACACTTTGATGTTTGATAGAATGAGATTGCACCCTACTTTAATAGGCCATCAATGTTAACACAAATAACTATGGTTTGACTTCAATGGACATGCCTCAAAGACAGCATTGATATGTACATTATATTTATTATATCCAATATATATACAATAGCATATACTATTGGCCATTTTTTGATTCGGTTCAATGCAGGTTTGCTTATAAA
This sequence comes from Xenia sp. Carnegie-2017, assembly GCF_021976095.1. NCBI lineage: Eukaryota > Metazoa > Cnidaria > Anthozoa > Malacalcyonacea > Xeniidae > Xenia > Xenia sp. Carnegie-2017. The sequence goes on along the minus strand of NW_025813469.1, from coordinate 2,062,371 downwards.
AACAACCATTATTGATGGTATCAAATACAAATACTTTCTTTGTCAAGTCCACAAAGTGTTTCTCAATCATGATGGATTTGCTTTTCATGTTTTTTGTACTCACTTAGGAAATTGTTGACTTTTTCATCATTTCTCCAAGTTTGCTTTTCTACATCATTTTTTGATGAATCTTTCTAACAAGCAACATGCTTGGTTTTTTTGTCCTTTATAATTTGCTATTTTGCTTCTGTTTTTACTGTAACATTTAGATGTCACATCAACTAGAAAAAACTTTGTATCAGCCATCACTTTCACATCATATGATGTGCTTAACCGCACCTATTCAACAAGTGCTATCTCACATGCAATTCAAGATGAGTTCAAAGGTCACTCTTGATCATCACATGACATAACTACAGCTCTTTCATTGGTTGGGATTAGATATTCAGCGACTGTTCAAATAAGTCAAATTGATTGTCTCACATCATTTCAATAAGTATGTTACAGCTCGCCATATTAGTATTGCATATTTTGTTTATAATGGTATAACTGTGCCCACCAATGGGGAATGAACATATGTCATCAACTCCATGATTGTTTACAATAAAAACTTATATTGGTCTTTTGCATGCCAAATATGGGCATCTTAGTGCATGACATCAATTGGTACGTCATTACTTCCGTCAATCATGCCTCCACAATTGAGAACAGCCTCGATGCATCCTGTGATCACAGCTTGAATAGCTCGTATGAATAGTCGCAACTGTATTTTGAACACAAATGCATTTGAAATACATCTTAAATGTTTGTCATTGCCAAAAGTTATGTGATAGGCTGATTTTTAGAGCATGAACGACCGTCGGTTTTTAAATGACAAAGTTTTTAAGATTGTCTGACACTGCATCGCTCGCACTGTCGCAAACGAACACAACAACTGAGTTGATAACGAGAACAGTTTCTCTCGAGAATCGTTTCTAAAATTTTGATCACTTCGATGGATACGCCGCAGGTAAAGGACAGCGTTTATTGTACGTAGTAAAAATGTTCCACCCCAAATATTGACTCGGAATTCGTAGAAAACAAAAACCACTTCATGGCGCGCGCTTTTATGGTCATCAATGTGGATTAAAGTTTAATCGACGATAGATTTCGTCATAACGGAGCGACTATAACATTGTGAATCGCATTAAAATGTAAAACTGTAGCAGATATATGGCTAGCAAGCAATTTGCATGATCCTGGAAAAAGGCAAAGCTCTTAATAGCTCTCTGCTGTTTTTGTCTTAGATTTCTCTGTAGGGGGGAGGGGTCAACTAGGTTTAAGTTTATGTCAGCAATGTACGACTACTAAACCTATTGATGAAAAACACATGGAAATTATACAGAGAAATTTTTTAATATAACATTTTTCTTATTATTTTATTTTATGGATTCGCCAGAACAGTTACAACAGACACAGAAGTTACAATAGACACAACAGTTACAACAGACACAACAGTTACAACAGACACAACAGTTACAACAGACACAACAGTTACAACAGACACAACAGTTACAACAGACACAACAGTTACAACAGACGCAGCAGTTAAAACCCACGCAACAGTTGCAACAGATACAACAGTTACAAGTTGCACAATTGTTTCTGACATACGAAACATTTCACTATATATGATTGCTTTTTACTGAAAGCTTTTGTGAACAAGGATTATGTGATAGAATGTTAAGGTTTTGCTAATGTTGAACGAAGATCTCACATATGGAGCGCCAAAACTCTTCCTTCAAAATTGGATTCGATGTTTAACTATTTGTTTAGTTAAGCTGAGGTACACAAATTGAGCGAGGATTAATAATAAAACAAACAACGAACATAACTTAACGGTATTTAGTCACCAATCACGAATACATTGATGAATTCCTTATCTGTGTAAGTATTTAAAGGGCAGCCTAGAATTACTTCACTCACTAAAACTCCACCAACCAAGCCATATGATATTCACTTGCAACTTGAATATAATTTGTTTTTAGCAATCCATCCCGGAGAGGGCAGTTGAAATGGAGCGATTCAAAATGCGCGATGCAAAAAAGACAAAGAAAGCTGTTATTTTGATAACAGGAATGACCTGCCACTCATGTGTAAGGACCATAGAACAGAGTGTCGAACAACTTCAAGAGGTGAAATCAGTTTCTGTATCTCTCGCTGAGGAACAGGCCGTGGTGATATTTTTGACGAGCATCAATGCTCAGAAGATTGTTCAGGCGATCGAGGAGACGGGTTTTGATGCGAAATTAAAGTCTGTTGAGGAAGATTCGCCGTTGTTTTCAGGTAATCACTTTGCAAAATGAATCAGTGAACTTTTATGATCTTGAAACAAGACATCTTGAGATTGCAAAATATGAATCAAAACAAGACTGTAAACAGTTTACTTCTCGTCTTGTTTTGATTCATATTTTGCAATCTCAAGATGTCTTGCTTCTTCGGAATTTGTTTTATATTATACTTCTTTAAATTGTCGGCTGGTCATGGTTTTTATGATCTTGATCGGTAGACTTTTCGTTAGCATCAGGGTCAGAACTACAACGTTGATTCGGAGGGAAGGAGGGAAGTGGCTATATTCATATATTCAGTTGTGCTCGACTAAGATCTTTTGAGGATCAATTGGTCAAACCTCTTCATCCAATCAACGTTCTAGCTACGGTTGCGGTTAGCATTGGCATTGTTAGTAAATACTCACGGGTTCAAACCATTTTTTTAGTGTTGGTAAATGTGAGAATCAATAGATTATATCTTTCTCTTTAATAGACAACGGAAACCGCGTTCCAGTCAATGAAAATGAGATTATTCCATTTCCAATATCCAGTTCAAATCAAACGAAAATGTTTCTACATATAAAAGGGATGACTTGCTCGTCCTGTGTCTCCCTCATAGAAAACTTTCTGGTAAAGAAACAAGGTTAGGCCTTCTTCATATTTACTTAGCTGATGTGTATAAATGATAAAATACGTCTTCTTTCTTTCTGTGTCTAGGAATAAAATCTGTCGTTGTTGGTTTGTTGACACAGAAGGCCGAAATAAAGTACGATTTTGATTTTATAAGTCCCGAAGAGATAGCTTCCCAGGTATCGATGCTTGGGTTTGAATCCCAGATCATGCCATCTGATGAAGAAAAAGCGGAACTAAACCTATTGGTAAGACATAAAAATGGATTAGAAGACATCGCCAATTTTGAATTTGCTAATTCACAGCGCCAGTCTCTTGTATCTGCTTCAGATAAAAGGCATTACCCAAGATTCATGCGTGTCATTGATTGAGTCGAAATTGAGGAGTATGAGTGGGATCCTCGAGATTTCAGTTTCCCATAATGCTTCGAGAGCCAGTGTTGTGTACGAGCCATGGAGGATTGGACCGAGGGATATTACTGAAATCATTACAGGGCTTGGATATGAAGTAAAATTGGAGAACAGCCATCATCCTACGGATCGGTTCAGCTACAAATCTGAAATCTCAAAGTAAGATTCACATTACGTCATGTCATTTTACGCATGCGTTGTAACGTCATCCACTCCCAGCCAATGAACAAGCAATCTACAATGAACTACAAATCTGAGTTTTTTCGTGAATTTTTCCCTTACATGCGTTGTGGTAAAGGAAGTTGATGACAATCAGGTCATGTTGTGTGTTTTTAGGTGGAGAAGATCGTTTTTTATTTCATTTCTGTTCGGGGCACCTGTTATGATTTGTATGATCGTGTTTTCTCTGCTAAAAAGTCGTGGAATTCACCCACACGTGGAAGTGACGAAGGGACTCTCTCTAGAGAATTTGCTATACTTCATGTTATGTACTCCTGTTCAGGTATCCTTTCTATGAAGTTTTTGTGGGGAAGTGTTTTATTTTGTAGAAGAAATATTAACTTTCCATGAATTATCTGTTTTTTCGAATGTTTCCTAGTTTATTGGCGGTAGAAATTTTTACATCTCCGCGTACAAAGCACTGAAACACAGAGCAGCGAGCATGGATCTTCTCATAATGCTTGCCACAACAGTTGCATACTTTTACTCGGTAAGTTCTAAACTTTACTCGGTAAGTTCTAAACTTTACTCGGTAAGTTCTAAACTTTACTCGGTAAGTTCTAAACTTTACTCGGTAAGTTCTGAACTTTACTCGGTAAGTTCTAAACTTTACTCGGTAAGTTCTGAACTTTACTCGGTAAGTTCTAAACTTTACTCAGTAAGTTCTAAACTTTGCTCAGTAAGTTCTAAGCTTTACTCGTGCCATCTAAATTCACAGTAAAATTATCATTTCTATAAATTGCTTTTCCAGTGAAGGAAAACAAATGTTTTTGAAACAGCAGGAATATAAAGCTCGGCTAGAACTATAAATATATGAGAATTGTAATGAAAATATTTGTTCGTTTACTACAGAATCGTTGAGGTCCGTTACTCTAGGCTCATAATTGGTTTGTAAGACAGTTTGTTCCTTCCCTTCACGGATGTGTGCACTAGAATGTGATAATAACGCCGTCCAACAGTTTAAAAGCGATTTCTTTCTTCACTAGAATGTGATAATAACGCCGTCCAACAGTTTAGAAGTGATTTCTTTCTTCAGTAGAATGTGATAATAACGCCGTCCAACAGTTTAGAAGTGATTTCTTTCTTCACTAGAATGTGATAATAACGCCGTCCAACAGTTTAGAAGTGATTTCTTTCTTCACTAGAATGTAATAATAACGCCGTCCAAAAGTTTAGAAGTGATTTCTTTCTTCACTAGAATGTGATAATAACGCCGTCCAACAGTTTAGAAGCGATTTCTTTCTTCACTAGAATGTGATAATAACGCCGTCCAAAAGTTTAGAAGTGATTTCTTTCTTCACTAGAATGTGATAATAACGCCGTCCAAAAGTTTAGAAGTGATTTCTTTCTTCACTAGGATGTGAAAATAACGCCGTCCAACAGTTTAGAAGTGATTTCTTTCTTCACTAGAATGTGATAGTAACGCCGTCCAACAGTTTAGAAGTGATTTCTTTCTTCACTAGAATGTGATAATAACGCCGTCCAACAGTTTAGAAGTGATTTCTTTCTTCACTAGAATGTGATAATAACGCCGTCCAACAGTTTAGAAGTGATTTCTTTCTTCACTAGAATGTGAAAATAACGCCGTCCAACAGTTTAGAAGTGATTTCTTTCTTCACTAGAATGTGATAATAACGCCGTCCAACAGTTTAGAAGCGATTTCTTTCTTCACTAGAATGTGATAATAACGCCGTCCAAAAGTTTAGAAGTGATTTCTTTCTTCACTAGAATGTGATAATAACGCCGTCCAAAAGTTTAGAAGTGATTTCTTTCTTCACTAGAATGTGAAAATAACGCCGTCCAACAGTTTAGAAGTGATTTCTTTCTTCACTAGAATGTGATAATAACGCCGTCCAACAGTTTAGAAATGATTTCTTTCTTCACTAGAATGTGATAATAACGCCGTCCAACAGTTTAGAAGTGATTTCTTTCTTCACTAGAATGTGATAATAACGCCGTCCAACAGTTTAGAAGTGATTTCTTTCTTCACTAGAATGTGATAATAACGCCGTCCAACAGTTTAGAAGTGATTTCTTTCTTCACTAGAATGTGATAATAACGCCGTCCAACAGTTTAGAAGTGATTTCTTTCTTTATCGACTAAGAAAAACTATATTTTTCTTGAAAGTTTTTGTTGATAGCAACTCGTTCGTTTGCCAAATTTTTGGAATCCTTTTTGTAATTTCAGGTTACAGTTTTGTTTATCGCCGTTGTGCTGCAATTCTCCAAGAGTCCGCGTACATTCTTTGAGACCCCCCCTGCTCTGTTGATTTTCATTGGTTTGGGTCGATGGCTGGAACACATCGCCAAGGGTAAAACTTCACAGGCGCTGAGCAGACTTCTCTCCTTGCAACCAATGGAGGCGCTGCTGTGCAAGATGGATGAGACAACGAAAAATATCATCGAAGAAAGATTAATTGACGTTGATTTAGTGCAACGCGGAGATGTATTGAAGGTATTCATTGCTTATATAACGTCATAAATTGCTTGTATGACGTCATTTTTACTTGTTGTATGACGTCATGATTTGTCAATGGATTTCATTCCGCCGTGTTTACGATTAAAAATTATACTTTTGCTCTTGTTCATGAAATTTTATAATTAATTACTATATTTATCGAGAGTTCACAGTTTGAATGTTTGTGTATGATGTATTTGTATGTATGTTTTTAAAACAAAATAGCAATGGACCACCGCAAAAGTTGATCAAATGGGGGGTGGGTGGTTGGAGAACACGGCTCACTGCAACTATGGTAATATCGACAAGCTCCAATCAACTTGACTCAACTGGTTCATTATACCTAAATGTATTACATGCCAGCATATTGCTTTGATCTTTTGCAAACTAACAAATATTTGTAACTATGCTATCTATCTTTTGGTATAATTAAAGATTTTACCTGGCGAAAAAATTCCTGTGGATGCACGCGTTTTGGAAGGCACGTCAATGGCTGACGAGGCGCTTATCACCGGGGAAGCGATGCCGGTACCTAAAAGTCCCGGTGATCGTGTCATAGCAGGATCTATAAACCAGCATGGAACACTTATAGTCGAGGCAGTTCACGTGGGTAAAGATACAACACTATCACAGATTGTAAAGCTTGTCGAAGAAGCTCAGTTATCTAAGGTGGGTTTTAAGGGGGGGGGCACTAACATTTATAACGATTTGATGGGTTGGGGAGGGTGGGGTAATTATTTACTTTTGTGCAATGTGTAGAGATCATTTATGTTTACACCTTGTCAGAGGCTATCTCTTGATAAAAAATCTTCCGAGGAGCATCGTGTTGAAAGCTCAAGATCTAAGTTGGATAGGACAATAGACAGGAATTGAAAGCTTCAAATGATTCAGAGCATGTTTTATCCAATATTTTTGAGAATTTTGGCTGGTAAAGGAGTTTATCTCTCGTATACAGAAAGTTGTACAATCTTATAGCACTGAGATTGCATTTTGGCCACATATTTAGCGCAGACGTTTTGCTGAAATGCAAACAACTCATCAGATCTTTTCGTCTTTAACTAATTTCTGTCTTTATTTCACAGGCTCCAATTCAAAAACTAGCGGACACCATTGCAGGTTATTTCGTTCCTGTCGTAATCATTCTCTCTCTTCTAACTCTCATTATCTGGATTATAATTGGCTACTTGGATGTGAGCATAATCTCCGAATCACGTGACGTAAGTTCATGTTTCGCGGCTGCTTGGCTACTGCTATAGGGTTTTTCTTGTGGCAAATCTATGTTGCTTGTTTGAGATACAAAAATGCCGAGGTTTTGTCGTTTTTTTACCTTGCATATAAATACTTTTTGGCAAAGAGATTAACTGTTGTCATTCTGTTCATTTCCAGCCTGCTTTTAGTGACAGCGAAGTTATAATCCAGTTCGCTTTCCTTACATCGATCACAGTTCTTTCTATCGCTTGTCCCTGTGCTCTGGGTCTGGCCACGCCCACTGCTATCATGGTTAGTACGGGGATTGGTGCACAGAAGGGAATATTGATCAAAGGAGGAGAACCTTTGGAGACATGTCATAAGGTATGGAGTGTATTGTGATATATCGACTGATTGTTTTTTCACTTCCTTGTGAGCGATGTGATCCATTGTGGTCTATCACGGTTTAATATGATCTATTGTGGTCTATCACGGTTTAATATGATCTATTGTGGTCTATCACGGTTTAATGTGATATATTGTGGTCTATCACGGTTTAATATGATCTATTGTGGTCTATCACGGTTTAATATGATCTATTGTGGTCTATCACGGTTTAATATGATCTATTGTGGTCTATCACGGTTTAATGTGATCTATTGTGGTCTATCACGGTTTAATATGATCTATTGTGGTCTATCACGGTTTAATGTGATATATTGTGGTCTATCACGCTTTAATATGATCTATTGTGGTCTATCACGGTTTAATATGATCTATTGTGGTCTATCACGGTTTAATATGATCTATTGTGGTCTATCACGGTTTAATGTGATCTATTGTGGTCTATCACGGTTTAATATGATCTATTGTGGTCTATCACGGTTTAATATGATCTATTGTGGTCTATCACGGTTTAATGTGATCTATTGTGGTCTATCACGGTTTAATATGATCATATTGTAGTCTATAATGGTTTAATATGATCTATTGTGATCTATCACGGTTTAATATGATCTATTGTGGTCTATCACGGTTTAATATGATCTATTGTGGTCTATCACGGTTTAATATGATCTATTGTGATCTATCACGGTTTAATATGATCATATTGTGGTCTATGCTTTATTGCTAATACATGACTTTTAAACATTGAACTGAACTGAGAGTTAACTCTCGGCATTAAACAATAATACTAGCCCCAGTCCTCTTGCATGGTCACCACTAGTGCGTTCATTTGTTGTTTACTTAAAGTACTGAAACGTTTTTATCTTAACTTTTCGATATCTTTGCCAAAGGTAATCTGCTCTATTCAACATTTTGCCCTCTTGAGTCTTTCTTCGTGATCTGTGTTATCCAGGTATCCACCGTCGTATTTGATAAAACTGGTACCGTTACTCATGGCCGACCGTCGGTCATGACGACCGCTGTATTTGTTGAGCCTGCGGTGTGCAATGAACGCCTACTCTTGGCTGTAGCTGGGACTGCTGAAGCCAACAGTGAACATCCAATAGCGTCTGCGATCACAACCTACGCTAAAGAGGTAAGTACGTCGTGTAATTCATTCAATTTTTAATATACTATCACCACCCGGTGAGCAAAATGTCCTGATACGATTTCACCCGGTGAGCAAAATGTCCTGGTACGAGGATGTTATTGGCTTTCTTGTGAGGGAGGATATTGTAAAGACTATGAATGAACCATGGCTCTTAAAGTATTCTGTATCTTCACTAGATGCTTAGAACCGAGAGGTTCGGTCAGTGTTCAGATTATCGAGCTGTACCCGGATTTGGTCTTCAGTGCAAAATATCTGGAATCGAAAATCTTTTGTCTGACAAGGAAAAATCTGTTGCTGATGACATCATTCCTTCATCTACTAATGGTACTGGCTCAATGGAAAAGTTGAGCACAACTTTCGTCAAATGGGTTCATAACAAAGTCCTTATTTTGCTTGTTGTAACTTTTCATAGGTACATCAATACAAATGTATGATACACTGATTGGAAACCGCAATTGGATGTCGAAAAATGGTCTGGTCGTCTCAAAATATATCGATGAAACAATGGAAGAACGTGAGTGCAAAGGAGATACCGCTGTGCTTGTGGCAATCAATGGTAGGTAATGCAGGCTCGTTTATAGCGTATGCAAAATGGTTTTACAAAAGGATATAAACAGTGCACTAGTAACAAGATATCAAATGTTTGTAGTCATCTTTTGACCCTGAAGATGACTACCGCTAAGGTTGTCGAAACGTCAGTCAACAACAACAAAAACAGTCCTTCTCAGGACTATACCAACCTGGACGATCTACATCTACAAACATGTAACGATACTCCCGGGTTCAAACCATTTCCTTTATTAAGATATCAAATACTAAAATTCATTCCAGTGTGCGCTCAAATTAATAGTAAATCTGTTATAGCTGCTAAAGGTAGCTTTTGCTTTTAGAAACGTGATGTTTGTGTAATTATAGGCGTTTTAGTTGGAATGATCGCTGTTGCAGATACTATAAAGAAAGATGCACCGGCAGCGGTGTCGACCTTACAAAATATGGGAATTCAAATCGTCTTGCTCACTGGTGATAATAAGAAGACTGCCTGGGCAATAGCCTCACGGGTAACTATTGCGCATGACCAGTAATATCTCTACTGGCTGTGTAGACTTTTTGATCTTGCAAGTAGATAAGTCTTATGTTCATTTACACAAAGAAGGCTTTTTATTGCTTGAAGTGCTTAAAGAAAGAGTGCTTTGTGCATGAAAGAAAGCGCTTCATGCCCAAAGAATGGTGTTTCCTCCCTGAGGGAGAGTGTTTTGTGTACGAAGAGAATATTTCTTGCTCGACGAAGAGTTCTTTATTTTGTCAAATGAATATTTCCAACATTATTTAGCATTCATAAAATAACCTCACTTCAAAAATTCTCATAGCTTGGCATCAAGCACGTTTTGCACAAGTGCTTCCATCAGACAAAGTTGACAAAGTGAAATCACTGCAAGAAAATGGCAATACCGTTGCCATGGTAGGTGATGGCGTCAATGACTCTCCTGCTCTGATTTCAGCCGATGTTGGCATCGCCATAGGGACTGGTACTGACGTCGCAGTTGAAGCTGCCGATGTTGTCCTCATTGGGGTAAGCCGGGGATTGTGAACAATATAATGGATGATCAAGTTATTTCTTGTTGCAACTATAAGCAATTATAATTTCAAAAAGTATTATCCCATTTTGTATAGTTTTATGTTCATACTTCGCTCAATTTTAATTTAGGATGATTTGATGGACGTAGTGACGTCAATCGATCTTTCGCGCGTGACGGTACGTCGTGTAAGAATGAATTTTGTGTTCGCGTCAATATACAATTTGATAGGTGTGCCAATAGCAGCAGGAGTTTTTCATACACTTGGTGTGACGTTGCAGCCGTGGATGGCATCTGCAGCAATGGCCGCCTCGTCCGTGTCTGTCGTTGTCTCGTCGCTTCTTTTAAAACTGTAAGTTGCCAAATTAGCGGTGTTTATTACATGGCAAGCATCGTTTTAATTGGCTCAGAAACATTTTGCCGGTCCAATACGCGTAATTTTTCGACAAAATGTCAACAAACATTTGTCGACTCTGTTGGAGACGGTCTTGATGAAACAATTGTAACAAAAACGACTCTTAAAAATATGATTTTTCAACTTTCATGATTGATTGTAAAATTCTCTTTGACCGATATAATTAATCTAGCTCAGATCGGTTTGCACAGGCCAATGCAGAAACAGCTATAGACCAATCATCGCACGCGTTTCATAGTTTTTATTTTATAAACAGCGATAAAAACCACTCGTACCTTTTATATCTATAGATATAAAAAACCCACCGGTTATGTTCGAGAATCGAGCTGGACGTCGGGACATTCAATAAGTGAACAAAATTCCTACATTTACGGCGACGGTGGGGTTGAACTGAAATCCGTCCAGCAACACATACTTACGCATTCAGAGATTGTGTGATTGGTTGCTTAAAAAGAACGCGTCAGTCAAACTGTATATTGTCATTCTCATTGGCTGATCCAAGGTTTCATTCTTATTGGCTGATCCAAGGTTTCATTCTCATTGGCTGATCCAAGGTTTCCGTTGATTGTGAGTAGTTATTGGGGGATTTTTTTTGTGCTCTTCAATAAGATAAGTCGCCACTCTGCCATCTTATGTAGATTTGCTATTTCTTTTCGAAAGTGGCAGAATGTGGCGACAAACGTAGTGATAATCAGGGATAATAATGGATAATAAGTTGTAGAAAGCCATAGAAACACAAACTATAGATGGCGACAAACGTAGTGTTTGTAAATGATGATCGTCCAGGTTAATAAAGTCCTGAGAAGGACTGTTTTTGTTGTTGTTGACTGACGTTTCGACAACCTTAGCGGTAGTCATCTTCAGAGTCAAATGGCTACCGCTTCAGGACTTTATTACCCTGGACGATCATCATTTACAAACATATAACGATACTCCCGGGTTCAAACCATTTACTTTATGACAAACGTAGTGATAATCAGGATAATAATGGATAATAAGTTATAGAAAGCCATGGAAACACAAACTATAGAAAAATATTTTTGAGCACGGAAAGCAAACCAGAAACAAATATGTCGTCAATAAATTTATTTTAAAGTTTTACTTCGTTGAGAGAAGTTGTCATCGTGTTCGCGAGAATTTGGTATATTCTCTCAGTCAACTCTTTATAAGAACTTTTTCAACATGAACTATAACTTTGGACGTCGAGTTTCACTTTGACGAAATGCGTGTGATTGAGTGTGATAGAAACTGATTATACACAAGATTTAGACTTTCTCCAGGGATGGATCGAGGATGATTTTGTCGGGGGGAGGGGGGGTGCTCTAGTTTTACAGGATGTTGTTCGGTCAGTCAAGTTTGCATTAGATTTCGTGGGTGATGTTGTGTGCGTTTGACTCGAGACCCTAAGAAATGTGTTGTTTGACTGTATTTTTAGCTAAATTGGTAGGTATATTAATATTTCGTGGGGAAATTTTCACCCCTGCTCTTCTACCAGCCAAGGCTGGAGAAGTGCACCCCCACACACCCCTCCTCTATATCCATCCCTGTTTTCCTCCACGAATGGAAATATGTCGACAAAGTTCTCGTTAACTAAGCTACAGCGTTGTCATAATGGTTACGTTTTACATACATGAAGTACTTCTGCTCCGCAACTTCAGCAGCTATAAGCTATGCTAAATACACATAATACGACACAAAATTCAAATAAAATAACTTAAAGAAAACAGTTTCAAAAAAGCTTATACGAAAGTTGACGTTTCGGATTTGAAAAAATGCAGCTTAACTGACGCCTCTCAGACTCTCTAATCTGAATTAATGTCAATTTTGTGGAGTAATATTCTTCGATTAATCTTGATTGAAACTGTCCTCGTGTAAAAATATGAAATAAATTATTACATAAAAAAGCCAACAATTTTTTTTCTGTTACTCAGTCCTTCAGGAATAGTGAATTATCTTCGAGTCCGTGCGCGGACATCCCTGGAACGAGAATCCACGCTTAAACCATTCCTCCCGACTAAATTTTTCGAGCCTGCGATAACTTGCGGCACTGCCACGCGTTGTGTGTTCAATAATGTATTCAATAAGATGAAATAAGTTGGCTGTTGTTTCATCGTGTGACCACGTCGTCTTCTGTCGCTTCACTACCGACTATAGTAAATTTCCTTTGCTACTGTCGTAAAGCCTGTCTGTCCCGAACCGTAAAGTCTAATATGTTGGCCGCCTTATTTAGTTTATACACTTATTTAATTTTGTTCTCTCAAATTTCATCTCACGTCTCTGCTTTCCTAAAGGAGAAAAATGTCATGAAAGTCAAGGTGCCATGATAAGTAGTTTCAATGTCAAAAGGCAATTTTTCCTTTTCCTTGTGAAAACAGGCGTTGGTTTAGGTTATATCTCCTAAAAGATTGATGGGCATTCCATTGAACTATGGAAATTATAAGGACAGTTTTTCACAATAAATACTTCTTAGAAATGGCAGCATCGCTGAACTAAGGAGTGGGGAAAACATCATTGGAAAATATGTGGTTGAGAGACTGGCACTAGTGAGTCGCTCAAGTTGTGGCGGGAAATACAAAATAAACAAAGCAGCAAAATGGCGGACTTTGCTTGCAAACCTTATAACCAATGCTTATAACTCAAAGCTCAATGAACTAAACATTTTGAAGTGCTTTCATTGCAAAAGTCTAACATGTCTAAATAAATATTCTGGCAGCTATAAGCATCTTTCTGTCTTATTTTACGAAGGAATTCCAATTAAATGTTACGATGACGTTAGTCAAAGAAGAAAATTTGTCGTTTATGTTGAAGCGAAAATGCGTATTTGTCCCAGCACACTGTCGTGCTACAAGAAAATCATGGCTACGTCATGCCAGGTGCTAGAGACTGGCCTACATCACAGGTATGGGAATACACGATCATAGGCTCTGTCCGCATGTACAATATAACTATTCTTCAAGAAAGATGTCAAATATTTAAGCTTTTAATCAACAAATCATTTGAATTCGACTAATTTGCTGCTGATAGCTATGAAATCGAGTATTTAATGGCTCAACAACGTTTGAAATTTTATAGTTTATTTTACTAGTGCATGAACAAAAATATTTGCATTGCATGAGCAAAAAGTTACGTTTGCATAGCAACAGGGCAATAGTGTGGTTGGTTTCTCGTAGAAATTGAATAAATACATTAAAATGTGAGTTTTTGGAATTTTGTAAGAACTTCCATTTCTGCAAGAATTTCTTATTTTTTATATCGTAGTTAGCACATAGTTTTTACATTAAATTTCACATAGCATTTCAAATGGTCATTTTAGTTGATAAAGCAGTTGAACTTATTCTTAAACATGAGGTAAAGTAGTTTAGCATCTCATTGAAAATTATTTAAATGTGAAATCAACAATTCATTTCATTACATGAAGTACTTCAATGGGTTCTCATTGGAAGTTCGTATGCATTATACTACTAAATGTGAAAACAGAATGATTAATTTTTAAAGATGAAAGATGCGAAGTTGCAAAATTGATGAAATGCATGCCGCCAGGCTCGCTCGAAATAAAAATATAAAAAATAGAAACATAAATTTCTTCCTGAATAATGTCAAGGTGAACACATCGAGCTAATCACCGATGCGCGACAACCGTTTCACAACGGTACCAAATCATCCTTGGTACCGAAACCGACACACTCTCGACGGTATCGTTAACTTGTTCGCAGTCAAGAAATTGAATTATGACTTACCTAAATCTGTCGACTCACTTTGGCTGCTTGTCAAATCACAAAACTTGTAGCATTGCTTGTGGTTGGTGTCGATGATGTTGTTGAAACTGGAAATGACTACTAGCTCGAGTTGACCGAGGTCCTTCTGCAAACCTAACCGAAACATATAGGTACATTCCTCACGGGAGTTCACATCACAAGGTGCTATTTGTTTCCTTCGCCTTGACCGTTTACCATTTCTTTGGGGTAAAATCTTTATTTTTATGTGACCTTTCCTATCTACAATACGAGAAACTCGTTTCGGCTTCATTTGCTTAAAATCCGTCCAGTTAGTTTCGGAATAACGAACCAAAACCTCGCGTCCCATTTCGAGGTTTTTTACTTCAATAAATCCCGTCACTTGTCCATTTTTCACGTATACTTCATCTATGTTTTCATCCAATGACATGTCTTCGTTGCTATTCTCGAATACCTCCGTCAAAACCTCGCCATCGACTTCGGCAAAGCGTACGACCTTCATGGTTCGTGTCCTCGAAATCTTTTTACTGTCTTTCAGAGCTGTCATGGACGTGGCACTGGCGCTGCTGTAGTTGCTTATGTTAGATGAAGATGAGCGTTTATTTGCCAGATCTCTTTTAGGCCGCACTTGTATTCGCCATGATATCAAGTGGTGAAGTCGTTCTCGTAGATTGTGTATTAGCATTCTGATGGTCTTGCTTTTTTTGTTCGTACTTGTCTAAGAGATATATAAAAAAATGTAACTCTCAGCTCCTCTCTATTACACATATAACCTAATGACCCTTAATTTTCACGTTTATATGTTGTGGATGCGCATCGAGCTGAGCTTTGTAGTTGCTTCTGCCTATTGTGTTGCAAGTAGATTGTGTTTCAACATGAGGCTGCAGAAATTTGAGCGCATTAATTAAATACGCATCTGTTAATTTCTTATGCAACTGTTGTTTTTCTTATGTAAGCGTTATTTTGCTACGACAAACAAAGCCTCGCGATGATTTCCTTAACTTTAACGTAAACACTTTATGTGTATCTATTATCGGAAGCTTCCGTTGTTTTTTAGTTCTTTTTCATTCATATACATGCAGTTTGTGTGGAAAAAATTTCTACCATATTCTAATTCATTCTTTGACATTGTAATTCATTCTATCACACTTTAATTCATTCCACGATATTCTAATTCATTCGTTGACATTGTAGTTCATTCTATCACACTCTAATTCATTCCACGATATTCTAATTCATTCGACGCTATGATGTTTTGTTTTGCTCCAGATAAACTGCACTAAAAGGCTTTCGACATTCTTTTATTGAGCGGAAATGTAGCAGATCGGAAACGAGCCTTCATCACAAGTATTCAGTGTGCGAAAAGCAGTAATTGTTATCAGTTTGGTAGAAATTTCCATATGATGTGTTATGTCTACAAGTCGTGTATGACAGCCGTCTGCTTTTTATTGTTTTCTCCACGCCTACTCTCGTTTTTTTAAAACGATTGTCTGAAAAATATGCTGTACGGAATCGTGCTCAGCAAAATGACAAAATGTGAAAGAAAATTGTCATGAAATCTTGAGAACAATTAGGTATGATTTCTTATTTTTGGCGATGGGCTTGACGATCTCGGTCGGTGACAAATTGGAATTTCAACTGCGCATGCGTCTTCGCAGTTTTTTAGACCATTGTGTCAAGAAAATCGTCTGGTCGTTATGCTTGCGATTCAAAATTCTCCATTAGCACCGTGAGAGTAAATAGTGAAAATTCAAAATTGGTCAACTTGGAAAAATTTTAAAAATACAACGGTGCGCATTCTTTGAAATGAACTTTAAACATTTATTGACTTTGCATGTTAAAAGGTTGAAATGAGTTGAGCTCTATTGATCAACATGATCAAAATACCCCGTATTATCGCTCATATCTTTTCACGAAGACCAAGACGTGTTTCTCCTATCAGTTTTGGCTTCATGCATGTGAGCAGATGTCGAAGACCTAGCTAAATTAATGATGGCTGTCTGATTATACGAACGTGGGCATTTTCACGATTCGCATGCTCGTGCCTTTGGAGAAGTGAAATTTCTAATTTCTTTTTTGGATTTTTCAAAACATTCTGGTCATTCCTAAAACAAAGCGAATGCTTTTGTTTTGCAGCGTTTCGCTGACACGACAGGAAAAAGATTAAAGGCATGTTGATAAACAAGCCCAAGTATTACCTTTTATTGTTGGGCTCATGAAATCACTCTCGAAAGAAAGCGTTCAAATTATGCGTTGGACAAAAACAACAGCATCACAAGGAGATGCGTCCGAAGTTAAAAGTGATGAAAAAAAAAACTGAGGGAAAATGATAGCCATTTTAACTGTTTTGTCATGTTTATGTATTGAGCTGAATTGGGTTTAGTTTTGGCGTTCGTACACGCAGGAAATTCTCGCAAAAGCATTGACGACTAGCTAACAAAAAGCAAAGTATTCATTGGCCAACAAAAGATCAGTCATCGACCATCATGTCCCTTTAAACAATTCATATACAAGACAAAATTTGTAAACTTTTTATCCGGCCAACGCATATTTCTTTGCTACGCTCCGTTTTGAAGTAAGCCGCGCGTTACATTTGTGCCGTTAAAATTGGGTATATTTACATAAAACGCGTAGGCCACGTCATGTGTGCGACGCCGCCGCATTTCATTATAAAATCTACATACAAGTTCAATTTCAACCCAGTTGTCGCCGATGATGTAAATGAGGAAGAATTTTTGGCATTAACATGATAATCATCGAAGACGAACGAAGGAATGAGAGTACTTTATTATGTTTATGTGAAATGTCTGACTGTGAAATTGAACAGATGCTCACCAGAACTGCTCGAATTTTCGTCAGTCACGCAAAGTGTTTGGATGTAACCGAGCTCGTCGATTGTAATGTAACACTTCTCCCTTGCTTTTCTCCTTATAAGTAATGAAACAATCCGCTTGCCAAGGGATGGCGACGCTATGATTTCTTCACTTTCATTTACCAAAGACAGAAGATCGTTGCAATAGCATCTGCTGCTGGCTCGTTGCTTCTGAACAATATGCGAGCATTTCTTCGTAAACCGCTATAGAATTTCTCTCTCGCATAATACAATTGATGACGCACGAGCTTCCCGCAGTGATTGGCGTTAACAGTCTTCCTGTGTGCTTCAATGCATGGCTGCCAGCTTTCGGGATTGTTCAAGAAATGGGGGTCGAGACTAGGTTGCCAGGGGGGAAAATCGGTTGATTTTTGCTGAAATGTCAAACTGTCTTACCTACTCTATTCGAATATTTCCCTAAAAGTGTGACCGATGTTGACTTTGCTGAAATAGCTTTAAACAGTTCGATTTATGAATGATAAAAAGCATAAATTATCTGCTCTGTATTGTACAGTAATATCATAAAAAAAATTCTCACAGTATGTAAAAAAAATTAAAAACATGTTCAATTTTCACGGGTACTTCACCTTACAGTAAAAAAATGGGCGCGGTGTTTATTAGCAAAACAATCTCGGTATTTTTGTGTGTTTTCGAGAACTTGTTGTTTCTTAATAAAAAATTAATGCGATGAACACAGTGTGCACTGTGTTTGATATGTAAATAAAGTAGTAAGTTAATACATGTGATCAGCTTGATGTAAAAAGGCTTCAAGGATGCGCGTGTTTTTTTTCCGTATTTTTGTGTGTTTTCCTTCACGGTGTTATATACTCTTCCAGCAGTTTCCATTGAAATGTATTGTGTGATGCGTATCTTATTGCGAATTTTCTGTGCAATAGGAAAGCCGAACTGTCGAACCACAGCATGCGAATCTAATTGAATATACAGCACCGAGTTTTGCAGTTAAGGGCTCCTGCCGTTTATAATGTGGTCACAACAAGCAGTTCGTTAAATTATTTATGTTTATGAATTAACAAAATAACCGAGCAAATTAATCTCTTAGGATGAAGTAAAACAAATATTGGCATCCTGTAATACCTATGATTTGAAACGTGCATTTTTTGCGCTGTGAATGTCGTCGTCGGGTTTTACGAAGAAAAATAAAATCATGTTCTTAATTACAGGCAATGAAGTCACTTTTTTGAAATGATTGTTCTCATTTTGAAATGTTCGTTCTAATTTTGAAATATTCGTTCTAATTTAAAACATTCGTTCTAATTTTGAAATATTCCTTCTAATTTTGAAATAATCGTTCTCATTTTGAAATATTCCTTCTAATTTTGAAATAATTGTTCTCCTTTTGAAATATTCGTTCTAATTTTGAAATATTCCTTCCAATTTTGAAATAATCGTTCTCATTTTGAAATATTCCTTCTCATTTTGAAATAATTGTTCTCATTTTGAAATATTCCTTCTAATTTTGAAATAATTGTTCTCCTTTTGAAATATTCCTTCTAATTTTGAAATAATTTTTCTCATTTTGAAATATTCGTTCTAATAGCTACCAAGTCCGAGAGAGCCACTGACCTTTATATCATGTAATAACATGACCTGCAAATGAAGATTGACTGAAAAGGGAAGCATGTGATCACAGCATATGCAATAAAACAGTTGGATTACACAGCTGTACAACTCGGTGCTGTAAATTCAATTAGATTACGCGCTGTGGTTAGCCATGGCAGTGTTCTATCGGTCAAAAAAATGCACTATGTAATAACTAGATCGATTATGGTAATTATATGCGTAGTAAAAAAATTACAGTGGAGGCCGTACTGTTTGCTTCTGTGATGAAATTATTTACGACGAGTTGTCTTTGTCAATAGGCTGCAAGGGTGATATGCAAAGAATATAGGAAATAGCTATAAATCATTTGTTATTTCATGTTGTAATTCAATTATATCGCAGGGGTTTAGTTAGAGTTTAAATTGTTGAGGTCAGTTTTAAAGACATCAATCAAATCTTTTTATTATAGAACCTTTCATCGTGTTCTCAGCCATTCTGCTGTTTGAGGATTTTAATTGCAGCAACATTTTACAATGGGAACACAAAAGGTATGCGCATTTTTAAATATAGAAATTTTTTTCATAAATCGCCAACTGTTTTGAACTGGTTGAACTTCCTGTAGCACGTATTCATGATTGATTTGCAAATTCTCGTTGATTGATTTAAGTGATTGACCTCAGGTCAGTTTTCACTGGCTAATGCAAATTCAGCTATCGACCAATCAGCGCACGCGTTATATTCTGTTTTATTTTATAACACATGATGTCATGTGCCAAGACGTGTTTGTTGCTCCTACATTACGTATGCGATTTCGATCGTGCGAGTCGAGCTGACGTAAGCGACTTGTACGAAAATATCGACTTCATCCGCAATTTTCTTTCGATATCTGAATTCGCGAAACTTTAAGAACTTTGGTATTTCGGTAGGGGTATCAACTATAAAGGGAATTTCATAAAACCACAAGATAAAGCAAGTTAAATGCGGTAATGTTTTCAAGCTTGAAAAATATCACTTATTGTACGCAGGGCGTACCTATTTTATGATTTCATACCGTAATACGGACATAGATCCGTCTGAATTGGTCTGGATTAAGCATTGTTATAACGAAGGTCAAGGTATGATCGCTGATAAACGCTGATTTCACGATTTCACAGGTTATGTTGCTCGATGTTACTACATAACTTGGGCGAACGTCTTGTGCTTTCCATTTCTCATATCCTCTCGTTCATTTCCAACTTTGAACTACTTTTCAAATGTATTACGAAAAGCGCTGTAGTCATGAAAATGACATTGGCGTTTGGATTGCTGCCATTTTCTTGTGGCCTCATTTAACGTTGTTTGTTTGCATCATGAAAACAGCCTCCGCAGGCTTTTTGAATGTTGTTTTCTATACGATCGCAATTGTTCTTAGTGGGAGGAAAATCCTTTCACGCTGTTGTTTCTTCCATTTTTCTTCACTCGCGAAGGACAGACGGTCGTATCTCGATTCTTTAGACTGTACAATTTGATGCATTCACTGTCTTCCACTAACCAAGACTGTATAGCTAACGACCAAAATGAATACCATGCTTACTTTGGCAATGTGAAACCAATCTAGCCACTCCGATGGCGTACAGTTGCAATTACTGGCGGCAAAGTTACTTTATAAAACTTGCGAATCACAATGGAAGACTTTCGCTTCTCATCTTTTCGTTTATTACACGTGCCTGACAAAAATCTTTCGTTGAGAGTAAAGGTAAACTCCTCATATTTGATTAAGAAAGTGGATTTTACATCATGCGTCTGATCGTAAGTTGCTTTCTATCACACAAACTGTTTATTCCATATACTATTATCTATTTATAATGTTTGGTATAGTTGTAAAACAAATAATAAAGATGGCAAACTATTGTTGATGTTTGAGATAAATAACTGTCGATTTTGCCAACGAAATGTCAAACATGAAAAGCGATGAACGGCTCATATTTATACATCTGAAGTGAACTTCTCGCGTATTCAATAAACGTACTTCATAGATTTTATATATACATATATATATAGTCGAAATTTTCTACAATAATGATTCGTTCAAGCGGTGCATCAATGCTCATATCGTGAAAGTCTTATAGAAAAACGTAGCTCGCAAGTTTCAAATCGTGTTCTTAAACGCAAAGCAACATTAATGACTTCATACCGTTAATTAGTTGAATACACAGAAAGGAACTCTTGTGGTGTTAAGAATCAACATACCATTAGTAGTAAGGTGGTACACGTCAAACGACAATTAACGCAGGAACTTGCTGCTCGTCCTTGTGTGTCAATATGAACACCGACTGGTGGTTGTTACGAGGTTAACTGAGTAAGGTAATATTTATGAAAGTTGTTTACTTGATAGCGCCATGGGATGGTTTAAACTTTTTTTTGAAATAAGAATATCTAATATCCGGTATGAGCGTATGTGTGACGCACGTTTGGTTATAATGGCGTGCTGATGATGCAATGCATTTATCACAGATGACGAGTTCTACTTCAGTATTAAAATGGCATGCACTGAGGCATGCAATTATCGAAAACTTTTTTTTTATTTGTTGTTTAATATTCGTGCGAAAGAAACTGTTTCGGCATTCTCAGATTCTCTTCTACATATGTCATCTCAAACGTTATTTCTAGGAATTTTCAAAATGTAAAATGTAATGTAATTGCGCAAAGGCTCGTTTTAAACAACTTGATAGATCCAATGTTAGTATCTCCCCCCCCCTTTCCTTACGATGCAAATTATATTTAAACATATTTTGACGACACCGAAGCTGGAATGGCATTTTGTATGCAGCAACAAGTGTAAAATATTAAGTGTTAAAATACTCGTGTTAAAATATGGTAGTGTTCATAATTTAATGTTCTTGGTGCTTAAGTGTTTCGCAAGCTGATGTAACACGGCTTAAAGACCGCATTAGCAAAAATCCCATAACGCATTGTTTATTCGAGAAGAATAATCTTCATCTGCGAATGCTAAAACGGAAAGCATGGTTTACCTTTGACATGATGCGAAAGAATGAATAGATTTTGACTACGAACTAATAAACTGGTCAAAACTTTAAGAGCCTCGAAAAAGAAACTTGACGATTTCGAAATGCTTTTCTAACTGGCAAAAGTTCAAATGTTTGCATTTCATTTCGCAAGTGTTTTTTTGCGTGGATATAAATTTCAACTTGGGACAACATTCTCTTGGGTTATGGAGTGTCCATGGATGTTAAGGGTCATGGATGTTAAGTATTGTAACCATACATAGACTGTGGTTATTCCATGCTCAATATTGATACTGTATGCACGGATGATACGTCCAAAGGTGAAAAAATGTGCGTAATTTTTGAGGAAATCTTTTAAAAACCTTTTTAGTTTTTACATGTAATACATGTCTGTGAATTGATTTAAATCTTACGATACGAGGGACGTGTTGAAAAGCAAAGCAGTATACACTGCTCCTTTTTTAAAATGTAATGAACGTTGTTCTGAGGAATTTTGCGAATGAATCACTACCATATGAAAGACATCACGTTAATGAGCCTCGGGCAAAATAAGCAAGTATTTTATCAACATATGACTACATGCGAAAAATTTAATACATGGACGGCAATTTTGAGATGCAAATTTATTCATGTTTATTACCAAATTAATTAGCTTGTTTTTGCGCATAAAATGCAAATATCCAAATCACATTAGGGATAAAAGTTGCACATGGAATGCTTTACATAAAATGTGAAAAAAGTAGGATTTTCATCTTAAAAAATTTGTTTCTGGTTGTATTTAATTAATCCCGACTCTCTTTTAATTGTAAAAATTCATTTCGTTGATGAATTCAACACATTTAAGCTTTCTGAAAGTTCTCACATCTCAAGATTCGACAATTTACAAATGTTACAAAAAATGCATCAATCAGATTAATAACGCACACATGTATAAAAATCATAGCTTTAAAAATGTCGCTGTTAGCTACAGATTAATGCGGTGATTCAAAATGACGCTATTCCTCATCTGACGGTTGAAATAACGAATGAGGAGAATCCCCGAACAATTTTTTTCGATAACTACTCTGAGCTGTATAAAATCTTGCCAATATGCTTGTAGTACGTGGTCAGATGTAAAGCTAGGCCGATTAACCCAATCCAGTTTAACTCGGCTGCTTTGAAAATATGACGTTCGAAATAATCACGGATAAACACATTTATAGGATTCCTACTGCTCTGGTCATAAAATTGTACTTACTGGCGGCTTTATGAAAGCAACAGCCGCCACAAGAGATGTACAAGTTTAGAAGCCAATTAACTGGTGAACTAATATGATAATTAGTTAAATATGTCCGATTTTTCAAGGTTAGATATTTCAGGGAAATCTGCTAAAAAGTGGGGGCGTTTTAGGTGCTTTGTGGCTCCTGTAGTTGAGGCCGAAAAATGAACATATAGTTCAACATTCTACATCATATTATTGTGTTGTTAAAAGTCAAGCGCGTTGTAGTCCGTATTAGCCTTACCGTATTAGACTACTTGTTAGTCCGTATTAGCCTTATTTTTTTTTCACAGATGCGGCAGTTTTTTAAATTCGAGCTTAACCATTGTTTTACCAAGTGTGCTTATTGTACTAGCTTTAGTGATCGTAGCTTTGAACTCTTAAGTAATGATTGAAAACTCATAAATTGTAAAGTTTTTCAAATCGTTGATCATCTGTATGATCACGGACGGAATGGTTGATAAAAATTGCATAACTATTTTATATTTTAAATTCTCTTAATGCCTATATAGCGAAGCGTTTCTTAGAACGAAAAGCTTAGTAATTTGAAACAGATAAGCTCAAGACGGGAACTCCCAACCTATCAAGGTTGTTTGTTCAACAAATATAAATTATAAAAATGCCTCGCGTCTGTTCTAGCTTTTACAATAAGAAATTGCTCAATAAAAAGCTTATAGAAATGCTTTGATTATACATTATAAAGGCCGTGCATTCGCTGCGTTTACACATGCGCAAAGTGAGTGAATCAACTGTCATACCGTTAGTTAAATATACAGAAAGGAACTCTTCGTGCAAATGATCCACATACCATTTAGTGGTAAGACACAACTCGAAGACAGCTGGCGTTGTGCACTTCCTTCTTTTTTCTAATGAGTCAATATCAACACGGAGCGGTGTCTGTAATCACAACGAACGGGTGTTACCTGTGCAAGTTAGTATTATAAAGATCTTTTACGAGCATCACATGATTGCATGCTTAAAAACACGTTTAAATCTAATATCCGGTTTGTGACGCACATCGGACCATCGTGCAGTCCTATTTTATCTCACGCATCAGAGATGATAAATTGTCAATTATTCGGTCGACTGTCAACATGATGGACGGGAAAAAATGTATTTGTCGCATACACATTGTGCCATGCTTGGGGAGTGCAGAAGGAAGAGAGAAAACCGTTCCGGGCATTTGCTCTTAAAGATGCCGTCTATGACCATATTTCTCATAATTTTTCCACGGCATCTCATTTTAACGAAACCATTTCTCATAATTTTTCCACGGCAACTCATTTTAACGAAACCATTTCTCATAATTTTTCCACGGCAACTCACTTTAATGAAACCATTTCTCAGAATTTTTCCACGGCAACTCATTTTAGCGAAATCATTTCTCAGAATTTTTACACGCAACTCATTTTGATGAATCGTTTAGATCACCTTTATTTAATTACAGTTGTGCCATGCATGTGTCTACGGTTAAAACACACAGGAGGGTCCATTGTTACCAAGTAAATGGCCAATGAGCAGTTTTCACACAAACAGCATCAAATAAATCATAGGAAGTGGCAAATAAAAAGTCCTTAATGTTCTTCGTTAATCTAGGATTATTTATAGATATGGAATGATAAATTGGGATATGACTTGTAATCCCATTTGAGATAAGTCGACCTTAGCTGTCAGGAGAAGATTGTACGCACCAAGAGGAATTTCACGAATTTTTGTGCAATTCAAGACCAGAAAGTCTCCGAAACATGAGCTTTACCAGACTCCTAGGTCGGACCTTGTATGACACTCATTCGAAACGATGAAAGATGCAATCTTGTACAATTTTGAGAAGTAACATAATAGTTTAAAAAAAACAATATTGCTTCGGGGATAAACATCATGACTTGCTGGTAAACAAATCTTCATCAAGAAAGGGCGGTGACGCATGAATCGACTGTACTCATCGATAAGCGTCACTGTAACACATTGCTTGCGATTGTTTTTGGAAAGCGGTAATTTTGGGAAAGTTCATTATATTACATGTTTCATTTATTGCAAATTGTACAATTTTCCCAATTTGGGAAATCAACCAAAAACTCGTAAATTCGACAAAAAAACCATCAATTTAAAAAAAATGAGACGATGAGTGATTGCAAGGCAGTTTTTTTTGAAGTTTTTTTGGTTTTATCCTAAAAAAACGTTTCTTTTCAATTCTGACAACTGCATGGATTACGAAGAATTTTTATATACTTTATTTATCTATAAATTTATCTTTCTATCTTAATTCATATCTATCTATCAATTCATCTATCTGTAATATTTCATATTGATTTATCGATTTATCCATCATCTTAACTCATGTCTATCTATCAATTTATCCATCCGTCTTATTCCTAATCGACCTTGCTATCTATTATACGAACGATATCTCGTACGAAAAAAAGTAATGTCGTATTTTACAACGAAGTTACCACTTCAGATATATATTAACCAGACAGTGATTCGAAATATATTTCAACACCAAGAACAATAGGTATCTAGGTATAGTCATCATATTATTAAATCTCTCTACCATGCCTTCTTGAAAATCTACAGACGAGCTAGCCTAACCGAGACTGAAAGTCCCACATATCGTAAGATTTCAAATGAAGCCTAATTTCGTTTCGATTGGAACTCAAATGGTGTGTGGTAGGGCTTTGTCGATTTCAATAGAAATCAACGTTGGTATATCAAATTCTAAAATACTGCTTGGGCCCAGCAACAACCAACCGCGTCGTTTGTAAAGAACAGATTTCTTTGTCCTACATTCACGCATTTTTTAGTTTATGCCATGGAATTCTCATCACAAGTCGGCTTTGTTGAAGAGTATTTTCCATTTGCCGTGGACCTTTTTGTATCTGAACATACCCTGTTTATTATGTAAAGAAAACGCTTCATCTTGAAACAATAGTCTGAACTTTTGGTCTGTTTTCACGATTAGCGACACACAATATTTTAAAATCGCAAAGCTCAAGCATGAACGTATAAAAGAGAACATTGCACGAGAAGTACTTGGTACATCGAACGGCTTTTAATCGCGCGCAAGTGCACTGGTACAAACTTTAAAATCATATTGGATTTTCAAATCAGATGAATTTGATAAGATATATTCTGCTTGTTGCATTATTGAAAATCACAAAACTGCTCGGCGCAAATTACTAGAACGCGATCATGTTTAATTAAAGAACGGAATTAGTTATTTTTAGAGTGTACAGTTTTTTCATTTTCATTACGAGTATTATCTTGATAAAAATTGCCATGTGGCAGATACGTTTCAATACATTGAAGTTGGCTGGACGCATGCATTTTAACTGCTTTGTGAACAGGGAATCAGGAAAATCGTTCCTCAAGGTAAGTTGTGTTATCTGTGACATTCTTACAGCAAAATATGGACGCCTTAAACAGAACAGCCGAAACATAGAATTATTGAAACTTACCGTGGTTGTGAAATTGCGCTGTTTATGCAAATAAGACCAATAGTTGCGCCTCGACGATGAGTTAGGCGCTTGTAAATTCAAGTAAAAGCGCTACTGTCTGTCTGTCCATATGTTTTTGTCGCATTCATGCTGTGTTTGCCTTCTTGTCGCTCATGCTGCGCTATGTGCAGTGCAGAATGTCCGGGTATGGCAAATCCGTGGTTATCAATTGCAGGAGAGAAATATTTAAAAGATTGTATGACTCATGTCATTCATCTCCTTCATACATATCGTGTGTCAGGATTATCAGACGCCATTTTATGCGTTCAGTCGCCACTCCAGTGTTACATAACATTAGTTGCATAAAAGGAATTTTCTTATAAAATAAATGTTTTCGTGTGGAAGCGAATTGTCTGCGCGAGGATTCCTCAAGTGAAAAATGTCTTCAAGACTTCAACTCGTGCTGTGAAATGGATTTACGTGCAAATGTGCACGCTTCAAAACAACATGATGTAATCTAGATGGATTTAATCTACGTAGTCTTTTTAATATCTGTTCTTGTATTAGAAATACTACATTTTTGATAATTGTCCTCCTCCCTCACTTCACAAGAATTTTGATACATGTCCTCCCTTCTCCCTTTACAATAATTTTGATACTTGTCCTCCCCTCTCCCTTTAAAAAATTTTCATAATTGTCCTCCTCCCTTCCTTTACAAGAATTTTGATAATTGTCCTCCCCTCTCCCTCTAGAAGACCTTGGTCTCACCTATTGGATCTCAGTGGATAGCGCCTTATATGGCATCTAAGAGCCGAGCAAAGACGAACTGGCAAGTGTGAAAACAAACAGCACATCAGGGTTTTATTTTGGCACAGACGTAATCAATCATTAACTGTTTGATTTACAGATAACACGCCTTTAATTTTTTCAAATTTTGTTACTGTATGTGTGTACCGCTTGACTCTAAGATTTGTCGTCAACCTTTATGTTTTCGGTTTTCTTAAAGTCATAAAACAAGGTCTCGAAGCGAGTTGCAAATTGAGTTTAATGCTTCTAAAGTTTTTCCCGTGAGCTGCTTTTATGCATCTTATGAAAACATTATCACCTATAACTTCGTAAAACGACAGGCACTGTAAAATTGTAACGACTAACGGAAAAACACTTACAATAATGTTTTGTTTTCATGGCGTTATTGTATCTTTTTATCGGTTCCTACTTTGCGAAGAACTATCTATAACGAGCTCAAAAAAGTTGAAGGAATGTGATGAGGACTTTACGAAATTTTATGACAACACATTTAAAACATATTTAACAGCTGTGGCGTTTTTGAAAACCGGAATTCCTATAACTCGCCGTGTTTCCGTTTTCGGAGATTTCCATGAAGATTAGAATCCGATAAGGCAGAGCAAAACCTTGCAGGTAGATGACGTCGCTTGCTAAACTATACCACGCATGGTCATTGTTAACAAGGAAAATGTTGTGTTTGAAATTTCAACGTAACTAACAGCAACACGTCATGCATAAGCTTGAATAAATATATACATGTACACACCTTGTCAAGTTCATTATTGGGTGATACTTTGTGTAATATTATACTCTGCCTATCGTTAGTTAAAATCTGAGGCATGTTGACTTTCTTTCATTCATTGCCTGTGTTAGTGCGAACTGCAAAGGGCAATGGCAAGTCGTGGGAGATTGTATATGAGCTTCATTTGTATTAAAGTCATGGGAAGATTTTAAATCACATATGCAATTTCTTGCTCAGTGGTGCAGCGAAAACAATTTGACAAACTTCATACAAACATATTTTTATCGACCTATTTAACGTTTTCTAATCGAAAACAAGCATTCGTGCAAAAAAGCGTTTCTCAGCTTTGAACAGCTTACCAAAACAAAATCATTGTTAGAGCAGTATGCGGCGTATGTGTGTTAGAGGTATATCACCAAAGATTAATGATTTGTGACGCAAACAAATCGCAGTATGTTTTTGGTTTTGGTTTTGGGCTTATTAGCATGAAATCGTACAGTAGCTATAACTTTATTTTCATAACAGCAGCATCATTGCAAGCATTTTTTATTTCATCGTTGAACATAATTTGCCTTCAGCATTAGACATCGTGAATTTCGGAAAAAGGTTTGCTAGCAACGCTTTGAAATTGAATATTTTCCTCGTGTCGTTTATAAGCACATTATATAAAATAAAAATAACATCATTGTTGTATAAGGATGCACAATAACATATGCTCACGATGCTATCTATATGCCACTAGCATTCCATAATTTCCTTAAAGTAAAATATCAGTGTCCTCAAGAATAATGAATTTTTTATATGAAATTTGACAATAGCCGCTTTGTGTCTAAAAATAGCCATACGTGTAAAACAGTTCGAGTTTAGACTCTTGTTATCAGGTATTTGCGATGAAAGCTGTTTGACATTTTTTATTTCATTCAATCTCAAGTTCGGGAACGAGGAAAAAGCACCCAAATGAACGTTTACGACGAAGCTGACGCGCAGTTTATGCAAATCA
This sequence comes from Xenia sp. Carnegie-2017, assembly GCF_021976095.1. Lineage (NCBI taxonomy): Eukaryota > Metazoa > Cnidaria > Anthozoa > Malacalcyonacea > Xeniidae > Xenia > Xenia sp. Carnegie-2017. Next base: position 2,033,241 of record NW_025813469.1, on the reverse strand, counting down.
TTAAGTGGTAACCTTTGTACCATACGAAAACGATTCTTGACATGTCTTATACGAGGAACTTTACAGGGTTTTTTTCTGTGAACGAGCGTACTGATAACATGCAGTAAAACATGCCAAGTCATAGTAAAGCATGTGTTGTTTTTAAAATTATTGAATATTTTTCCATGCTTGTCGGCGACGATTGTACTTTGCGAATATGATACCAACGGTAAGTAGAACAACAATGTGAAACTCTTCTAGAATACTCGTGGAATTCACCGAAAATATCCAAACTTCCTTTCCTTACCTTCCTCCGTTTCGAAAACTTCGTGAAAATACCTAACCTCGAGGAGTTAGTTATGCTGTACAGGTATATCTTTGTAGAAATTACAGAATTTTTCGATCTGTAGATACTGGTAATCCTATAAAGTGACACTTAAAACCTTTTCAAGTATCCGTAGCAAGTGGTTGTTTTCTAAAATGCAGCTTTCTTTAATAACTCCTAAATGAATGAATGGGTGTGTACGTGTGTGTGTTGGTAGGTGGGGCATTTACCGCCACACCACACAAATCTATGCGCATGTGCGAGATTCCGGAGAAGTACGGCAGAGTAAGCATACAGAGAATGATTTGATACCGGGAGATCGGAGAGTTCTTACATGTTCGTAGATGTTGATTGTCCAGGTTAGTGCAGTCGTAAGAGGAAGGAAGATGACTGCCGCTAAGGATGTCGAAATGTCAGTTAACACCATTGAACTAAAATACATGACCGCTTCTTGAAGGAAATAATTGAAGCCATTACATCAGACACGCGAGATTATACCCAGACACGCGTGTGTAGTATTTCGAGATTCTCTCGCGGAGTGAAAATTGATTGACTACACACGCGTGTCTGGGTGTAAATTTGGCTTCAAAAAATTATTAGACTTTTCTGTCACAGGTAGCGTTCCATGTATTTTAGTTCAATGGTCAACACCGACACCCACATTCAATCTCATGACTGCACAGACCTGGATGATTAACAGCTACAAACATGTAAAAAAAAGCCCACCTTGCTTATAAAGAAGTAAAGGAATTTGCTGAAACGAAAGAAATAATAAAAAGGCTGTACGCGTGAATATCGACGACTGTCTTTAAAACCGTTGTCTCCCAGCGTATGGCAACATCAAGAAAACTATTCAAAACTCAAAGGACCAACAAAGTTAAGAAGAGAACGGAAAATAAAATAATTGTACTAAATATAAAATCAAAAGCTGCATATATTTCTAAGCTTAGTGAGCACAACCAAATCTACTTAAAACTTATAATCGTACAATTGTTTTTCTTGACACACATGTACGGAAACAGCACGCAAGATTTTTTACCAAAAACAAAACGGAAATAAAATTCCCAGCAGAAAATACGAATAAGACAATTACACAATTGAATCGTGGAATTCCCGCAGATTAATGTTGAAGCTTAATTAAAATTTGCTCATGCGCAAACGTTTTAGCGCGGTGATGAGTTTGGCTATTTTGTCTGCTGTCTGGATGTTATGAAAGACTGCCTAAATTTAGGCACTACGCCAATTTTTCTTAAAACTGTTTTCGCTAGACAATTTTTGCATGCATGATTCATTATCGAACAAATTGCTCGTTTTCAAAACAAGATATCTGCAAAAACAGATGTACAGGAAGACCATCAACTTTAACTAGGCGCTGTTGTGCGGTAACTCACAGAGTGATTAAGATGATGGCCTGGTCAAAATTCCATTTCTTTTTTATCAAAAATTAGCTCTTTTATGTCTGCGCGGAACGGAGAGGTTTTCATTGAACAGTCAAAAGGCTAGATCCTTTCACAAAAAAAAATTTATCTATCGCTAAAACTTTTAAGGACCGTACATATCTCGCACAATATTTTCAACCCATCCCAACACCATAATGTTTAATTGAAGTTGCGGTTCCGGTTGAGCAAACCTCCCGCGTCATGTGAAATTAAATGTTACAATTTATCAGACATTGTGGGGATTTTTGCAACGTTTTGCACCGTGATCGTTAATCTTCTATTTAGAAAAAAGCCTTCTGCGAACATGAGTTGGAGTTAGATACGGTTTGCTGATGTGGTCTTAACTAAGTATAGCACACCCTGTATAGTCGTAAGTAGAGGCGAATGAACGACTGAAATTCAATTTTCACTTCATGCCTTCTTTCTTCATAATTGGATGTGTTTAAACAGCATGAATGTTCTTATCTTTATTATATTGCGCTTTGACCTCTCAGCGTACGTGCGATGATGAAACGAGCCACTGGAGTCCGCTTTAATTAGCGTAGGTGTTACGATTTCATATGCTTCATGTGCAAAACATATAATTAGCCGACCGGTGCTGCTGTTAGTAACTGATGTCATGTTTCTCCGCTCGAACGCATTGCGGTGAATGAAACCATTACATCTTTGCCGATGAAAAAAGCACGAGGAAGACGCTTTCTAGACGTTGAATTTTTTTTCGAGCGCGTTTGAAGTCGTTGGAGAAAGCATAAAAGATAACTTTTGATTAAAGCGCAAGAGAATTTCTCGTTTGTTGTGGGAGAAAGGTGCTTGCCTTGTAGCGTGAAGGTACTTTTTCCCTTTTGCAAGTCTTCCCTTGCTCTCAATTTTATTGTAAAAAATAACCCGTGAGTTAGTTTGAGTAACAGTTGCCTTTTACTGCAGAGGATCTTTCTTTTGTTACAAACTTACAGATATCAATCGAAAATCAATTTTAAAAAATCGATCACAAGAGGACTATCTCTCCTAGTCTTGAGAAATTGAAAATTACAGAGGATCTCTCTTTTGTTACAGAGGATCTCTCTTTTGTTACAAACTTACAGATATCAATCGAAAATCAATTTTAAAAATCGATCACACGAGGACTATCTCTCCTAGTCTTGAGAAATTGGAAATTACAATTGCCCGGAGTTTGTTGAACAAACAATCTATCTAACATGGGGCGTTCATCTTGAATGGTTGAAGTGTTTAAATTGAGAAATACTCAAAAAAATATTCAACTCCATTAGTCTCCATAAAGGTAGCTTTCCGCTTTAAGAAATTGAAAACCTTTACTATTATCACCTTCATGATCTCTTCGTCTGCGCAACACATAATAATACTTTGATGTAAATAAATCATTGCGGTTGTTTCATGTCCAAATTTGTATGCTATGCTTAATCTTACGGCGGTTGGATTACATGGGCAATGAATAGTAATCTGTTTTTCTGCAATTGCAAAAAAATTCGGCATTGCCTGTTCGACTTTGGGTTGAAGTCCAATTCAATCGCTGCAAACAATGACTTTGATTTTTGTTTCAGTTTACTATTGTCTGTTGTTTGCCTTGCGCATTTAAAAATATTTTCACTTCTAGTTCATCCGCATAAATTGCGCCGAAGACGCGCATAATATAATTGAAATTTCCAGAGGTCTAATCTCTCGTCTCGCCTTAACGCAGCTCTTGTAGCTCGTGATGCAAGAGAACGAATTTTTGCAGAAAGGGAATTTATTGAGTCACATCACACACATACACAGGCAGTGGAAAGTTTGTAGAGAAATTTCTCTCGCAAATATAACGAGAATACTGACCTTTGACGAAACTTTGCTCTCGACGTCTTGTCTGGCTTTCTTTGGTGAGGTGTGAATAATTCTCAGCACACGCACAAGTCTTGAAGTATTAGGCAGAGAGGTTGATGCTGAACGCCGACAGATTGATAGTTTCCAGATCCTATCTCAATATAGACACGGGCGCTTTGCCTGCAGGGTATCAATAGTTGGCGATTCTCATTGGTCCATCACTAGATGCGCCAAACCTTGCAGCAATCGGTGTTTTACTTCATGTAGAAACTACAAAAATGATTAGTTTCGCGTCATCGTACAGAGAATATTTTCAATTATTTCAACCAAAGAACTTTGTCAACTTAAGCATTTTTCAAATGTGAACCAGTTGTTGTGGGATAAATACAATTTTTCGAGCCGTTTAAAAGTATGGATCAGTTTTACAATCCCAGAAATTTTTCATCCAATGCATATCTTCGCTGAAATAGGTTTTGTGCGTTTTCTTCAAGTTAAGGGCGAAGTGAAAACTTTTCAGGCGGCACTGTTATTTTGCGGTGCATGGAAAGAGCGATATGTTTGACATCGGCACGAGTAATTTTCGTGTTTAAAAATAACGTGTTTGTACGAGGGAAATCTAATGTGGCACGATAATTACTTAGATTGTTCGATTTACACTTCAGTATTAAAACACTTTCTAAGAAATTACTTAACAATTTCTTGAATAAATAAACTTCTCCTTTCGGTGCAGAACACCAACGGAGCATTTGTTGTTTTTGTTTTATAAATCCTTTACTTCCGATAGGTGTTTCCGAAATGGATGACTATTATTACCTGTTGTTTTATGTGCCTAAAATTTGAAATCAAAACAACTGACAGAGAATTTTCAACGACGCATAACACGAAAGATAGCGTATATTATCTATATGGACGTTTATGGCAGAAAGCCAGCAATATATGCTACTTATTACGAGTTTATTAAATTATTTTTGACCGCAACGTGTTAAAATGTACAAGAGTAAATACAATTAGATAGAGAAGAGGAAATGGATGGAGATCGGATTCGAGTGTCATCGATAGAGATTAAAATACCTCTTGTTGCCTGTAAAATGCCCCAGTTATCTTCGCCTTCGATAACTATTCAAAAAATTCAATTCCTGTATTTTAGAAACCAGATGGTGGAGAGTGTAAATTCCCTAAAGCTGTCTGCGCGCAATCTACGACACTAGATAACGAGTTTAGAACCATGATTACCTTTTTTTTTCGTCTAATGCGTTCATCGCATCGAAAGATACACTATTGAAACGGGCCTTAACGTCTTGACGCCACTCAATTACAAATTGCAACCAGTTCTTTCGGAAAGAATTTGCCTTGACTGTAGATCATGTCATATTTGATAGGACGAAAATTTTGCCTCGGTGACTCCACACCGGATGTGACACGTAAAAAGGAGAACACGTGCATTGAAGATATAGCTTTCATTGTACTAAATGAACCTGTTATAGTAAATCTTCTTGAACTACAAAAATACCACACGGGTGTATAGTTTGAAGACATCGTTTGAGCGAATAATCAAAGAAAACGTTTAAAAGTAATATAAAACTATTTTTCTTCTTTATACGTCACATCCGGCGCAATGTCACCTACTTCTATGCCCAAAAAGCCCACGAAGATGAAATTTTCGACGTATAAAATACCTTACAAATATTTCAAAATTGATTTGATTATTAAAAGAAGTTATTTTGTTGAACCCTGATATAGGCACTTTAAAGGTTGACGATTGTTTTAGGAATACGTGGGGGACAACAATTAGCGCTTCCAAGTCAGCGATTGGACGCTGTGAAGGCGGCAAGTTCGTCTTTATCGAGTGCAGTGAGATCGAAACCTTTCGGTACTTTTTCACCTAAAATACAATTCCATGAAAATGTGGGAAAAATTTTTCACCTGAAAATACGATGCCATTAAAATGCGGGAAAATTTTTCACCTGAAAATACGATGCCATTAAAATGCGGATAAAAAATCTGACAAAATTGAAAGACAGGCCACGAACCTTCTAACTGATGCAATTTCGACACTTTCGCTTTCAAGCAATCTCGGATTTTCTGTATTTCCGAGTCCAATTCTTTCTGATCTAACACGTGATCCAATATAGAAATTTTCATCAGTACTCACACACGGGTCAGTTTTTTAACGTCATATGATCATTCAATATAAATTATAAAATAAACGCTACAAAACGCGCGCACTGATTGGTCAATAGCTGAGCAGAGCTTGCATTAGCTTGTACAAACCATTCACAGCTCAACAAATTTAATCAATCAACAAGTATTTGCAAATAAATGATGAATACATGTTAGAGAAAAAATCAAAACATTTATTGTAAATTTATTTGCTTTGCATTACTGGTTACTCATGTTCGCGCTGGCTAATGCAAACCTCGGAGAAGTTTGTGAGAACTCTCGGACTTGCGCTGATCTACTCTTGAATTCTCCCAAAGGTCTCCTCCGTTTGCATAAGCCTGTGCCAACACAGTAAATATCTTTTATTTCTTAACTGTTACATGTTTGTTCTGGAGACATAAATGTATACTGGTGGTTTTATTTTTATATCTGTTGGGTTTCCATAATAGATTTTCCACCATTAATCCTGAACACTAAATACCTCACACTTTACAGATCATGTTTATGTAATATTTCTCTGCCTTCTGTCATTAAAGCAACTCAGAGTTGAAGTCAATTCAATACTCTCCTTGGAAAAATATTTATGATTTAGTTTATCATACATTATGTACCTTTCATGAGCATATCAGATATGTCTGTTGTAGGGTATTTCATGAACATACCACCCAAACATAACCAGGATTTTTTGCTTGAGTCATCCGCTAAAAAGTAGTCAATCTCAGTAGAATACACTATCTCATATAAATGTTAAGATAAATGGTTTAAAGCTGGAAGTATTGCAACATTTTATGGATGTTGCTCATCTAAGTTAGTGCAGTATGTGTTTTTATTGACTGGCATTTGATCAACATTAGCAGTGGACAAGAAATTACCTGGAATGCACTAATCTATTGCTGCATATATTTCCTTATATTTTCATTTGATTTAACATGTGATACAAGAGTTAAGAAAATGAAACTTGCTCAGATATCAATGGGGGGGGAGGGTGGTTAGCCCCAGACCAAATCAATTGGCACCCAATTATGTTCAATAGTTAGGTACCCAATGAGATTTGTCACCATAAGCTTTCATGCAAATGTAGAAGCGGTGAGTCAAATACATTTTTTGTGTTTCTTTAATGCATTCAAGGCTTCTCGATTTGTGTTTCTTCGATGATCAAGATGTTTTACCTACAATAAGAAACCTAAAGTGTAAATGTAGAATATGTTGTGACCACAATTTTTTTGATTAAAGAAAAACGAATAGCGTACCAGAATGCTCTTTCCCTCTCTTATATTCCCTATTAGCTTTTATAGTGGTCATAAGCTCCAGCCCTTTGACCCAATTTTCATTGAAATTTCACAGTGAACTTTAAACAGTTTCCTCTAGATTTCAAATACCTGTTCTTTGTCAGCTAATATTTCTTCGGCTAGTTCTTCGATTTCTGAAAGATTATTCAACATTGTCGTTCTCAACCTTTATATTTCTTTGAGAAAATCGAGGACTCTTTACATTTTAACTGTATGGCAACTGCATTTCTAAACAAAGTTGTAATCACAAAGTGGAAACACCACTTTATAATCACAAAACAAACATGGTCGGCAAATCTATCGTTATTCCATATAAACAGGTCGAGCATTTTTTTCAACAAGACATGATTATTTTAATGATGATTCATAGTGTTATTAAGATATATACTTTATGATATGATCAAATTGAAAAATGAGAGAATACATAACAACACTCATTACATAAAGTATTGAGAAAACAATGAATTTGCTGACGAAAAAGAGTTTGAGCAGAAAAGATCAACTGTTTTATTCGTTACTGAAAAGTTATGGGAGTTAAAAAGCAAGTTAAAGTCACCAGCTAGAAAGTATCCTTTGGTTATGCTTATATATTAATAGTTATCTATGTGTGGTTGATATAAGGTTAACAAACTATGGTTAACAATCTACAGTTGACAATATATGGTTATCAATGTATGGTCATCAAAGTATGGTTTTAAATGTATAATTAATATATGGTTATCAATGTATGGTCATCAAAGTATGGTTTTCAATGTATAGTTAATATATGGTTATCAATGTATGGTCATCATTGCATGGTCATCAATGTATAATTAACAATGTATGGTTATCAATGTACGGTTATCAATGTATGGTTATCAATGTATGGTCATCAATGTATGGTTATCAATGTATGGTCATCAATGTATGGTTATCAATGTACGGTCATCAATGTATGGTTAATGTATGGTCATCAATGTATGGTTATCTATGTATAGTTAACAATATATGGTTATCAATACATAGTTAACAATATATAGTTATCAATGTATGGTTATCAATGCATGGTCATCAATGTATGGTCATCAATGTATGGTTATCAATCTAAGGTTATGAATGTAAGGTTATCAATATATGGTTAACAATATATAGTGTATAGTTGTAGTTACCAAGAGATCAGGCACAACCACTGAGGAATATTTTGTATGTCATGTTATATGGACTTAACTTAACGTATCCATACTTACCCAGTAAGTACATCATGCTTCCTGAAGCGATGCGTGAAAATAGTCAAGAAGCACAATAAGATAGTTAATAAATCTAATAAACGTAAGAGAAAGAGTGTAACTTTTCGGACGCACACGAAAAAGCCACAAGGAAGTGCTAGACAATTTACCTTTCTAAGGAGGAAAAAAGCTAAGAAACGACTAAACTGTACCGAAAATGATAGACCCACCAAACGGTTGTGCATGGACTCGATCCAGCCGGAAAAGGTTATGAATCGAAAAAGTGGAGGCACATTTCTCTGTGAAGAATCAAGTGAATTATGCACTCAAAAATCTGACTTCAAGGACATCTTCAAAGATGATAACATTCGACAAGAATATTCGTCACAAGAGCCAGAAGACAGGTTAAGAAAGACTTCTCAACCACCGAGCAAACAAATGTTTTGCAAAGATTTTATTACGAAAGATTTCAAAGAGACTGTAAGACCCGAGAAAAGACATTTAGTTAAAACATCTTGTCAAAAGTCTAACTCATCTTCAGCGGATTCAAATTTCAGCTTTGAGTCATGCGTTGATGAGCCCTGCCATTTCAACATCAACAGTGAGTCGACACGAGCAAGTGAAGAAAGCGTTCCTTCTTTGAAAAACAAACGTTCAGAGAGAAGCAAAAGCAGAAAAATTATCAAACTCTCTATCGGGAATAGACGGTTTTCAATCATTAAAGCAAACATTCGTCGTAGAAGATCTGAGGTGAACGACTCCTTGGAGAACAGATATTCAAACAACAGTCTAATGATTTCAGAATCAGCTAAAAAACAGTCTGGAAGTTTTAGTTGCAAAGTGTCGTCGCTCGGAAACACAGATTCTAGTTTATATGTTGATCGTGACATTCCGAGGGACTCGTCGGATAAAGCCTTGCCCTGTTTGAATGACGCTAATGTTCTTGTGAAGTATGAAAATTTAAAGGAGCTAATGAAAAGAGCCAAACCTATCTTACTGGAAGAAAATTTGCACAAAACAGAGAAAGCTTTTCAATTGTGCACAATCACTAATTCTTTAAATAGCTTGAAGGAAAGTGAAAAAATTTCTCCATTCCAAGCGACCAGTTCAACTAACGGCAACGTTTGTAGTCCCTCTTTGTCACCATTGATGCATTCGACACCAATTAGATCCCAAACGTGGACAAGAAAGACAGCAAGAATAGCAAGATTATCGAACAAGTTAACATCAAAAGCAGCGAGCACATGTAGAAAGAGCCTCGCATCATCAAATCCAAACAAAACTGCGTTAGGGGAAAGTAACGTAAATTTGGAGGTGGTGAAAAGTTGTTATGTTTCAAATGAACACGAAAAACATCAAGGAGAAGAAATAGATCACGTGAAAAACTGTTTGGGATCGTCTTTTAATGAAATTAATTATAAACCTTTATTTACAAGCAAGCCACGGTTGTGGAAATCTGTCGTTGTTGAAAATACTTGAAAGCGTAAGTTGACGGTAGTAAAGCATATTAATGCTTCGTCCTTTTATTTAATCCATATCATAGGAGGTGTTTAACGCTACTATAGATCACTCAGGTCCAGCCTAAGCAAAACTGAATAACTGTAGAGGACCAGCAACGGTAGAATCGTCACGAGTCATGGACGACAGTTGAATATTGCATTATCATGTCAACCCAGCCTTCTTTTTGTATTCTTCATCTTGCCTGCGTCGAAGCTCTTGTTGCATTTCCAAAAGTTGTTGTCGACTTGGCCCAGCTACGTTGTACAAAAACGCATAAAAAGTTATAAAGGGAAAGATGAATCTGCTTTACACGTCACAGCGGACTGTCTACTCAGAGAGCCAGGCGCTGATCTATATATGTATAACTGCGATACTTACCGTATTTGCTGGAGTCAGTTCGACGATGGAGCATGTCATGTTGCTTCTCGTCATCCACAATGGAGAAAGATGTCTCCCTGGCTTTCTTCAAAGCTTTCAGCTCGTGTTTTCTCTGAACTTTCGCTTCCCATTTCTCAAGATCGTAATACCTGAAATGCAGCAGCAAAGAATCCAAGAATAAATCATAACGTTGGAATGATAGTAATTGTTGGGAGACACCTCGTTCCTATCATGATATGATAGGGAAAGAGACTACGTCATATAACTTGGTCATAGCACAAAACACCAAGAGGGGGGGGGTGAAAACAACTATAACGGCATTTACAAGGTGAACGCGACGTACTTTTTATGCGGCAATGTGGCTGTGTTATAATCCTCCATGTAATCTTCGAACACTTTTCGCATTTCAAACTTCGGCAATGTCTCCGGATTAACGTTTTTCACTTCTTGAAGCCACGCGTAAAACTCTTGTTGTTTCACGAACAAATCGCTTTCACGTATAATCCCGTAAGCACCGTACTTGTTCTGATCGACCACGCCTTTCACCTTGACTTTTTTCGATTTTTTCTAAAATTTTTCGAAGGTTGCATCATTTAGGTGTGACTTTATTTAGTTTTAAACAAAAGCAAGGTATTGCAGATGAAGAATAGTGAACTGAACAAAACCTCTTTCTTTAATTTTCTTTTCTTCCTGGATTTTCGATTATCGGGTGAGCTGCTGCTTGGACTTCTGTTGGATCTCTTTTTCTTTTTATGATTCCTTTTATGCTTTTGGGTTTTTCTTTGGAAAATTTTTGGCTGTCGGGATAATGTGATTTCTTTCGACGCTTCTCCCGTCTCTGTTCATCCTCACTTGTACTCGATGATGACGAACTTAAATGGTTTAAATCACTCGTTATTCTTCATAAATCCTTTAGATAAATCTTGCTGTTTATAAATACAGTATATATATCAATAAATAATGAACAAACTGGCATGTGAGTGCTAATTGGGGAAGATGTGCATTCACATATTCGGTTGTGCATTATTCGTTTCTTTTGAAAGTGAATTGGCTTTCTAAAGAAATCAGTTGGACACAACTGAATATATGAATATACACCACACCCCATCACCCAAAAAGTGTTCTAGTGCTGGCTTGGCATGTTACGGATAACTGAGTCTTAGTGCAAATCAATTATATTAGATAAGTTTTTAATTATACTGGCTGGTATCCTAATTATACTGGCTATACTCGTCATTTCTCTTGTATACTCACCTGTTGAGTTACTGGGAAATATTTAATTTGATATTAATCTCATAGTAAATTTATAATATAATTAAGTCAAGTTGGCATCATATGATTTCTTCCAAACTAACTAAGAGAGGATAAGACACGTTACCTCTCTAAGCTTGATTTACTACGTGATCTTTTGCGCGAATTTCTTTTCACAGCTCTGTTTCGAGAATCTATCAAAAATTAAAAACATACAGCTATACACATTACACAATATCGATCGAATAATAAACATTGAAGTTTGAGCAAACAATAACATGTCTGCTCAAAATTTACCATGAAAGAAAAATTTTCAGAATTGCGAAGACTATTACAAATTTACCTTAGTATTATCACTTATTGTTTTGTTTTTTGATCGACGATATTTTACACTTTCTTTATCATTTGCACCCGCCATATTGGATTTTGCGCTTGACTGGAAGAATGGGTTCTAAAATAAATATGGCGGAAATTTGAGAATTAAAAAAATAATGGCAAACTGTGAAAGGAAAAGTCAAAAGAAACTATGGATTGGAAACTTAGATAAAAGATTGACTGAGTAAATTAAATATTCTAAGCTGTATTTTTTGTTAAATCTTAAAAATTCATTTGGTTGTATTTTTTTAGATACAATCTCCTCAAGATAGTTCAATGTTATGGTGAAATTGAGAATTTCGAATATTTGTTTCACACAACTGGCCCTAACAAAGGAGAACCAAGGAGCTTTTGCTTTGTCGAGTATAAAAGAATAGAGGTTGGAGATTTCATGTTAAAAATATGTTACAATTTGCAATACAAAAGGTTTTAGTCTAATGATAGGTATGCACTATTAATGAATCCCCATTTTGAATTTAAAGCAAAGTACAGCTACTTTTTTGTTGAGTATTTTGACTCTTTAAAGAGACAGGAAGAAAATGGAACTGTCTTCGGAATAGATTATAGCGGCTCAAACTTAAATTCAACTCATCTTCATAAATGCAACAGAATAGGATCGTAAAATTTGAATTTATGTGTGATTTATGATTACTTGTGTTAGATACGCTTTATTATGCAAGAGAGTTCCTAGATTTCGAATTAGTTTGTTTCATTTCAATATTGATTTTTCAGGATGCAAATAAAGCAATAGAAAGATTAAATGGAAAAAAGATCATGTCTCATGCTGTGTGTGTTCGTTGGGCAAATAAAAGTGCTCTCGGAGAAGAAAAAGCAGAAACTCTTCCCAGAAGAAAGGAGGAGACTTGTCAAAAGCAAAGAAATGAATTATTAAGGTAATGTCATGTTCACTGTGATGACAACTTTGTGTATGTGAGCATAACATGGGCGTCTGGATTTACGTTTTGTGATATGGATGGCAGGTTTTACAGGTTAGCAAAACTTTCTAATAAATAAACATTAAACAGACCTTTCACTCTGACGTGATTCAGTTCTAAGAGGAAAACCAAATAAAAATAACTAATATCTAACAGTTTCATTACCAATTGAACACCCCCACCGTAAGCAGTGCTGTAGAACTAAATTTATCAGATGGGGGGCTCAATTGACGTTTTTGTCAATAGTGCCATTTTAAAATTACCCATTTCAAATGTAGAAGGGGCTCCTCCCAAGCCCCCACCCACTTATACAGCACTGACCGTAAGGCCTCGAAGAACACTCACAACGTTTAAAAGCTTCCAGATTCCCCAGTAGTAAAATTTGACTTTGCCGTGTCTTATAGTCGTGATGAAAAAATCAAAGCGATCGAACAAAAGCTTATATTGATGCAGGATTCAGATAAATGTAAAAAGCCACCCGTCGTTTTTCGTGGAAAACATCCCATGCTCGTAAAAACAGGAAAACAGACAGAGATAAATGCAAAGAAAGACAGAGCAGTAAAACGAAGAGTTCCCTACTCCACTTCGAAGAATGGAAACCGCTAAAAACGTCGTAAAATTTTTTGTCGTTTAAGCAGGATTACCAGACGGTCAGTCACCACGCGTTTCTTGGGTATCCCATGGAGTGAAGCGTACAGAAAATTATGGAAAATTGAAATCAAGGTTTGCCAAACTGTATAAATACGCGCTCTTTCTAATCGATCATTTATCAGCAAAATTAGCTACACGTTTCAATCAAGTGCCATATCTCCTCCACTCGTACTCAGTGCTTTGCACATAAAGATTATTTATATAATTTATAATCTCTATGACTTTGCACACACCGGAGAGCGCCTTTGTGTAAATCATTTGCTTTCTGCTTCCCAAGGACATAAACATTGCTTGTTATCTTAAATACGAAAGCTCTGTGTCGATAAAAGCTATTTTTTAGTTACATTTCTTATAGTTTCACCCAGAAACACGCAAGTAATCTACAAAATATATTGTGATGTTGAATAGTGGAAACATCGAAAAGTCATTTTTCCGTGTTGATAGTGTTAGTTTTACTTTCGTAAATGGACACTGCGTATAGTTTTATGTCATGTTTAACTGGTCCTAAACCAGTTGTCCCAATTTCAACTGGTATTAAACCAGTTGCCTTGACTATTCGATCTAGAACGACGAAAAGACTTAGACAATTGCAGGCAAAGAAACCTTCTTTACTTCATTGTAAATTATTGAAAGTATGGTCGTTTTATGAACTTGTCACTTAGTGAATACTCAACTTTGACGCGGTAGTTGGGTTTTCGAAGAAGCGAAACGTTGCTTGAAGTGGGCTCAATGAAACAAGCACCGCGAAAACAATTAAAGTGGTTGTGGAAAATGGACATCAGTGTTTTTCCTCAAGCGCTGTTCGGAAAGTATTTTATTAATGCTACTGAAAGTAATTATCTTCTTGAACCCGGTTAGTCTACACGAGTTTATAACATGACTTGTTACGTTGTGTTAAAATGTAATCTTATGGAAGTCTATGTTAGCGTTAGTAAATAGTTAAATATATTGATTAATTAGTTGATCGGCTGATTGATTTATCGGTTGTTGCCATGTTGAGTGACGTCACATGACAACGCGCCATTAATTACTTGATCCAAAATGCCGTAGATGACGGTGAAAATCAAATATATTCTTCAAAATACATCCAACAATATTTAGCTTCTTCCTTTTCGATTTTGAGTCAACAGTTTTTTTGATGTTATCTTCACAAACTTAACTCAAGCATGGCTCGACAAGGAGCTGCTTTACAAAGCTACAACAACGAGCTGGTGAAATGTAAGTGCTGCTTATTTTATTCATAGCCCATTTGTTGTTTTTATTTAGCAGTAATCTGTGATCATTTACTTACAAAATGAGTTAAAGAAAACACTCTATAAGACAAACCATAATTGAGCTTTTTCTTTCCCGAGAGTTTCACCAACCTAAGCAGAACACACAGTCAACATAGCTAATTATTTTATTAATCTAATTTAGATATACTATGTATATTAATGTTTGTGGTATTTTCTAGGCATAGAAGATCTATGCAACAAGAGAGACGAATTACAGAAACAAATTCTTGTTGAAGAGGAGGAAAAAGGCAAAATTCAAAATGATTTGAGAATATTGACAGAAAGGTTGGCTCGAATTAATGAGAGTCTTGCGAAAAAGATTGCCTCTAGAAATGAATACGACAGGACAATTGCAGAAACTGAAGCAGCTTACATGAAGGTTAGAAATGAAGTCCTTTGAAAGTAATTGCTGTTCTCTGTCCAAAATAAATAAGTAATAATAATATTTAAAATGGTGCATTTTTATGTTTGCTAAAACTTGATCGGTTGTTTTCTTGCTGCTTGTTTGATTTTCATTAAAAAAGCTTTCTTTTCATTTAGATTTTAGAAAGTTCACAGACCTTATTGCATGTCCTCAAGAAGGAGGTGAACAAAGACACCAAAGTACCTGCAGTGGCATCGAATATAAAAAGAGAAGCAGAACTGCCATGATTTATTCACATAAATTTTCATGTAATATAGATACCACTTCGTGTAGAATGTAATTTACTAATTATACATAATGTCAAGCGTGGTGTCCTGTTTTCATTTCCTGTTTTGATTTGGGTGAGCTGTGTCCTGATGTGGTCAGCTTCGGATATCGTGGGCGCTTGTTTATGTTGGTCAGTCAGATTTTTTTGACAGGTAGTTGATGTGTCGACCGGTGTTTTAAATGAAAAGGTGATTAAACTTCGTCAATTTTCTTCGGGAAAAGGAGCTCTTAAAGATTGGAGTTTAATTAAACAGTATATGCAAAAGTTTATTAATTCAAACGCTCTTTGTGGTTGTTAGAACAAAAATATTCGAATATATGTATACGAACACTTTCAAGTTTCAAATTCGTGGTGGATTTGAAATCTGACCAGTGACGTGGAATAGACATCGTGCACTTTTACCTTGGTTTTTTCTGTTCTAAAGGTTTATTTAAATCTCTTGTTATGGTCGTAATGATATTGTCTCAATCTACAGTTGATAATTAACTATCTGACGTCTTTGACGACGAGTTTGAACAGTTAATTGAGGCAGACTAATGACTTGGCTGAAAATTTTCAAGACAACTAGTTTCATCAAATGATAAATCATGGTTTCAAGTACTAGTCAGTCGGCTATATCTGGGCAAAGTCTTAAGGATCATATTTTACATCACCCCGAGGATTTTGTCAGTGTGAACTTGCTGACAATATTTACAATGTTATCATCTTTGGCAATTGTGTTTGGAGGAGTTGTACCATACATTCCTCAGTATTATAAGATATTCAAGACAAAAGATGCTTCAGGATTCTCATTGAACGTCTGCCTTGCTCTCCTGATTGCAAATATACTGCGAATATTTTTCTGGTAAGTGCACATTTCTGTTTTCTGTTGCTTGCCTTTGTGCTAAATAAGCTTTTGGTTTGGTAGTTAATGTAAATTGCATAATTTTTCATATTAATCGTTAATGTAATTAGAATTTGTTTAATATTTGTAATGATGGAATATAGTTGTTCTATTGATGCAATTATATGCGCTTAAATTTATAGGTTTGGACGGCAGTTTGAATGGCCTCTTCTAGCCCAAAGCTTTGTTATGATAATTTCAATGTTAATGCTTTTGCAACTATGTACTAAAGTGCTCAGGGAATCCAACATATCTGGGAAACGAAAACGGTTTTTTGGTAAATATATCAGCGAAAGCTTGTTCAAAATGTTATTTTTTCATGTCTGTTACAATTTTTAGTTAATAATTTGTCTGTGCAGGCATGTATTGATTTGCAAAATGAGCATGACACATCTAGGCCAATCATTAGCTTATTGCATGAAAACCACTTTCATTCAGTCACATCACAGAATTAGAAAACAATTCAGTTAGGGTTTTCAAAGGATTTCCTGAATTCATCTTCTAATTTCCATGTTGATTGCTTTTGCAGATTTCCAACTGAGCAACTTTTGGAAATGGTCATATTTTGTGGATTACGTCTATGCTATAATGATGTTTGTTTTGTTTGGTGGCTTTTGTACAATTTTGTTTCTTGAGTATAGTATCTACACTGAAGTAATTGGATTCTTAGCTGTTTTTACTGAGGCAATGCTAGGTGTACCACAGTTTTATCAAAACTACAAGAACCATGAAACCACTGGAATGAGGTACATGATGTATTTGGATAATTTGTTCTAGGTTAACACAACTTATAAAATATTAAGTATTTATCAGCAACCTTAGCATCGTACTAATCCACCAGCATACCAACTGAACAACATATTACTTATCCATGAGCATACCTACTTATCTCTTCAGCATACCAACTGAACAACATACTAATCCACCAGCATACCAACTGAACAACATATTACTTATCCTTGAGCATACCTACTTATCTCTTCAGCATACCAACTGAACAACATACTAATCCACCAGCATACCAACTGAACAACATATTACTTATCCATGAGCATACCTACTTATCTCTTCAGCATACCAACTGAACAACATACTAATCCACCAACATACCAACTAAACAACATACTAATCCACCAACATACCAATTGAACAACATAGTACTTATCCATGAGCATACCTACTTATCTCTTCAGCATACCAACTGAACAACATACTAATCCACCAACATACCAACTGAACAACATACTACTTATCCATGAGCATACCTATCTCTCAGCATACTAACTGAACAACATACAAATCCACCAACATACCAACTGAACAACATACTACTTATCCACTACTTATCTCTTCAGCATACCAACTGAACAACATACTAATCCACCAACATACCAACTGAACAACATACTACTTAACCATGAGCATACCTACTTATCTCTCAGCATACTAACTGAACAACATACAAATCCACCAACATACCAACTGAACAACATACTACTTATCCATGAGCATACCTACTTATCTCTTCAGCATACCAACTGAACAACATACTAATCCACCAACTGAACAACATACTACTTATCCATGAGCATACCTACTTATCCCATTAGCTTACCAACTGAACAACAACTGAATTAGCTGAATTAGCTGATTCAGCTAATTGAATAACATAAACAAACATTATTACTCGTAATTTCCAATGCGAAACATTTTTACATCTCGGTTATGGATCTTTTGAGCAATTTTCAAGTCTTGTCACTTTTGACTTGGAATGTTACCATAGCTTATATTTTGATAGTTTTAAACTCAAGATGGATGATGAAACCTTTTAGTTTCATTCCATGTGTTATTTATTCATTTATACCATTACAGCGTGACCATGGTTGTCATGTGGGCATCTGGTGATACATTTAAGTCTTGCTACTTCATAATGAGAAAAGCTCCACTGCAGTTCTCTATCTGTGGTATAATGCAGATTTGTGTAGATTTATCTATTCTCCTTCAAGTTTATCTATATAACCAACGCAACAGGACATCAAAGGATTGAGATTTGCCACAGTTGGGATTCTTGGTTATAGAATTGAAAAACATAAATGCAGCGCATCTTCAGATAAAGATCAAGTTCTCCTCGAGTAAATTAATTGGTATTCAAAGAGGCAAACGAACACTTCAAGTATAGAGTCCAACTTGACCTGATACAACTCCATTCTCTATAAAGTCCTACTTCACCTACATTCTAATGTATCAACCCAACGAAACGAAGATCGCTGGTCTTCTGTATATGCTGCAGGATTGCATGCATTAAGCATCAAACAAGAAAACACGTACGAGAAAAAATTAGAAATGAGGATGCTGGTGAAAGATTTCTTACATAACTCGTTCAATGAGTCGGTAAACTGCTTTAAAATTGGCAGGAATATCGTCAGTTTGCGATGCAGCCATCTTGTAGGTATATGTTGTGTTGGTTAAACTCACCCTGTCGACTCTGGACTTTTCTCGTTTGGAAAAAAATCGGCAAAGTAGCTAAATGCTTCACTTCAAGACGTATGCAACGATTTGGTGAAGAGGTTGAAAAAAACGATAGTTTATTCAAGTTGACGAAGAAAATGGAAAGAAAGTGAAGTTTAATAGAAGTTGACGAAGAAAATGGAAAGAAAGTGAAGTTTAATAGACTTTTGTATTTAGGCTTCATTAACAATAATTACCACTCCCCGGTGGCACTACATGGTACCGAATCATTAAAAATATTTTATCGAGGCTTGCTCTGTCTTTTTGGCCACTTTGTTGTATCTTAAAGAGACGCTTTGGGAAATTTTCAAGAACTGACGACAGGGCATGATAAATTTGTGCAATACACAGCGTTTTCGGGAATGCATTCATTCAAATCAAAGTCCTTCATCTAAAATATTTACATTTTTCTAAGTGTATTATTTATTCTATTTTCCAATGGTGATTGCACGTTCTTTGGATTTCTACTCCAAACACGCACGACACATGGATAATCATTTGCATTGATAAATATCATAAATATCTTTTATTTTGAATTTTCTCGTCTTTAATACGTTGTCGGACGTGGTTCGTTCAAGGAATAGCAAGTGCTTCGATTTCATTTTATATTATAAAATAAACACAATGAAACGCGTGCGCTGATTGGTCAAGAGCGGAGTTTGCATTAGCCTGTGCAAAGCACATCTGAGCTCTACAATTCAAATCAATCTAAACAATCAATCAGTCAAAGAGAATTTGCAAATCGATCATGAATACATTTTAGAGGAAAAATTAAAATGTTTGTCTTTTTTTCGCATTATTGTTATTTTAAAAAAGAAATAAAAATGTTTTTCGTGTTTGTACTGGCTTATGCAAACCTCGGAGACGTTTGTGTCGACCATCGGTCTCGGGCTTGCACTGATCTGCTCTTGAGTTCTCCCAAAGGTCTCCTCGGTTTGCATAAGCCTGTGCAAACACAGTAAACATCTTTTATTTCTTAAATGTTCTTCTAAATTTAACTTTATCGGCTTTACTTACGTTGGCATTAAGTAGCAAAGTAAACAACCTTTCCAAAACCAAAACAATCATGGTAAATTGCTTGTCGTCGTGTGCTTATCATAAGATAAAGCTCTCGTTATCGTTGATTAATGTTTGAACTTTGTATCCAATAGCATTAGCATGTTTGTGACAGCTTGTACAAGTTCACCCGAGGATATTATGGCACTAAATCTTAAGAACAGTTATTTCTTAAAACATGAATTTGCACAAAAACCTGTTTACGAAAACTGTACAGTGGTGTTGATCTGTCTGACTCTTTGAAATTTCACTATGGACAGCTTAAAGGAAAAACAAAAAGGAAGGGGAAACGACGTTTTCTTAGAAATAAATTTAATTTCAATTAGCTGTACAGATGTTTGAATTTTTATTTTCTATCAAAAGACAAAGAATAACTTTAGAAAATTGACGTATCGCAATAATTTCACTGCCCACCACCACTTTGCTAGCTAAGCTCACGGTTACATAAAGTGTTTTCAGCTTCTTGCTTTAACGCATATTACATATCTTTGTCACAAAAAACTTTCATCATATAAGTGAATGTAAGAAATCCCGCACAGAATGTGAAGTTGAAGTAGTTCTGTTCATGCAAATATGCCGTATCAAATGAAGACTTCGCGTCTGGAAATCTGGAAATCCTTTGAAACGGAAACAAGACTTATCTTCAGTAATTTATGTAATACATTCATTGCTATCGTGAATGCTCTTAATCATTGGACTTTGTCTCCCATTTTATCTGCTGTAAAACTTTTCACGTGCATTATTCACGCTTCTTTCATACAATACACAAACTAACTTGAACTTTGGATTGCACTAAACACCTTGATTTATTTACAAAAATCTGCTAAGCGGGTTAAATTTACTTGCTTGGATACAAAGATTTAAAGCATTTGTTGTAGGATTATTTTACTCCATCAGTTTGATGTTGACGTATCTAAAAACAGCTTTGTATGCTGCATGTTTAAAAGAACCCTCGTGCTCTTTAATTATGCTTGTTTATTTTATGGATAGCGATTTGAGAGAGAAATATATAGAATGAGTTAGTTTTCTAGGACCTTTCTATCGCTACTTTGTTTTGTCTACTATGCATTTTGAAAAATTACAGCAGGATCAGAGTTCATTTGTTTAATTACATAAATATATTTTTGTAAAATACATTTTCTTACATATCATAGAAGTACACAAAACTGTATAATGTTTTTCTTTTATAAACACCATTTGAAACGTATAAATAGAACTTCGATATTTTTATACCTGTTGAATTAGCTTCTTTGTACACAATTTACAATAAATGCCTTCTCGAATTGGAATCTATAAAACGATAGAAGTAAAATATTTTATTATAGTATAATAAAATACGCTTGAGGAAAACCACTGATGTCCATTTTCCACAAGCCTACTTCAAGCAACGTTTTACTTGATGACGCATGCAGTAGTATAGCGTGCGACGATCAATTTGGGAGATTTAATAGATTAATCGATAATCTTGATGATATATCGATAGTATTGATTATGCATACAATTTGGGAAGTTTCACAAATGAATTGATTATATGGATGATGCATGCAGATATATAGCGTGAAATTACCATAAAGCTGTCGTATCCTCTTCTACTGCATATAACTGTTGAGCATTCCTTTCAGGAGCTACTTTTATCTTGCGAACCTTTGAAATTTTGCATCTATACAAACATGAAAACTTTCATAAATTTCTCTCATATTAGAAGTTACTTAGGTTTCATTTCTAAAGAAAACGTCTTTTTTATAAAATGTCACATGAGTAAAAATGCGACAGAAAGTAAAAATCTTTCGTTCTCCGTGTCGACTGTAATTCCACTAGTTTTTTTTTATCTGTTTTGGTTATTCAATGTTGGCTAACTCGTTTTCTAAAGCAAAACTAATGACCCCATTCTAAACATGACATTTAGAAAAAGTTTGGTTAGTACTGTGTTTAATCAACTGAGATACATTCATTTAGCACTCATAATATAATTCAACTAGTAGGGCACTTTCTTTTTGCGTCGTGTTTAGAAGAAAAATGGTTTCAATAAACACATCAGTAGCTACCTTGATAGTACAAAAATGAGAAGTGCAAGAAGAAGCATTCCTCCACATATGATTACCATCGTTAGGTATCTCTGAAGAACATTTACACTTGAAGAACACTTCATTCTGAGATGCTCACGACGACAAATCCTTTCACCGCTCGTGATGTTGCACATGTAATATTTGTCTTCGACGCAATTGCGCGTACAATTCTCGCCATACCATTCCTTTTTGCAAATTTTTCTTCCCGTCTTTTCATCACAGATGAAAGTGGTTTCAACGTCGACCTTGCAACATATGTTGCAGTTTGGACCGTACCAATCTTTCTGACAAATCTTCTCCCCCGTTCTGTTGTCGCAAATGTATTTTCCTGTGTTGATATCATTTGACATTTTACAGAATTTTGTGCAATTCTCTCCGTACCAATTCGAATGGCAAATTTTTGCACCATCGATTTGGCTACAGTTGAAATGCCCATTCTTCTGCCCATTTTCTTTGCAAAACGTTTCGCAGTTCTTCCCAAACCAATGCGATTTGCAGCGCTTCCTTCCTGTATTTCTATCGCAAGTTCCACGATCATTTTCTCTGCAATACACGGTGCAATTTTCACCAAACCAGTTTTCTTTACAGAACTTCGAACCTGTCTTTTTATCGCATACGTAGTTCTCTTTCTTATCTTCGTCGCAGTATTTGGTGCAGTTTGGTCCGAACCAATTTTTCCAACATATCTTTATCCCATTTGTTGAATTACATTTGAAATGAGCGTCGTTTTCCTCTTTGCAGTGTACATTGCAACTGCGACCAAACCAATATGGATGGCATATTTTCAAACCAGTGGTTCTGTTACAGTAATAACGACTAAGCTTGTCCTTTCTCACTTTGCAAAATGTCGAGCAATTAACACCAAACCAATTTTCGTGACAAACTTTCCATCCTGTGTTTTTTTCACAATCATATCCTCCAAACGAATCTTTCCTTCCTCTGCAAAATACTTCACAGTTCACTCCAAACCAATTTTCATCGCATTTTTTTCGTCCCGTGGTATGATTGCACTTGTAGTGGAAGTCTCTTCTCTCTTCACAGAATCGAGAGCAGTTCTCCCCATACCAGTTACGCAGGCACATTTTCATGCCTGTAGTTTCGTTACAAAAATAAAGCTTTCCATTTTTTTCATCAGTTGAATTGCAATACACCGTGCAGTTTTTACCAAACCACATCGGTTGACAGCTTTTGGTACCGGTCCTCCTATCACAAATGTAATGGCCGCTTGTATCATTTCGATCTTTGCAATAGTTTGTACAATTCTTTCCATACCAATCTTTGTGACAAATCTTCGAGCCATTTCTCTCGTTGCAAGTGAAATGACCATTATAGGAGTCGTTGTTTGCTTTACAAAATTTCTCGCAATTCGAACCAAACCAGTGTTCATGACAAAGTTTCAAACCGGAGGACTTGTTGCACGAGTAATGGACCGTCGCATTACTTGAAACTTTACAATATGTTGAGCAATTGACACCGTACCAATGCCGCAGACAGATTTTAGTTCCGTCTGTCTGGTTGCATTGAAAGTTGGCGACCGATGAATTTCGAGGCTCCATGCAAAATGTTGAACAGTTTCTTCCATACCAATGCGCATGACAAACTTTCTTCCCCGTGCTCATGTTACAAAAGTAGTTTTCATTGTCTGCATTACAATACACTGTGCAGGAGTCTCCGTACCAATGACGAAGACAAATTCTCGATCCGGTTGTTTTATTACAGGAGTAGTGTCCAGTAGCATCATCTTTTTCAAGGCAATGCACTGAACAGTTTATTCCAAACCAGTTTTGATGGCATGACTTTAAACCCGTCGTCTTGTTGCAAATGTATCGTTTTATTTCATGATCATCCACTCGGCAAAATCTCGTGCAATTTTCCCCAAACCAATTTCGATAACATCTCTTTAACCCTGTGTTGTGATCACAAAAGTAGTGACCACTCGAATCATTTTTGGAAAACAGAATTTCGTGCAGTAGCTTCCGAACCAGTTTGGATAGCAAATCCTTTCGCCGTTTGTCCTGTTACAATAATAATTTCCAGAAAACTCTGCGCGTTCTCTGCAAAATTTCACGCAGTTTCGTCCAAACCAATATGGATGGCAAACCTTTGCTCCTGTTCTTTTGTCACAGTTGTAATGTCCAGTCGAATCGTTTCTCTCTTTACAGAAAACGGTGCAATTCTTTCCAAACCAGTTTTCGTGACAAATCTGTCGACCTGTATACCTATCACAAATGTAATGACCGTTGGAGCTGTTTCTCTCAGTGCAATATTTAGTACAATTCTCTCCAAACATGTTGGTTAAGCAAATCTTTTGTCCCGTGTGTTTATTACAAACGTAATAGCCTTCGACGGAGCTATTTCCTGGCTTGCAAAAGACATTGCACAGTTTCCCATACCAATTTTTGTGGCAGACCTTCATTCCAGTTCTTCTATCGCAGAAGTAATGACTGACGTTCGCCTTTTTGCTGTCACAATATGTCGCACAGTTGGGACCAAACCAATTGGGATGGCAAATTTTTTTGCCTGCGTGTGAACACCAGTACGCACCCTTGGAATTGTTCTGTGCTTTACAAAAGATAGTGCAATTCTTGCCATACCAAGATGAATGGCAAATCTTTAGACCTGTGGTATCATTACAGAAATAATGTCCAAAAAGATCATTTGGATTGCAAAATCGATTGCAACTTTTTCCAAACCAATTTTTCCGCAAATCTTCGTTCCATTTTCTTTGTCGCAAGAGTAATGCCCGGAGGAATCGTTCTTTTCCTTACAGAAATGCGTGCAGTTTTGTCTGAACCAATTTTCTATGCAAACCTTACTTCCGGTTGTTTGGTTACAAAAGAAGTGACCCGTCGAATCATTCCTTTCCGTGCAGTGTGTTGTGCAATTCTCTCCATACCAATTTGAGTCGCATATTCGATCACCCGTGACGTTGTCACAGCTGTAATGAAAGCTCGAATCATTCCTTTTCTTACACATTGTTAGACAATCACTACCATACCAATCCTGAAGACAAATCTTGGCACCAGTTCTCTGATTGCACACGTAATGACCTAATACGTCATCCCTGGGCGTGCAATGCTTTAGGCAATCACTACCATACCAATCTTGAAGACATATTTTTTTGCCACTGTCGGCATGACACCAATAATGGCCAAAAGAATTGTTTTGTGCTCGGCAATATGTCGTGCAGTTATTTCCAAACCAATTTGGAAAGCATATTTTTGAACCGTTTGTTTTCTCGCAACTATAATGTCCGTTTGTGTTATTTTGTCCTTTACAATAACTCATACATTTGTGTCCAAACCAATGTGGGTTGCAGACGATCGAACCTCTTACACTATCGCAACTGTAATGTCCATTGAAAGAATCATCGCTAGCCTTGCAATACACTGAACAGTTTGCACCAAACCAATTCGGATGGCAAAGTTTAGTTCCTTCACTTCGATCACAAAAATAATGTCCCGAAGTGTCATTTCTTTCTTTGCAATATTTCGTACAATTTTCATTGTACCAATCTTTTTCACAAATTTTCAAGCCCGTGACAGGATGACAGGAATAATGACCAGTGATATTATTTCTCGATTTACAATAAGTTGTACAGTGATCACCGAACCAATCTTGGTCACAAATCCTAGAACCGTTCCTTACGTCACACTTGTAGTGGACTCTCCGGCTGTTTCTCGCATTGCAAAATTTTGTGCAATTTTCACCAAACCAATTGGGATGACAAATTTTTCGTCCTACCTCATCGCAGGAGTAATGTCCGGTAGAATTGATTTTCTCCGCACAGAATCTGTCGCATTCCTTACCGTACCAGTTTTCGTGACATATTTTTAAACCGTTAGTCTTGTTGCAAACATACTTACTATCAGAAAACTCTCGACAGTAAACGTCGCATTTGTCGGCGTACCAATATTTGTGGCATATTTTTCTTCCATTATCGTAGTTGCAACGGTAGGTGCTTGCATTGGTTGCATGGCAATACTTTGAACAGTCAGGTACCATGTACCCGGCGTCACAATAAACTCGAACGTCAAATTTCAGACTGATCTGATAAGGTCCTTTAAGTTCGACAAAATACGTTTTTGCAGCCTCTTTACTCTTGTTAGCTTTGTCAGGAAGTGTCAACGAACGGGAGAGAATAATGGAATATGTAAGAACATCGTCGTCTTTAATTTTCACCTTTAACGTTTGTTTCGGCTAAAACATGAAACAGATAAAGGATATTGTTGTGACATCCTTGAGCTCACTTTGCAACTAGGCAAAAATCCCCCTTAAGACCCCTCGTCAATTCTTTCAAATTGAAAACTAAATTGTCTAAAATTATTCTCGGTGCTTGTATTCTTCATTCGGTGTGTAGGGGGGTTCAACGGCGATCCGATTTTTAACCGAAACCTTTTGTCGATTCTTTTCTAGAATCCTCTTCCTTGACTCGGTTCTTATTCAGTGTGAGTCATTGATAAAATACCCCTTCCCGGACGCCCCCCTCCCCCATCAAATATTTTACACTAATATAAACTGTTACCTGCCAACGGTGAAATTGAAAATGAATGACATCCTTCGAGGTGTATATAATTTTATTTTTATTATCTTGATTCGTCGTTTCTACAGTCTTGCCACCGAAGATAAACGTAAGGTATGGATCACATTTCCACAAGACCAGTATCCATCACAACATGATCCATCTTCTAATTTGTTTTCGAGATTAAAATATACTTTGGGTTCGATGCTTAAAACACCCGAAGTCAATGAACCCTGTTAGAAGACAGAAAAACTGGTTTAAATGGTTTTGTCGTTTGTTAGCATGTATAAACATTTTTTGTGTGGATGTATGCGTGGAAAGTTTAACAAAATGTACATGGCGAAGGAATCAATGAAACTAGTTGGGAAAAGAATTCTATATAATACTACCACGGAAATCAATTTGAATATTTGAAAGCAGTTTTTAACTTTGTCCGTGGGTTAAAACACGACATTCATAATGGACAAATCAATGGCCTTTACATAAACGTTATAAATTCAACCGTCAAGCTCAACTGCATTTATGTTCTTTTTATGTCTGTCACATTATATTCCCTGCCATAGACAAAATAACACCCCATTTGTTGCATTTCATATTTCCTGTCTTGCACAACAAAGGTAAAATTTTTCGGCTCCTTTGCCGTACACGCCAGGTAGCTCCATGCAGGGTCTGTTCTTAAGTATCCAAAACTTCGAACTTTTCTCATTTAGCCGTTAGCTATGCGTTAGTTAATGGAACGATGCAGATGACGGGAGGTGTAGCATGCAGAAATGACGCACACAAACAAAATGTATCGTTAGGATCAGTATTTTTAATAAGAGATGAATTTTGTAGGATCAGAGACATATATCTTTTTTGCATTGGAGACGTACGTATCTTTTAAAAATAAAGAAGATAAGTTTTAAACTTTGCTCTATTGATGCTAAGTCATTTCTCATTCATGTACAATCCTTCTATATACCATTACGTTTACAAAGTTTCAATAGGATACATAGTTACAAATAGCTATACAAGTTATTGTTTTGATGTGAAGACCCTGCTCTTTAAATTTCCACTGTTAGTAATCTCATCCATTTTATACATAACAGAACTGTTGAACCCTACCATGTTTTGTATAGTGTATATTTTCCATCCAATCAATCAGCTATAAAGTTTGATATCTATATGCTAAACGACTGTTGTAACAATCACATCAACTAATCTTGAGTGGCCAAGGGCCGGGTGGTCGCGCCAGAATGTGAAAAATGCAACCATGAATTATTCGAAGTTTACTGAGGATGATGAGTATATTTCAAACCAACCTCGTTCTGTCTTAAATGAATGGAATCTCCGCATATTGAAAGCTGAACTTGTGCGCTTTAAACGTTCGTCAAAAACTTCTCCGTGTAAAAAATTATCGTTGTACGTTTTTGTTATATATAACAAAAAATTTGTCTACTCCATTGAAAATTATATTCTTACAATTCGTTTCTTTGAAATGTCCGTGTCGTGTCATTTTTCATCAATCTTTTTATCATGTTAATGTGCTCACACTTTCTTTTAAACTTATACTGACTGCCAAGTTTCCCTTCGGTGCCTACACCGCTGTGTCATATTTAAGTAGAATCGGAGCAAATAAAAGTATGTTTACTTCCATTATCAATATAAAATACTTTGACTGCCATTCTCAGCGTGCGAGAGCGAGCGGTCATGTTTTGTTTATTAAAAAGAGAAAAGAGAAATAGTGAGTGGCCAGGAAAGAATTGAATGACATTCATTGAAGGTTACTCTATTTTTGGACGCATACGCGCGCCATGTTCCACTGCTTGCCGTTAAAAGGTCGTACGTATGTTCAAATCATACCATCCATAAAATTATTAGCTATTATCTTAAGTCGAGTCGAGTTTTCGGAATAAGGATGGTGTTGGAATATTTTTGTACAACGAGACTCATTTAAATTAGAAAATTAAACTAAGTTTGTAAAATTGAGATTATATATGAACAAGATAATACTGAGTCACTATGTATATTCGTAAATTTGAAGACAAAAACTTCACCACTTTACTATGACGTTGATGTAAGCAATTGAAAGGAGGAAAATATCAGGGAATAACGTATAGAATGGCAGATGCCATTTAATAAGTCGTTGCGTAGCTATATGCATATTACATGTGAACCGTTCGCTCTTCATATGAAAACCCAATAATTAAAAAAAAGTCGAGCACAATGTCTCTTTCAAAAAGTTTGTTATGGCTACAATGTACATGATTAGAACAAAAAGTTACTTTACTCTTCACTGATTTCTTTCAATTGAAACTTTTCTATACGACTTGTTAAACTCTGCGTGCAACATCGCAGTAGAAAATATATCACATAAAACCATATGGGTATGTTACATAATTGTTGTATACAAGTAATTAACATTCAGTGCGCACCGTCCATACTTCTCTCATTAAAGCGCATGAAAGTTTTGCGGTGATTTTCACTTTGTCTACGAATCGTAGTTAAACGATCATACACGTATACCTAATCAATGAAGTCGATTTTAATTAAAAGCAATGTTACCTTTATACAAAGAATGAGAATCGTGAATATCGAAAATAAAGCTTCCTCTTTTGATGCCATTTTTCTTGGAGTTGTTCGTCGCTCTCCGCTCAAAGGAATTTCTACTCTTTTGCTACTTTTGAACTCGTCAATCTCTTAAGTCGTGTGAAAATCCTTCATCGATCGCGTACAATATCAGTTATGGGCTTAGCCGTTCACTTCGTATTACTGTGTCAGCATTGACTACATGCTGTATTATGAAGGGTTGTCTTGAAGGTGTGTGTATGGGCTCGTTACATAATTTATCTATCCCGTATCAAGCTGTGTCCCCCTCGAGCCCTAAAGTAACTGCGTGACGCTTCTTTGTAAAATT
Source organism: Xenia sp. Carnegie-2017 (assembly GCF_021976095.1). NCBI lineage: Eukaryota > Metazoa > Cnidaria > Anthozoa > Malacalcyonacea > Xeniidae > Xenia > Xenia sp. Carnegie-2017. The sequence continues at coordinate 2,004,042 of NW_025813469.1, read as the reverse complement.
AATATGCTATTGCTAATGACACGAAATCTTTGTTTGGTCTGCACTGGTTGTTTAGTCAGGCCATCATACTTTGGGTTACATTTTACGCCATACGCTAATGTTATGTTAGGCGTTATATACGAAAATTATTGAAACAGCCACAGGATTGACTCAAATTGTGACCAAATGTGTTTAATTTTAGTGTGGGTTGCTCGGGGGAGTGGAAGGTCATTGAATGTCGTCCTTAAGAATAATGAATTAATGGTTATATTTGAGTTTCTTGTTGTTGTTTTTTTTTGATAATCCACGACGCAGTTTCGATTTTCTGTATTTTAGACAACACACTTTCGTATTATTAACTCGCGTTATTGGAATACTGTAGCATTTCAGATCAATAGAGAGGAACAAACAATGTATTTATAAGAAAAACACGACTTTTTCTACTACATTTTAAAGTTTCCTGAACAAACTTTTCGACGACGAGACGCTTTCTTATCGTTTCTCTGATCTTGCCCAAAATGTAAGTCGGGATTAGTTGAAGATTTGAAGAAGATATGTTTAGATGTTTTAGAGAGACATGACGACTAAATATAATTTTGGTCACTTTTTTCGGGTTATCCTTATCTATCAAGGACTATCCCCTATTGAAACATAAATGCTTATTATTACCTACTTTATATTCTCATATTTTTGTTAATCGAAGATGATTGATACACCAAGATATCACGTGCTTGTGGGGGCACAAAGATGGTCGAACACGTGGAAAGGTCATCATGCGCATTTCAATAAATCATTACCGCTTAAACTGACGTAAAAGGTGGATTAGTTTTTTAATCGTGTGAGTGAGAAAATTATTTTTGAACCGGAATCGTCTTTAGATCTGCCTGCATTGAGTGTTATCATTGAACTCGTTCATCTTTTAACGTCAACGATGAAATTACAACACAGGGGCGGTTTTATTTAATAGGTAATTGATCTTTACCATTACCCACGAAAACCCAAACATTGCAGCTGTCATTCCACTTAAAAATGATAAACATTGACATTGTTCACGCTAAAACGACTACGCTTAACACACTTTCTTACGCGTGACTTGTATTGCTGGTTATCGTATTTGACAGTTCTTGTAAGGTAGATCGAACCGACGTCAAAACTTAAAATTAATATTCAAAGATCATATTACAGCACGCATGTCTTTATTTTGCAAATGTTTGAAAATCCTTCATAAGGACTTTGAAACAAAGTCGAAATATTGCTTTTAGTATAACTGAAATCTTGAGTTTACAACTTGACGCTTTTTGGAGTATGTTTTTAATCTATATTTGTAATATTTTAGAAATGTCGTTATCATTTATAAGTTTATGGTTTTGTTTTAGAATCTATTAGTTTTCTTTGAGAATCTATCAGTTCGCATTTAGAATTTATTAGTTTGCATTTAGAATTTATTAGTGTAGTTGATTAGAAAAATTAGAACTCTGAACTCGTTACCAAACGACAACTCTGTGACATTGGAGCGTGGTTTGTCCTCGTTATCATTTCATATCTTTGTCTCTTGAATACGGGAAATATATAATTACATAGTTACACTTAAAATAACAAATATTTTTCAATGTAGACGAACACCAAAACCGGTAGCAATGCATAATTGCAAGTTCTGTTTACTTTATTACCCATAGTTCCAACGTACACGTGTTGTCAAAATATTCAAGAATGACGAGTGATTCTAACTGTCTAAATTTCTTGTGTATTTTACCCACCCAGACTATGGACGTTGCTAATATCTTCTGTTGTGAGGAACACTTCGTCATTTGGACGATCTCTGGCTTTTCGTGCGTCACATTACGTCTATTGTACCACATAAGGTCAAGATCCTTCATTATTTCCTCATTATTGTTAGATCATGCGCAACATTAAACAACCATAGACAAGGTCATTCGAGGGCATTGCCAACACTAGAACAGCGGATGGTGTTTTCATTTCGACATCAATCTGACCTTTTAACAGATGTTTTACATTACGTATATTCAAGCGGATACTTCATATAGTGCATAGGTTTTTATCGTGGAATAAGGCAGTCAATACACTGTATACATAAAGTAGAAGGATTGTTTGGCCTGTTAAAGCTGATACATCGTCCACACTTTAACCTTCGTCTCTCATGCAACCCATGGATCTGTAAAGATTGATGAGTTCGAGGGGGGATATATGAATGCATTGTCGCGCATGCGCAAAGCTCTTCCTTCCTGTACGTAAACGAGAAACTTCTAAACTGAAGTACATCCATGAATAACCGCTTGAATTTTCCTTGAAGGTTTCATTTCTAGTGCAACTTACAGTTCCATTAAAATCTATTGGAAATAAATCTATGCATTTTAAGTTTATTGAAGGTTTTAGCCTAAATATAATTTCCCTATCTGTTATTGTAAATATCTCGCTTCCTGTGTTTTTACTCGGTCTCTGGACCATCTGGCACGCTATTGTTAATAATATCGACAATTTATCTTCATGCAACTTGTTCACAAATAAAAATAGCACACAAGTTGCAACATTATCTTTAATGCCCACAAAACTATACGTATAATCTTTTTTGAAATTTTTAATGTTTAATATAATCTATTGAGCACGTGGAAAATGTGTGATGGAAGACGTCAGTAAATTTTTGTAACTGTTAGGATGTTCCCGTTTCATATATTTACCTATAAAGTTTTTAAAAAGTTTTTTTTCGCAGAACAAAACACAACTTCAATCAGAGATTCAGTAGCGACCGTATATTCATGTTCCTAAAATATCTTTTTATAAATAGAATAAAATTATCTTCTACATGTAGGTATTATAGACTCTTAGTTCTTATCATCAACCACACGGCGTGGGGTTTTCAACTTCTTGTAATGTTCTTACCTGTTTTTATCTATACTTCTTATACAGCTTAACGCCCACGCTTACAGTTCTCGCGTGTTTAATCCTCCATTCAAGAATTATTCTCTGTTGTTTGATGATGAATAAAAGCATGGAAATATCAGCGACCGAGCAAATTTCAAACCGTTGTACACTTAATAACATGTCCCAATAACGCACTACTTGTTTGTGTAGCTTCTATATTCAACGTGTGATGGGTGAATCCTGTTCAAGTCCATGCGAGTCGCAAAGTTTTTCTTTATTTTGGGGCTCGGGAAGTGTTCCATGTTGGCGGGTTATGATCTGTCTCGAAGAGAAGGCTCTTCGTAAATACGACAGTCGGCAGTTGTCATTCTTAAACGGCGAACACAAATCCGAACACGTGTTGGACATCAATCCGAGAGGACAGGTAAAAAATAGGCAAAACGACAATAACGTTAGTCATCCTCGTTTTCAAAAATATTTTCTTTGCATTTTATTTTAGTTGCCCGCTTTTAAACACGATGACACTATATTGAATGAATCTTTGGGAATTTGCCATTACCTCGAGGTATGATGCTACACTTCGAAGACCATGGTTCTTCATTCACAGAAATAAAAGATGTTTATCACAGGTTTATGTAAACTGGAGGACTTTGGAAGAACTCGATAGCATATCACACCGAGATCGAAGCCAGTGCTTACATGAAAAACATCGTTTGTTTCGTTTTATAAATAACTATAATGCCAAACAGATGAATTTCAAACAAATGTTTTAAGTTTCCTGCAACATGTATTCATGATTGACTTGCAAATTCTCTTTGATTGATTAAGTTGATCGGTTTGCTCAGGCAAATGCAGACTCATCTATAGACTAATCACCGCTCGCGTTTTATTGTGTTTTTTTTTTAATAATAAAGTTGAACACATCGATTCGTCTTTCTTTTTCATGAGTGTGGTATTTCAATTTCGTAATTTCTTTGAACATATTTTTGACTTCTATACATGCATCAAATCGGGGATTTCAAATGTTACATTCATCAATTTGTTGTTTAGGACATGTTTCCTAACAAGGGCTCAAAGTTACTACCAGACAACCAGAAGGAAAAAGCGTTGACTTTACAAAGAGTTTACGAGGTACATTGCAAGGGAGGAAGGGAGGGAGAATGGCACTAACACCACAATTCCTCGTAGAAACATGCAACGACGTACAATTATTATGTTCTCGCGCCAATTTTGTGTTCGGCTGAACACAATTTTCCAGCATGTCCGTCATATATAATGCAACATTTTCAAGTGTTTATCATGTTTAAGAAAGACATTCATATCTTAAACATTTTCTGGTTAGATTTACATATCAAACAGACCTTCTGTCTTATCGTCTTACTGTTTTTTTTTAGACTCTGACTCTTCAGAGAAAATGGCAACAAGTCTTGTATTATTTGCTGTACACACCTATTGATGATCAAAATAAAGTATATTTTCAGTATAAAATACTTTTTTTATATTCATAACATCTCTTTTGATTGCTCAGTTTGTGTAAGAATTACTTGTTTTTATCAAAAGGAAGTGATGAAGAAAAACAAGACAGAATTAATCGAAGAACTTCGACATTGGGAAAACTACCTTGAAAAGGTACGATGTGGATCGTTTCGATTTTGCTCTTTTTGAAGAATTTGTCCGCATTATAGCCATGTGGCGAGTAAAGCCATGCCAGTTAAATCTTTCCAGTAAATATCGCTTTTTAGAAGACGATCAAATAACCAACCCTTTTACTGGTCAATAATAATGCTGATCACTTGCATCGTCTTAACATTCTGATCGAGGGAAACATTAAAAAGATGGCCGTGATTTTTTCTTCTTTATTATAAGTGTTAGTCCTTTTTACCATAGAAACTTCTGGTCATTATAAGGAATGTGTAAAGAATTCGCACATAGAACGGAAACAGAATCTAAATATTTCCGCGATAAGAGACGAGCGTATTTACCTTGGCGAATAATGACTATAGCTTTGAGAGATCACCCAACAGAAGCGTTGACTAAACTCTATGATACAATTGGGTGGACATCAAAGTACACATTGTGATGAAGTTACCTATTTAACCCCGGTTTATCAGGGGTTTTTTAAACTACTTTGAGCTGTAGTCATCTTTCTCCGGGGTCAATACACTCTACAGAAATGTTCAGCGTGCATAGTGCTATAAAGAATTACAAAGTACTATTTTGTGGAACGAGATACCCCAACTACAAATAACATTGGAATCACTTTTGCCTTGTTGCTACTTATGGTGCGCGTAGCTCTTATCTCAGCAAGGTTTATAACAACGATCACATTGTCGAGCTTTAACACTATTTTCACTTCTTGACTTTATCACTTTAACCACTGTAGCACGAAGGAGATTTCTATCTCACTGGAAAAGAATTTACAATGGCGGACGCAGTTTTTTTCCCGCAGCTGGCAATGCTTGTACGTATGCATCACAGTCTGGGAAAATCATTTCCACTGCTGAACGACTATTACAACAGGTTGTCGTCACGTGATTCCATCCAGATCACGTGGCCGCCACATTGGAAGGAGGTTGATGGGCAAGATATCTTGGGTGAAGGATTTGACGCCAACGATTTTGACGTCACTCGATTTTTTGGTTAAGAACTACTTATTATAGGTTGATAGGCGCTTCGCGTAGACTTTAAGGGATTGTGTTGTCACTTTGTTTTGCGACAACTTTTAATTGTACATTTTAGGCGGTCATGCTGATTTATAAAAGCACTGCATGGGCTAAAACTCGTGACGGCTGAAAATTGCCGCTCTTTATTTAAATTATTAGGTATCTTGTATTACTAGAATGTACTTGATCACTCAAATATTTCTAGTAAATTAATATTCACATTATAATGAAGTAGTGGGTTGCTGGAGCTCTTTATGACCTATTTGCCTCTTCAGAAACGCGTCTCTCGCTTCGCGGTTTGGTAAATATCGTCTTAAAATGTCATCTCTACGTCTTTGAAACTCTTCTACGGACATTGCGTGCTTGAAAAACTCACAAGAATGCCTGACAGCCACCTCGATAGAAGATGGTTGCCAATTTAGCATATCAAAAACTTTCGTTGTGTTTAACGGTCCACGGGTCACCGATGGATACCAGTGGATATTGGCTTCATTTGTCCTTTTGTACTTTATATCTATTCCCAACGATTCAGCCATTATTTTAAGGAATTCTTCGAGAGTTACGGGTGGGAACGCGACATTGTATGCATCATTGTATACATCCAGGTCCGAGTTAAAAAGTTGGATAATGAGTTCCGAGATATCTTCTGAATACACGAAACTGATTGGTCGATTTTCGTTTGGATTCAAATGTACTGGTCCTAACGACTCGTCCAGTCGATGCGTGAGCAACCACAGTTGGTAGTTCCAAAATCGGTTGGTTGTGTCACGTGGACCTATGACGTCAGGCAAACGAAGAGAGATAAAGTTGATCCCCGAATATCTTCGTTCATTTTCCAGCACTTCTTCGCATCCTAGTTTTTGATGACCATAATAATCACGCATGTTCAAATCATGTCTAGCTCGAGGGTCACGTGGTCTTACTGCATCTTCTTCACGACTCGGTCCATTATGAGAAGTCTTGATGCAAACTTCATAGACCGAGTCAGAGCTGATGAAGATGTATCTACCGATTCTTCCACGTAACGCGTTCAGTATTTCCTGCATGGGAAATTTTCATCATTAGACGATCATAACTACTGAAGTTTTTTCACATTGAATTCACAATTTTCACGTTTTATCACAATTTTTCTCCCCTCCCCCCGTCTTAAAATTTCAAACACAAACTCTTTTCAGTGCATGCAATGAAAGATATCCTTGTTCCCAGTCATTTAGCATTACCTGCATATCTTCCATGTAGTATGATGAAAAATCCACGACCGCATCGTAATACTCTGATGAGGTCAGTAGATCTGCGCAGTCGTAGATAGCACTGCGATCGCACAAAATTTGGTGCACATTTGGCTCGACACGCGTCTTTGAATCGAAGTATTGCCGTCCGCGGTTTAAGGTTGTCACTTTATACCGGTGAAATTGTACAATTTTGGCAACCAGGGAACTGCCGAGAAATCCATTACCCCCCAAGATTAAGATGTTTTGCGTCGAGTTTTTTGTTGACATAACTGGCGCAGGGCTTTCAGGTAAATACATTCCGGTTGCGCAAAGAACGATCACCGAGTAAATCAAGTTCATTTTCAATTGATTTATGTACAGTCAACAGCATTCGTAGACGCTTAATGGTTGCGAGAATGTTTTTCAACCGTTGACTAGCTCCAGACTACACTCCACCTTTGTATTATTGTACTATTTTTCAAACAATGTAGTCATTCTTTAATTCTACAGTTTCCCCTGAATTACAAAAAAACGTCCTAACGATAATTTCCGAAATCCGACCGAATGTAATCGTCGGCTATCTACGTACCCCTCCGTTTCTTTTTTCGGTAATTGCTTCACTTCACAGACTGCACATGGTGATTCATCTTTTCACCAATTTCTGATGCAATCCCTGTGATTTATTAAAAAAAATGCTATGATAACGTAGAGTGAACGAGCTTCAGGAAGATTCTGTCATGTGCAGCTTGTATTGAATGTACGTTCGTATTCTGCGTTGCTTCACAAGTTCACAGATTTTTGTGTTATCAAAGCACATTCAAAGTTTGCCTGTAAACCGCGTGGACTTACTTCCTCGAAGGCTTTTTTCCTGCTCTTCCAAAATGGCAGACTCCGCGGAGGGCGAAGGAAAGATCAGCAAAAAGTACGTGTATTTCTTGTCTTTTCTTCTTTGTTTTAAAGTGCCGATGTAAATTTCACTTTGATTATATGTCGATTTTGGCAGTGAACTTAAAAGGCGAATGAAGAAAGAAAAAAAGGACAAAGAAAAGGAGGAAAAGATTGCTCAGCAAAAAGTAATCTTTTGGTAAAATTATTCGTCAAGATTTTTCAGTGGCTAAACACACATGATACAGAATCCATAATAATCTTAACTCAGGTCATCTCAGAATAAAAGTAAAAACTGTTATCAACATATGTAGTCCTTAAAGGACTTAAAATGTTTTGATTAAGGACTTGTTAAGTTTTTAATATGGTAAGCTTTCTTAACTGTTATACAACCAGGCAAATGAAGCTCATTTGAAGGAGAAAAAAGGCAACGAACTTGACGAAACACTGGATCCAAATGTAAGAGATCACAAGGATGTTTAGTACTTGAAAGTATCATGTTATAATGATTATTATACCTTATTTTGCTTCTAGAAATATTTTGAAATCCGAAGTAATGCGGTCGCAAAACTAAAGCAAAGTGCTTCAAAGCCTTATCCACACAAGTTTCATGTTTCGATCTCTTTGGAAGAGTTCATTAAGAATTATGATAGTTGTGAGAAAGGATCATGGCTAGAGGAAATTGTTTCAGTTGCTGGTAAACACAAAATTTTATTTGTCAACATTATCTTTTCAGCAAGGATCATAAATACAGGTGGTTTAGTGGGTGCAACCCTCCCCTCCCCCATTGTTCCAACAATGCAGCTTTGTTTGGCGATTTCAACAGCTTATGAAGTACTGGTTTGGCGAATTTTTTTTTAATGACTCAATACTTCTGCTCCTTCAACATCACTGTTGGGCAAATTTATTGGGTTAAGCTATATTTCACTAATGCTATTTCTTGGATTCTATTGCAATTAAATGCTTTTTTTATTTTGTATTATAAATATATAAATCTAGTAATAGCTGCTCATGCCTTTATCATTAGCTTTTCTTGAACCATGCCCTTTTTTGTATATTCGCCGGGCAGAAAGTATTCTGCAACCCTCCGAACATCCAAAGCACAACACCCCCAAGTTACGGCCCTGTCCTTACCCCTCGTACTTGCACAGTTACTCATAGTGTTTGTGGGCTCATTTAATTGTGAATGTTTCATGTATTGTGACATTCATGTTAAAAACAGGCCGAGATAAAAAACCCAGCAAATAGAACAGACGAATTCGTTAAAAATGGAAAGTTTGTGGGACAAGCTGGTTACAATGAGTATTGTTTTTCACGTATGTGCAATTGAGCAAAGATACTTTGTAAATGTAGGTCGTGTTCATGCTAAACGATTGCAGGGACCAAAATTGATTTTCTATGATCTTCGTGGTGAAGGAACCAAATTACAAGTTATGGCCGATGCAAGGTAGTATTGTTGTTAGATTCAAATGAGGATTAGGATTTACCTGATTAATGCTCAAAGAAACATTTTGTTTTTCAGGGTATCTGAACAGGACTTTGCGGATGTTCATGGTAACATTAGGAGGGGGGATATAATTGGAGTTGAAGGGAAACCAGGTGATGTTACAGGATACTCCTTTGCTATATAATGATAGTTATTCAATTAAAGCTTTAAAAATATGTATATGTTGCCATTAATATACCTTACCACCTGGGCAAGTAACCTGCTTACTTCATGTAGGATGTGCTATATCTGGTAAGGTTAAATTAGCTCCAGTCCAAGTTAATCCCAGCCTCAAGTTTAACAAGTTTTGTTGGCTGTTTCATGCCTTGGGTACATTTGACTTGTGTGCTTTTAACTATCACATATTGCACAAAACTTATTTTGTAAACTTTGATTGAAAAGTTATGCCTAATTTATCATGCTTTTTTGAAATGTTAAATTAAGTATTTGATTGTTGAAATGTTAATTTCTGAATTAGGAAAAACAAAGAAAGGAGAATTAAGCATTTTGCCTTCGTCTGTTACCTTACTATCACCATGTCTACATATGCTTCCTCATCTACATTATGGATTGAAAGATAAGGTAGGATGTTGCCTTGTTTGTGTTTTTAGTACAAAGTTTCCATAGAAACTTTGCAATATTGTGAGTGGGGGGTGGGGTGGGGAATTCATGGGATGGCAAACATTGTAAACTTTATGATGGATGTTTCAAAATGCCTGTTTTTTATTTAACAATTTTTGAGCAATACAAATCCATGAACACCTGGAGTATTATCTAGAAGCCTATGCAACTTGGAGATTTGTTTGATTTTGTGTTAAACTTGTTGTTTTGTCATAGTTCTTTTAGCATTTGACTTCTAATTTCTGAAAGAAGAAATTTTGCAATGTCCTCTGATCACTAGTAATTTTAAGTGTAATCATTGTAAAAACTTTGAAGTCGTTGACTCCATTCAAACGTCAAACGATACAAGTGAAGCAGATAATCCTTGTTTGCCATGAAACTTTTGAAGGTTTGCTCATGATACATAAGAAACAGTAAATGGGAGACATAAATCTTGAAAGATAGGAATTAATCAAAAATGTTTAAGGTTGCCTTAAATTTTAAGGAAAGATGCTTGAAATTTTGCAATATCTTTGGGTATTAGTTTATTAGTTTATTTATTAGTTTAATAAATAAGAACTAAAACGAAAGACAAATTTTGAAAAATCCCGTTTTAGGGCCATGCTTCCCGATACCTTCTTAAGCGTAAGGCACTAGAACGCCGCATGTTAACGTTTCGATAGGAGATTTCAGCCCCTCCACGCTATCCTACTTGGGGATGTCAATACGTAGCAAGCTTCCGCCCATCAGACCCCGAGATCGCCTGCGATAGGCTTTGTGACTAAGCGAGCTATTTACCGCCAAAATTAGTAGATCCAGTTCGCCATTGACGCGACAAGGAACTCAGGCAGTTGGTTTAGTTGACTGCACATGCTCGGATGATATATTTAATATTTTATGGTTGATTCAAATTAAGAGTCAAAAGGCAGTGTTCTTGAAACTTTTCGCTGTCCTTTTATCCCTACTAATTCATGTTTTATGCCTTGGCATGCTACTAATGTGATGTATGTTTTATCTTTAAGGAAACTCGATTCAGACAAAGATACCTCGACCTTATTTTGAACGAACATGTTCGCGATAAATTCATCGTGAGGGCGAAGATCATCAATTATGTTAGGAAATTTTTAGACGAATTAGGATTTCTGGAGGTAAAATAAATGCTGCATAAATTATGTTAGGAAATTTTTAGACGCATTAGGATTTCTGGAGGTAAAATAAATGCTGCATAAATTATGTTAGGAAATTTTTAGACGAATTAGGATTTTTGGAGGTAAAATAAATGCTGCATAACTTATGTTAGGAAATTTTTAGACGCATTAGGATTTCTGGAGGTAAAATAAATGCTGCATAAATTATGTTAGGAAATTTTTAGACGCATTAGGATTTCTGGAGGTAAAATAAATGCTGCATAAATTATGTTAGGAAATTTTTAGACGAATTAGGATTTCTGGAGGTAAAATAAATGTTGCATAAATTATGTTAGGAAATTTTTAGACGAATTAGGATTTCTAGAGGTAAAATAAATGCTGCTTAAATTTTGATCATGTACAACTTGAGAGTTGAAATATACCTCCGTCGTGTATGACAGATCGAGACTCCAATGATGAACATGATCGCGGGAGGTGCAACTGCTAAACCCTTCATCACTCGTCACAATGATCTAAATATGGATCTATACATGAGAGTTGCTCCAGAGTTGTATCATAAGGTAAAATTTACAAAATATTGGCTAGTCCCTTACAGATTAAATATACGATAGTAATATTCTGTTGAAATATACTTGCTCAAATTGATTGTCTTTTTGACGTTTATTTTCCATGTAGATGTGTATTGTTGGTGGATTAGATAGAGTCTACGAAATCGGTCGACAATTTAGAAATGAAAGTGAGTATCTTGGTGGGGGGAGGGGGCGGTTTGTAAGCATTTTAGACACTGTGTAAGACTCCATCTTTTGCTGTCACATTTTCGTGTGTTTTCAGTGGTGTGTATTTTTTCAAGGCATCGACCTGACGCACAATCCAGAGTTCACGACGTGTGAATTTTACATGGCTTACGCAGACTACAAGGATCTTATGGAACTCACGGAGATGTTGTTGTCAGGTATGGTCAAGTATATCACCGGTTCCTACAAGATCACCTATCATCCTAATCAAACCGACACGGAGAAGGGGGAATCGTACGAAGTCGACTTCACGCCACCTTTTAAGAGAGTATCAATGATAACCGAGCTGGAGAAGATTTTGAAAGTTCAATTGCCATCGCCGGAAAAATTTGGCACCGAAGGTAAAGAAAAATGAAACAATAATATATCATTTGTATTCTCCTCGAGTAGACATTTGTAATGTTGGAAAACAATTCACCTCGATAATAAATTTAAATCCTTCAGGCTGGAAATTAGTTTTATTTTGCGAACGCGGTATTATAAAATCATTTGTGAAGCTTGTATTACGTTTTACATTAAACCTCGCCACCTGGGCAAGTTTCTCTCTTATTCTACCGTAAAAGTGAAGCTATATCTGGCGAGGAAAACATAAAATATATAAAGACCAAGTTAATCACAGTGTTATATTTTTATAATAACATCTGTTTCATGCCTTGGTTACAACTCTTTCATGAACATGCCTTGAATGAAATGGTCTTTTTAGGACATCTTTAATTTTTTTATTTATTTTTTTTTTCCTGCCAGAGACAAGAAAGTTATTTGATGATCTTTGTGTGAAACATGAGGTTGAATGTCCAGCACCAAGAACGGTCGCTCGACTTTTGGACAAGGTATATTTATGTCTTTTCGTTGTTTATTTCAATCAGGGTTCGTGCGAGTGCTTACAACCGTAGAAAAGTCCTCGACTTAAAAATTCGATTTTAAGGCACACTTGAAAAGTCCTTAAGGAAACTCAAGATCAGCGTGTTTGATAAGTGCTTGATAATCTCACAATATGGAAGTTAAATCAACTCCGCAATGTCCAGACAAGTGAACAGGTTTTTGAGTTGCTAAACTAGTAAAACTACTTCTTCATAATTTAAATATAAATATTTGTCTGATGATGTCTTGAGAGTCAAGACGAAACGTTACACTTTTAAATAAATATTTCTTTTTATGCACTAAATGGCTCTTTTAAAGGCACTTTGCTGGGCTTTTAAATTTATATTTAAACTTCGCTTTCCGCCCGGTATATCCCTGGTCACAATTCTTCATAATTATGTAAATTGGAAGCCTAGAAAACCCGATCCTCAACAACCACAAAATTGTCTTGATGTAGTAATTACCCCAAATTTTGATCCATGAAAAGTTTAGACAGGCTACAGTATAGTACCTATGTAAGTAAAGTTTGCATCGTCAATTGTCCTTGAAATTTGACTGTTGTCTTCTTTGAAAGCTCGAAAGTTTTTTTTACTTCCACCAACCCCGTGTTAAATCCATGTTTGTTTTAATTTTTAACTCGAAGGATTCAGTTATTTCACTGGCAGAAATGTGATGATATTTACCGTATTAAACCATCTTTCGGGACTGATGACTTGTGATGATGCGTTAATCTGATTTCTGCCTGTACATACTTCATTTACGTTCGCGTAATGTGTCCGTTTGTTTGAACAACACATACAACATTACCATTTATCTTCAGCTTGTTGGGGAGTTCTTGGAAAGCCAATGTATTAGTCCAACATTCATCATCGATCATCCTGTCATTATGAGTCCACTTTCAAAATGGTGAGAAAACATTTTCATTTCGGAAAGCAGGTATCTTTTCTAATGCAGTGTAGTCTTTTATATGTAGGCATCGGTCGACCGAAGGTTTGACAGAAAGATTTGAATTGTTTGTGTGCACCAAGGAGATTTGTAATGCTTACACGGAGTTAAATGATCCGGTCGTTCAACGAGAAAGGTTTCAACAGCAAGCTTCTGTAAGTTAATAAAATATAGCTGTAGTTTTCCCTCCCCCACCCCACCCCCGCGCCTTTATTATTAAAGATTTGATATAATTTGGGCAAACGGCATCATGGGATTGACGGGTATTTTATAGGACAAAGCTGCAGGAGATGACGAGGCGCAGATGATCGATGAAAACTTTTGTACAGCTTTGGAATATGGCCTCCCGCCCACTGCCGGCTGGGGTTTGGGAATTGATCGACTTTGTATGTTCCTTACTGACTCCAATAATATCAAGGTTTGTATCGAAGTACAATCACCACGAATAGAATGATGTAGTTTTAATCTGCTTTCGTTCTTTTTACCAATCTTCAAAAAAAATGGATAAGACTGTGACGTTGGACAATTTTATTCTGCAATTCATTCTCTAACTACATCAGCGTTTATGGAAGATTTTGCATCAGTAAATTTCAATGTGTAATTCAAGTATACATGATATTGTTCATGTTCCAGTTAAATAATCTTTCCATTCTGTATGTGCATTAGGAGGTGTTGCTATTTCCGGCTATGAAACCCGACGACAAGAAATCAAAAGAAGATGACGCCGAAGTGAGCCATTGATGTAGTTAACGAGCACGTGAAACCTCTGCTCTTAACTAAAGATTCTCGCAAGAAATTTCATCATTTCATGCCCAAGAAAGCGCATCTACGAAAGGCCACTCAGTTTCACCAAATGAAGAATTTAATTGTTGTATTATGATTTTTAATAAAGAAAAGTGATGGACAATATTTTACGATTTTATGCGTGTGTGGTGTAATAATCTTCTTTTCTCCTAGTTCCGTATGTATCTGGAAGTACCATGATATACTAGTACTATGCATGATATACTAGTACTATGCATGATATACTAGTACTGTGCATGATATACTAGTACTATCCCCATGATATATTTATAAGTAAAGCCATGGTTACTTTGCCCTTAAATGTACTCAAAAGCCGAGGGAGGTTGGGTGTTAACTTTTCAATGCTATGATTGTCGAAATATTTTAGTCGGTGCTTCACACTGTCAACGGTGGTGTAAATTAAATGTTTTTGTGCTGCTGCTGGGAAAACTTTGCAATGATTTTTATGATTTCAAGCTCAAAATAGTGAAATTTTTTGTAATACTACCAGTAGAGACGACGTGCAAGGTCGTATTACTTGTAATTTAAATAGTGAGTTCTAATGTGATAGGTGCAATACTAATTCGTCTTATTGGAATAAAAGAAATTGAGACAACCATGAAATTATCGAAATATCCGAATGTTCTACTGGTATTCCAGTTAGAAACCCCCAAGATAAACCAAGTAGGGCTTTCACTTTCCAGGAAATTTCCTAAATTAAGATAGACATAATGGTAGACGTGAAGGTAGACGAAAATGTAGACGCGAAGGTAGATACAAAAGTAGACATTAAGGTAGACGTCAAGGTAAACACAAAGCTAGACGCAAATGTAGACACATAGGTAGACACAAAAGTAGATACAAAGTTAGACATAAAGGTAGACAAAGGCCGATACAAAGGTAGAAATATTGACTGACAAATTGAAATTTGAAAAATCCCATGAAATGAGACGGGTCAGCTTTAAAACCTCACACCCACACTCTAGTGAGTAATGACCAGGTCCCAGATGCCAGGTCCCACCACGGAGAAAATGGCCGCCAATTTCGAAAATTTTCAACCAAATCGTGAACTTTTAAATTCAAAATTCGAGGGTTACAAGTTGTCGTCGGACACACCTAATGTAGAAAGTGTAGCACTTGGAGATGCTGTAAACATTGTATCGTTACGAGACGACGTTTTCTCTCATTTACACGTCAAAGCATTCGCTTGGACCAATCATTTAGTTATTGATGAATGGACTCTAAGCAACAAGAGAACTTTCTTGTACTTTGTAGACGTCAACTACAGTGTGCAAAAAGTTTGCTTTCAGGTAACTGATGATTTTTTCTTTTTGAAACTATTGCTGTTGATGCTTTAAAATGTTCTGGCAAGTGTAAATTCTTGCCTGTAAAGACTTCTTACCGTTAACCATCGGAAAACCCACTGAAATTGGGTATTTTGGTTTTAGGACGGCAAACTTCAAAAAATAAGCGCCGTTTTCAAAATCCCGATAACTGAAGAAAAAGTATCTCATCAACTGAACGCTTGCATCACGTTTCCTAATGAAAGTATTGCCGTAATATCTGATGGTGTTGGGAACCTCTTTGTGGTTCAAACCTCAGACCGTACACAAGATCATCCTTGGATCACCTTACTAACTCATAGCATTTCCCAGCCTTTTTCAATATTACATTGCCGTTTCAAACCTGAAGAGTCAAACAGCCTTGGTGTTTTATTATTAAGTGTTACAACAGATGACACGGTCTTTGCCCCCAGACATAATGTAATTTTAACTATGGTGATACTTCATGCAAGCAGTGCTGAAAATGGAACATTAAGGTTTATATTTCAAGAGCAGAAGGAGTTCCAAAGTCAGTCCGTACCACT
Source organism: Xenia sp. Carnegie-2017 (assembly GCF_021976095.1). Classification (NCBI taxonomy): domain Eukaryota; kingdom Metazoa; phylum Cnidaria; class Anthozoa; order Malacalcyonacea; family Xeniidae; genus Xenia; species Xenia sp. Carnegie-2017. The sequence continues at coordinate 1,987,940 of NW_025813469.1, read as the reverse complement.
ATATGCTGCTCTTGATATGGGAAATGATGGAATTTTGATTGCCAGTGAAAAACCATTTGGTATGATGACGGATGCAAAGGAAGGTGAGACATGTCTTATTGAAATAAGTAAATTTTGTCAGAAAGATATCAGGGATTTATAAGAAGCGATCACTTATTGTTTTTAAAGTAACAACATAAGGATAGTGTTGTGAGATTTCATTACATAAGCGGAAATATTGAAGCTAAACCCCCCCACGTTGCTATAAATTCTATAAAGAAACTGTAAAATTTGGTAAATGGAAGGTCAGCTCGTCTAGAGAAATGATGGCCTGATTTAAACATAGGTATGGACCAATCAGAACATGCGTTATATTTGTTATTTTCTAATTCATATTAGGTTGCATTGATCGAGAGGTTAGTAATCTGACAAAAGATTCGCCAAGTGAAATCAAGAAAGAATCAACCACCAACATGAAGTACACTTGGAGTCAAGATAAGGACAGTGTTACAATTTTGTTTACTTTGGAGAAAGATGTAGAGAAAAATGACATCACGTTTGATGTGAAAAAAAAATTTATCAAAGCTTATGTGAAAAATGGTGATAGTTTACTTGAAGGAGAGCTGTTTGGTTATGTTGAAGCTGATGCTTGTACATGGACTTATGAAGGACACAAGTATGTATAGAATTTTCTCATGCAAAAGCTTATACATGGACTTATGAAGGACACAAGTATGTATAGAATTTTCTCATGCAAAAGCTTATACATGGACTTATGAAGGACACAAGTATGTATAGAATTTTCTCATGCAAAAGCTTATACATGGACTTATGAAGGACACAAGTATGTGTAGAATTTTCTCATGCAAAAGCTTATACATGGACTTATGAAGGACACAAGTATGTATAGAGTTTTCTCATGCAAAAGCTTATACATGGACTTATGAAGGACACAAGTATGTATAGAGTTTTCTCATGCAAAAGCTTATACATGGACTTATGAAGGACACAAGTATGTGTAGAATTTTCTCATGCAAAAGCTTATACATGGACTTATGAAGGACACAAGTATGTATAGAGTTTTCTCATGCAAAAGCTTATACATGGACTTATGAAGGACACAAGTATGTATAGAGTTTTCTCATGCAAAAGCTTATACATGGACTTATGAAGGACACAAGTATGTATAGAGTTTTCTCATGCAAAAGCTTATACATGGACTTATGAAGGACACAAGTATGTATAGAATTTTCTCATGCAAAAGCTTCTGATGGATTATCTTAATATTGGTTGAAAACTATGTGTAAACTAACGTTGTATGTGATATATGGCCTCATAATTCAATTTAATCATCATTTAAGGTTGGAAATAACCCTCGCAAAGAGTAATGCAGATGAACCGTGGACTGAGGTTGTTAGTGGGGATTCCAATGGGATCTATGATGCAAATGGAAGTGATGCATCCATGTTATCTGACATGATCAGTGATAAGACTGGGGTATGTTAGGTGATGATGCTGTGTAATAAACTAATAGACACATTTTTTTTATCCACAATACAACTTAATATCACTTTCAATACATTGACTTTTAGAACAAACAAGTGGATTCACTTTGCAATCCATCAGAGCTCGAGGAATGTGATTCCTTGACTGAAGATACTGCTTTTATGGTCAGAATTGATTTGCGCAACGGACAGACTTCTCAAAAAGTAAGTGTGGACAAAAGTGCAACTGTGTTTGAATTTTACATTTCTGGTTTTGATTATAACATAACACCAGTTGAAATTTAATATTGTCACAGGGTAACCTGGTACATTGAAGTACTATAGCGGGCTAATGAATTGTTTTGCTATGAATGAGAACGAGGCTTAACATTGAAAACAGATTAATCGGAAGCTTGAACTAAGTAATCATTTTTAAGTGATGCTTTTTTGTCATCGTTTAGAAATTTCAAAAGCATCGGTGATAGAGCTTTTACGACGTCGGCGAGCGCTTACGGTTAATGAGAACACATTAAAAATTGTGTTCCCGAATTTTTTGTGAGATCGCGGAACATCGGCGCTGCCATCGCAAGAACCAAAAACGTTTGTTTCTTGCGATCATCGTCGATCATCGCCGATCATCGCCGATCATATCCGAGTGCTACTTGCTTAAAAAATCTTTTAGAACAAGAATCTGTTGAGTTGGGCGACTTCGGCGACAACTTATATGATAAAAAATTGGATTTGCCCAGAAATTATCAACTTTAGATTAAAAGGAGCAATTTTTTTCTTTGGTATTAATATCAAAGTGCGTTGACTAATATTTCCACGCCGATTTATGAGAACGTTTCGTGAACTGGCCATCACCGACCATCAGCGATGAACGTCGCCGGTACTAGCGACGCTTTGCGATGAACGAGAACTAGGCTTTAGTATCAATTACCTGTGGTTTATTTCCATTAGACAAGTCTCTCTACTCACCAATGGTTATTTAATGGTTATTTATCATTGATTAGTCTGTGTCTATCAATTACCTGTGATTTATTTCCATTAGACAAGTCTCTCCACTCACCAATGGCTATTTAATGGTTATTTATCATTGATTAGTCTGTGTCTATCAATTACCTGTGATTTATTTCCATTAGACAAGTCTCTCTACACCAATGGCTATTTAATGGTTATTTATCATTGATTAGTCTGTGTCTATCAATTACCTGTGATTTATTTCCATTAGACAAGTCTCTCCACTCACCAGTGGCTATTTAATGGTTATTTATCATTGATTAGTCTGTGTCTATCAATTACCTGTGATTTATTTCCATTAGACAAGTCTCTCCACTCACCAATGGCTATTTAATGGTTATTTATCATTGATTAGTCTGTGTCTATCAATTACCTGTGATTTATTTCCATTAGACAAGTCTCTCCACTCACCAATGGCTATTTAATGGTTATTTATCATTGATTAGTCCGTGTCTATCAATTACCTGTGATTTATTTCCATTAGACAAGTCTCTCCATTCACCAATGGCTATTTAATGGTTATTTATCATTGATTAGTCCGTGTCTATCAATTCTCTGTGATTTATTTCCATTAGACAAGTCTCTCCATTCACCAATGGCTATTTAATGGTTATTTATCATTGATTAGTCCGTGTCTATCAATTCTCTGTGATTTATTTCCATTAGACAAGTCTCTCCATTCATCAATGGCTATTTAGTGGTTATTTATCATTGATTAGTCCGTGTCTATCAATTACCTGTGATTTATTTCCATTAGACAAGTCTCTCCATTCACCAATGGCTATTTAATGGTTATTTATCATTGATTAGTCCGTGTCTATCAATTACCTGTGATTTATTTCCATTAGACAAGTCTCTCTACTCACCAATGGTTGTTTACCAAAGCCATGAAACAACATCAGGCACCAGCATTTTGTATCAGGCACGACGTCGACGCTCTCATCTGGCAACCATCGAACGACGGCCGTGGTAAGGTGACATGGGATCACATTGGTACTTTGGACGCATTTGGCTTTGTCCATGCTTCAAAAAGGAGCAAAAGTTCACTTCGTGTTCACCAGACATGCGTTATGCGGTCATATGTGATGCAAAAAATCTTGTATTTACATACCACAGGCATTCGGATAAAGATGCTGCACATGCTAAGCAGAAGTTGTTGCGCTTGGATGATGTGGGATCTGATGGGATCATCGGTATGCAGGCATGTAATGATGTTATCTTTGTTTTGGGCAAAGAAAGACTGTTTTCTGTTACTTTCTAAATCATTCGATATTTTCAGGTACGTTTAGCAATTTTTCACGTATCCGCTGTAGCTCATTCAGTTTAAATAGTCCGAATTTTTTGTCTTTCTTTGCGAAATGAATTTTATGTCATTTGTATTGGTTTATCACCGTTGCATGCTGGGACTCAGAATGTTTCCGTAGCATTTTCCCGCGCAAAAAGAGAGCAAAACTTAGAAGCGCGTTTATCTACATGAAGTAAACGACGTATTTGTAAGGAATGCCAAATTCTTCGAGATCGATGGACTGTTTCAACGTTCAGTCTTGTGCACGTTTTGAAACATGTTCTGAGTTTTAGCATGTGATGTATTACACATCCATTGTACGACAGTCTTGATTTTATTATGGCAAACTGTTCCTGCACAAGTTTTGCTGGCAGGACAAAACAATGGATATCACACGAACAGCAGTAGACCTCAAGACCTTTACCAAGCACTTGAAAAGCACATGTGAAAATTTTTTTAACGAAGCCTGTATATGTAATTTTTTTTCGCATTCATGTTTTGTCTAAACATTATATTATTTGTTGAGCTTATAATACTTATATCCTCTAGTTGGAAGAATAGGTTTTTGCTTTTGAATGATAGGATACGGTAGCAAATTGCTACTGTATTAAAATATAAAAGGAACATAATACGATTCCCATGCGTGGAAATGGTATTATTTAGCTCAGTATGCATCACAATGCCAACACTTAAGAAAACAGCGTTATTTGACATGCAAGCAAACGATGATTGGTTAGATATGTATTATAATCTTAATTATTAATCGAATTTCAATTGTGAAATGTGTGTGAATTGCGATTCGCCGTCATTCTTCGAACAAAGTCTCGTTAGCGGTGCATCGTCCGCAACTTTTGCACGTATTTTCCCCTTCGTTTCACCAAAATGAGAGAAATTGTTCATCTTCAAGCTGGGCAGTGCGGCAATCAAATCGGAGCAAAGGTAAAATCAAAAGTCTTTGTGCTACTGAAATTTTTCTGAATTTCTCTCGACTATAATCTATATATATTTTAAATATGATCTGATTTTACTAGTTTTGGGAGGTCATCTCTGACGAACATGGCATCGATCCTACAGGAACTTATCACGGAGATTCCGATCTTCAACTGGAAAGGATTAATGTTTATTACAACGAGGCTACGGGTAAACACGCTTCACGGCTGCGTTGTACCGAACTCCCTTTAAATGAAGTAACTTTCCGTTTTTTGTGTGGATTTTAGGAGGGAAGTATGTACCTCGAGCCGTTTTGGTAGATTTGGAGCCGGGGACCATGGATTCTGTTCGATCTGGTCCATTTGGGCAAATTTTCAAACCGGATAATTTTATATTTGGTATGTGTTGAAAGGCAGCTGCATTTGAATGGGGTGTGTGCATCTTACGTGACAGCTTGGCCATGCATTGTATGAAAATGTCACTTATGACAGGGCTGTAAATTCTACAAAATCATCTTACGTACATAACTTTGTGACTTTGTTGATAGGCAAAATTTGATTTGATCTTTCTTTTTTGGTGACAGAGTTATGACTGGCAAGGCCACATTCCCATAATCAGGTGTTCCCTTTTATTTCAGGTCAAAGTGGTGCAGGTAACAATTGGGCTAAAGGACATTACACAGAAGGAGCTGAGCTCGTGGATTCTGTCTTAGATGTTGTCAGAAAGGAATCTGAAGGTTGTGATTGTCTGCAGGGATTTCAACTTACACATTCCCTTGGTGGTGGTACAGGTTCCGGTATGGGTACCTTACTTATCTCAAAAATCCGTGAAGAATATCCTGACAGAATAATGACAACATTTAGTGTGGTACCTTCACCCAAAGTGTCAGATACTGTTGTTGAACCGTACAATGCAACCTTGTCTGTTCATCAACTGGTTGAAAATACAGATGAATCTTTTTGTATTGATAATGAAGCTTTATATGATATCTGCTTCCGTACACTTAAATTGACAACCCCTACATATGGTGATTTGAATCATCTTGTCTCGGCTACTATGAGCGGTATAACAACTTGCTTGCGTTTTCCTGGTCAGGTATGTTTTTATTCTCAAGAGATAATTTTCTTATTTGCATAAATTAGACTTTCAAATTTGCCTCCTTCTGCATTAGTGATTAATTTTTAATTTGAGTGACGTCCTCAACACTAGACAATTTTTTACAATAAATTTTTTTCCTGTTATTTCTAAGTAAAACATTAATTAATTGGTTTTAAAATATGTTTAGTTGAATGCCGACTTGAGAAAATTAGCTGTAAATATGGTTCCATTCCCTCGACTTCACTTCTTCATGCCTGGTTTTGCACCTCTAACAAGTCGTGGTTCTCAACAATACAGAGCTCTCACTGTCCCCGAACTCACTCAACAGATGTTTGATGCAAAGAACATGATGGCTGCTTGTGATCCACGTCATGGACGCTACCTAACTGTTGCTGCCATGTTCCGAGGCAGAATGTCCATGAAGGAAGTTGATGAGCAAATGTTAAATGTCCAGAACAAGAACAGCTCATACTTTGTTGAATGGATTCCTAACAACGTGAAAACAGCTGTCTGTGATATTCCACCAAGAGGTTTAAAGATGTCAGGCACCTTTATTGGCAACAGCACTGCTATCCAAGAATTGTTCAAGAGAATCAGTGAACAATTCACGGCTATGTTCCGTCGCAAAGCTTTCCTTCATTGGTACACTGGAGAAGGCATGGACGAAATGGAGTTCACAGAGGTAATGGAATTGATTTTAAGAAAGTTGTCACTGAAAAACATCTTACTTCAGCACGAGTCTCGAAATTTTTTTACTAAGATCGTTTTTTAGGCCGAGTCCAACATGAATGACTTGGTGTCAGAGTACCAGCAATATCAAGAAGCCACAGCTGAAGAGGAAGGAGAATTTGAAGAAGAGGAGGAAGAAGAAGAAGCTTGAGTATCTATATTAGACGATGAATGTTGTATTTATATTTCCTGAAAAGATTGCTTATTTAAATGGTTAAATAAATGCTGTAATTTCTGATGTTGTCTAAGTTTTTATTGCACTAGCTATGTGCCTTACTTGTTTCACAATGTTTTGTGAGATCCTGAAGATTTCATCGATTTAGTGCGAGTTTCTCTTGAGATATCTTACACCGCTTCATATCGACTTGATGCATTTAAATTCTTGTAGTTCGCCTCCGAGGGGTTCAATGTGCCGAGTCTATATCCCGAAGATTTCATTCATATAGTGCAAATCTCTCTTGAGATATCATGTTTTGGACATTAGGAATTGCAAATTTGGATAAAAACGCCAGTTTTCAAGACATTCATTTCCGACATTTGAAAACAAGTGCGCGTCATATGTACTTGACGCAATTGTTTTTCCAGTTGAAAGTCACCTTATTTTTGAAGAAAAAACTTGGTGTATTTGAGGCGACATTATGGCAATATCGCGATGCACTAGTTTGGGGAATTGTTTCTCGATGCGAAAGATAAAAGATGGCAAAAGCACAAAAGACTACAGTTTATGTTGATTACAGACAATACAAATGTTCCATGCCAACTACAGCCTTATTTGAGTGGACCGAATATAATATGGAAATTACAGGAAAACAAAAGCGTCATACACTTTCTTACGGTGCATGCGTGCATTATAAATAAATATTGCCATGTACAAAAGAGGGTTTGTCTCTTCACAGTGCACACGAGTCGCTGACAGTGAGGTACTCAGGTGAACGTCTAGTTGATTAAAAACCGAAAGGAAAATTACAGTGGTACGATGCGAGAAATAGTTCATCTTCAAGCCGGTCAATGTGGTAACCAAATCGGAGCGAAGGTGAAAACATTTTTAGTACTTTTTAAAGAAAGAAAAAATAGTTAATTATCAACTGCTTTCATAATTTCCGGACATTTCGAAAGGTTTCTCGTGCGATGTGACACTTTGTATTATTCACAGTTTTGGGAGGTCATCTCTGACGAACACGGCGTTGATCCGACTGGTGCTTATCAAGGAGACTCCGACCTTCAACTTGAAAGGATAAGTGTTTATTACAACGAAGCTGCCGGTAGATGCAGTTTTTACAATTATATACCGAGATTTTAGTTGCAATTATGCCAACCGATATCAGCCCGATCTTAATTATTCAAATTTGAAACACATCTTTTGTCATTGCTAATTAAGGTGGAAAATATGTCCCTCGAGCAGTTTTGGTGGATTTGGAACCGGGAACGATGGACTCAGTACGTTCTGGACCGTTCGGACAAATATTTAAACCAGATAATTTCGTTTTTGGTGAGGAACACTTCGTTTTCGTGTGACAGGTGTTGCGGTCCAATATATGATTTTAATTTTTTTGATAGATGACTACCGCTCCGGAGGGGGGGTATTTGCATGTCATTAAAACTACTCATCACGCCATTATTCAAAGTTGAATGTTAGACTATTTATTTATTTCAGGTCAGAGTGGGGCAGGTAATAATTGGGCTAAAGGACATTACACAGAAGGAGCAGAGCTCGTGGACTCTGTCTTAGATGTTGTCAGAAAGGAATCTGAAGGTTGTGATTGTCTGCAGGGATTTCAACTTACACATTCCCTTGGTGGTGGTACAGGTTCCGGTATGGGTACCTTACTTATCTCAAAAATCCGTGAAGAATATCCGGACAGAATAATGACAACATTTAGTGTGGTACCTTCACCCAAAGTGTCAGATACTGTTGTTGAACCGTACAATGCAACCTTGTCTGTTCATCAACTGGTTGAAAATACAGATGAATCTTTTTGTATTGATAATGAAGCTTTATATGATATCTGCTTCCGTACTCTTAAGTTAACTACCCCTACATATGGTGATTTGAACCATTTGGTTTCAGCTACCATGAGTGGTATTACCACTTCCCTAAGATTTCCTGGTCAGGTAGGTTGTTTAATAAAGCTATCTGCATTTCTATCTCTATATTTATTTAAGTTTGACAGATGTTGATGTGTTTTGATATAGTTGAATGCTGATTTGAGAAAATAAATTTTTTTCCTGTTATTTCTAAGTAAAACATTAATTAATTGGTTTTAAAATATGTTTAGTTGAATGCCGACTTGAGAAAATTAGCTGTAAATATGGTCCCATTCCCTCGACTTCACTTCTTCATGCCTGGTTTTGCACCTCTCACAAGTCGTGGCTCTCAACAATACAGAGCTCTCACTGTCCCCGAACTCACTCAACAGATGTTTGATGCAAAGAACATGATGGCTGCTTGTGATCCACGTCATGGACGCTACCTTACTGTTGCTGCATTGTTCCGTGGTAGAATGTCCATGAAGGAAGTTGATGAGCAAATGTTAAATGTCCAGAACAAGAACAGCTCATACTTTGTTGAATGGATTCCTAACAACGTGAAAACAGCTGTCTGTGATATTCCACCAAGAGGCTTAAAGATGTCAGGCACCTTTATTGGCAACAGCACTGCTATCCAAGAATTGTTCAAGAGAATCAGTGAACAATTCACTGCTATGTTCCGTCGCAAAGCTTTCCTTCATTGGTACACTGGAGAAGGCATGGACGAAATGGAGTTCACAGAGGTATAAGAATAGTGGTTTTTAATGATAGATATTTGGTAAATGGCTGAATAGATTTGTTTCTCTAAATATAGGCTGAGTCCAACATGAATGACCTAGTGTCAGAATATCAACAATACCAAGAAGCCACAGCCGAAGAGGAAGGAGAATTTGAAGAAGAGGAAGGCGAAGAAGAGGAAGTAGAATAAGAATATACTTCAAAATGAATATAAATTAACATGATTGAATTTGTTGTAAATGTTATTTTTGTACTTCAACCTTTGTGCTTTAAGTGATGTTTCTTAACAAGAAATTAATTACTAATCTCTCATTTGGTTTTGTTGCAAATCTTGTGTAATGGAAGAAGGTCTTTATTTAAGCAGTTTACTGCTTTTAATCCGTTCTTATGTTGTTTTGGACGACTTTCCATTAAGGTTTGGGAATACTCGCAAAATAGTGTGTTGTGCAGTGTTTGCATTCAATGTTCTTACAAGATTACAATCCTGAGTGAGGTCTTGTTTAGTTTAAGTAAATAAAATATACTTATATTTAAGTATAGACTTTTCAATGGAGTGAAGCGAACTATTAGCTGTTGTACGATTTCTGAAATGCACACGTACTTTTAGTAATTTCTATGAATTGTAATTTAGAGCATTTTGACGGATGGTAAACAGTGAGAAAGTGTTCACAAAATGGCAGCTCTTGCCCTGGCATCAGAGTTTGATAATTGCAGCATATACGATATTCTTGAACAACCACGCAACTTATGTGGTGATTTCGAGTTTGAAAAAGGTTTCGTCTTTCCACCTGTTCAAAATGTAAGTTGTTTTCACAGAAAACCAACTACATTTAACATTGTGTAAATGGTTAAAATTTCGATTCTTTTTGACCAGAAACAACCTTATCCACTGACTTTTCATTTCAGCCTGCTCAGTTCCTGAGTCAATACACAAGTGGTGATGACAACATAAAAATAAACTTCGCTCACGGTACAACAACTCTGGCTTTCAAATTTCAGCATGGTGTTATTGTTGCCGTTGACTCTAGAGCAACAGCAGGCTCTTACATAGGTAAGCAGCACTTGTTACATCAAAGATCCGGGTTTTGTAAAGTGCACATAAAATCTTCCCTCTCGTTTTTTTCAGCATCTCAAACTGTGAAAAAGGTTATTGAGATTAATCCGTACCTTCTTGGTACCATGGCTGGTGGAGCAGCAGATTGTTCATATTGGGAACGAGTTCTTGCTGAACAATGCAGGTACTTATATTCAATTTTAGAATTTTGATTTTTTAATGTGCTCATTTCTTGTACGATAAATTTCTTGTGTTCATTTTAGGATATATGAACTACGAAACAAAGAACGTATATCAGTTGCAGCCGCATCAAAACTGCTTGCAAACATGGTTTATCATTATAAAGGAATGGGATTATCTATGGGTACCATGATTTGTGGTTGGGATAAACGAGTAAGCTTCATGCATCATCTCACACCAAGTTTTAGAGCATCTTGATACTTTCTATTGAATGTTGAACCATAATTAAACAGTAAATGGTTTTTGTGCACTGCAAAGGAAGCTTTCCCATTCTTTTGTAGCTCATTTTGACAACGCTGGGCCCAATTGTAAACATTACCAATTTAATGATCTGTTTATTACACTAAGCAGCTTTCAAAATCATGGCCAAAGTGTATAAAATGTTTTGAAGAATGATTAGTAAGTCATGTGAAAGTTTCTCCCAAATTGGATTTCTATGTATTTTCACAAGAATGACCTGTGAAAAAAGGTTGTAGATTATAGATTTTATACAGTGCTGTAGAAATAAATTTATCAGATGGGGGGCTCTCTTGATGTTTTTGTCAATAGTGCCCTTTTAAAATTACCCATTTCAAAGGTAGAAGGGGGGCTCCTTCCCCAGGTGTCCCCCTTGTACAGCACTGACTTTATATGCATCGTGCTTCTATGGCATGATCACTAAACATTTTTTTCTCTGCCAAGGGTCCCGGCCTGTACTATGTTGACAGCGATGGCAGTCGTTTGTCTAATAATATCTTTTCTGTTGGATCTGGTTCCACCTTTGCTTATGGTGTGCTGGATAGCGGTTATCATCATAATCTCTCTGTTGAAGAAGCATATGATTTAGGAGAGAGGGCCATTTATCATGCAACACATAGAGATGCTTATAGTGGGGGTGTTGTGAACAGTAAGTTATGTTAAATGTTGTCAATGAATATGCTGGAGAGATTTGTTTATTTTGTAACACATAAACAGGCATAGAGCAGGGGGGTGTGAACAATGAATAATGTAACATGTAGTCAATGCAATTATGCTGGAGAGGGTCATTCCTTGTGTAATATATGAAATATATAAATACAAATTTATTTGCATGAAATAAATAATATTGTGAGACCATCCAGCACGCTGTGTTCCATGTCTTACGGCGATCATCACGTGAAGCTATGATTAATTAATAATTAAGAATTAATTAATAATTATTTAAGTCGTTAATAATAATCCTATGGAGTAACATGTGTTTCATCTTTTATTTTATATTATGCTATACGCTCCGCTTCAGCGTTGAGCACTCCATGTATAAAATTTTGTTTGCATTTGCTACAGCTTTCACCACAATAATCTTCTTTGTTCTATAGATCTTGCCTCACATTTTTCTCATTTCAGTGTATCACATGAAGGAGACAGGCTGGATTAAGGTCTCTCAAAATGACGTTCGTGATCTGCATTACAAATATCAAGCAGAGAAGAAAAAATGACATTTTTTTCAAAGGTTTGTAGGTTAGTTTCGCATGGTTTGTCGGCTACACTTCATTAAATTGTTCTCGTAATTCTTCAAATTCTTTTGCGTTTATTTGTCGTATCTGTTGTAGGTTAGTTTCACATGGTTTGTCGGCTACACTTTATTAAATTGTTCTCGTAATCCTTCATATTCTTTTGCGTTTATTTGTCGCATCTGTTATGACCATGTTTCTCTCTGATTCTTTATGGGTCATATGGTGTTAACAAAAATGCTCAAATTTATACACTCCGTAGTTGCATTTTTGTATAAAAAAGCAGCCTAGTATAGACACAAACAAGATAGGAAAAGAGCAAAAAAATATACATATGAAGTAGAAATTTTAACGCCAAAGTACACTAGCAACATTAGTGAAATATACCATGATACAACACATCTCAAATTTGTATCCAACACCATGGCGGATAGTTTGTAGTGGCTGTATTGTAGCATTAATCATTGGCTAGATTACCAAAACCACATGAGACTGTTTATTGAAAAAAATCACATCTAAATATTAAAAAAAGTGTTAGTCTAGAAAACTAATTATAATTCTACTTTAATTACATTTCGTCCCGCAAAGATATACGTTCACATGTAAAAGCGGTTTCTCTCACAAAAATATATCACACATTGCCAAAAGTGTTGAAAATTTTATCGTCAAGAATTACGCAGAGGATTTTCTTGCTTTACTTATACACTGTTGGTAGAATTCTCGTGTATTGCTGGGTCTAAAATGTTGAGAAAGGGAAATGAAGGAGGTCGATAAGAAATTCACGAAATTGTTACTTCTGGAAATTTTATAAGAAATTTAGAAAATTTTTACTCTAATAAATTCTATGGTAAGCATTTACAAAAAATAAAATTATCAAATGATCACTTTAAACGGTAATGTTATTTATATATAAAAATAGACTAAGCAAAATAACGACTTTATCTTCGACTCACCCGCGGGTTTTGCACGGCAAGGATGTGCGATATTTTCACGAATTTACCATGATGCTTCAGGCAACGAAAGTACGCTCGGTCACCTACGCGTCCATTTGTATCCCCGGCTAAAATCAAGGCCAAAGGTAATAGCATATAATTAGCCAACTGGGGAGAGGAGGGGTACTTGGTTACGTCTGAACAAAGGAAGTGTAATATAACTATACTGATCTATGTATTTATTTATTACCTGGAATGTCTAACTTTAAACCAGCATATATTCCCGGTTTGAAATTTGAATGATAAACTGGACCAATATATTTAACAGTAGCAGGAACATTTTGCTTTGTATCTGAAAGATATGAATAAGTTCCTTAGTTTTCCCAGGCTCTCTGGTGTACATGCCTCAAAATAAGCAGCCTGAGAACGAGGTTGCACGGAATATGTCCATTATCCATAAAAGGTAATGTCTTACCGTCCACAGTCAGCTCGAAAATCACACGATCTCCAAGTTTTACGTACTGCATTGCAAACTGGTCAGCGGTCACGTTGTCGCTCTCATGCTCCCAGCTCAACTTGCGTTTCAGACAGTCAGCCAAGACTTGTTTAGGAACCCAGTCTTTCGTGTCGAGTTCGGCTCTGTGATTGATCGAAAGGGCTCGGTTTCCGTAGGTAGATTTTGGACGATTGGCCAGGATGGATAGATGTGTTCTTGCCTCGCCGACTTTTTCACTCATGTCGCCAACGTTATCCTAAAATATAACAGTGTGATGTAAGGAGTTATAGAGCTTCTTGTCGGGGACGGTGATGAAAAGTGTCTTATCAGATAAAAAGGAGCACGTCAACCTCGGATTCATTGTTATTTGTAATATGGACACGATATCTTGTCTCCCTTTTCACCGAGGGTCTTCGTCTTGGTGGTGGTATTCCTTGTGGTGGTGATAGCAAGTCTTTGTATTTGTCTAACTGACTTGGCCATGTTTTTGAAGGCCGTATGCGTCGGCCACCGTAACTGTAAGGACTGGGGGCTGTACTGAAAATTAACAGAATGTACATTAATTGTGAGTGCTATGTAAATGCGTCTGCCACCGTAACTGTAAGGACTGGGGACTGTACTGAAAATTAACAGAATGTACATTAATTGTGACTGCTATGTAAATGCGTCTGCCACCGTAACTGTAAGGACTGGGCGCTGTACTGAAAATTAACAGAATGTACATTAATTGTCACTGCTATGTAAATGCGTCTGCCACCGTAACTGTAAGGACTGGGGGCTGTACTGAAAATTAACAGAATGTACATAAATTGTCACTGCTATGTAAATGCGTCTGCCACCGTAACTGTAAGGACTGGGCGCTGTACTGAAAATTAACAGAATGTACATTAATTGTCACTGCTATGTAAATGCGTCTGCCACCGTGACTGTATGGACTGGGGGCTGTACTGAAAATTAACAGAATGTACATTAATTGTCACTGCTATGTAAGACTAGATACAACCATTTGCAATTGACCTGCAGCGTGCATAAATTAACCGTGCGGCGTGCATAAATTAAACGTTTGTTATAGTTATATAAAACCTGATGTTACTAGCGGCTAACTAATTGTTGCTAAGGCTTGCACGTGAAGTAACGAAAGCCGTTATTTTAGTAGTAAACAACCGTACTATGTTGAATTTTAGCAAGTACAGAAGGACATAAAAACAGCGAAGCTCTATCGTTGGATTTTTGGTGAAATATTATAAACAAAAACATTAGAGTACGCGGAAATGTTATGGATGAGACATGGTGTATCTTCGTTGTCTTGGTCGTAGGTTGTCCGCACTTTGTTATGCAATGCTATCTCATAGTTACGCCTTAGCAACAATCAGCCGTTGGTAACATCAAGTTTTGAAACTATGACAAACGTGTAATTTATGCACTCCGCACAGTAAATTTATGCACTCCGCACGGTAAATTTATGCACTCCGCACGGTGTTATGCACTCCGCACGGTAAATTTATGCACTCCGCACGGTAATTTATGCACTCCGCACGGTAAAGTTATGCACTCCGCACGGTAAATTTATGCACTCCGCACGGTAAATTTATGCACTTCGCACGGTAAATTTATGCACTCCGCACGGTAAATTTATGCCACTCCGCACGGTAAATTTATGCACTCCGCACGGTAAATTGCAAATGGCTGTACTAGCTTGCATAAACTACTTTGTTTCATGTACATCTTTGCCGACTTTGAATGCCTCGTTGTACCGCAAGTTCATGCTATTATTTTGTGTTTACTTAATCAAATTTGTGAAGTGTCTAATTCAAGTTTATTGTGTATAGTCCGACACATACCTTGGTCTTTTGTTTCTCGAACGTCCATCTGAGTGGATAATTTTTTTCAACGCCTCTTGAAGTTTCTTACAATGTTCTTCTAGTTCCTGTATGGTGACCGTCTGTTCTTCAACATACAGTTCGTTATCAATTGCTTCGATCTTTGACGCTTCCAAATCTGATTGAAGTTTATCAATCTTTCAGTAAGTTCCTGGAAGAGTTGTAGAGAGAGAATTCTTTTTGGTTATTCTTGTTTTGTCACTGGATAAGTAAACGTCTTATCCATTATGAAATGATACTAGAAAATTCAAAACTATCGTCGTGTGGTGTGGTGTGGTGTGGTCTTGTGTGGTCTTGTGTTGTGTTGTGTTGTGGTGTGTTGTGTTGTTGTGGTGTGGTGTTGTGGTGTGGTGTGGTGTGGTGTTGTGGTGTAGTGTTGTGTTGTGATGTTGCATGGTCTTGTGTTGTGTGGTGTTGTGTTGTGTTGTGTGTGGTGTGAGTTGTGTGGTTGTGTTGTGTGGTGTGTGTGTGGTGTGGTGTTGTGTGGTGTGGTCTTGTGTGGTGTGGTCTTGTGTGGTGTGGTGTGTGGTGTGGTGTTATGTGGTGTGAGGTTGTGTGGTGTTGTGTGTGTGGTGTGAGGTGGTGTGGTGTCGTGTTGTGTGGTGTGGTGTGAGGTGGTGTGGTGTCGTGTTGTGTGGTGTTGTGTGGTGTGGTGTGGTCTTGTGTGGTGTGGTGTTGTGTGGTGTTGTGTGGTCTTGTGTGGTGTGGTATGGTGTGGTCTTGTGTTGTGTGGTGTTGTGTGGTCTTGTGTGGTGTGAGGTTGTGTGGTGTTGTGTGGTGTGAGGTGTGTGTGGTGTTGTGTTGTGTGGTGTCGTGTGGTGGGTGTGGTGTTGTGTTGTGTGGTGAAGTGTTGCGTATGGTCGAGTGGTGTTGGAAAAGAAATCCTGTGCAAAAACTATTTCAAAAAGTTACAAGTTGAGCAATTCCTGTACCGCTTTTCCTTTCAAGGTTTCATCCAAAGATGATTTATGATTACGCAGTTTCTCCGTGATGGCATTTTTTTCACTTTTCAATGCTATGATGTTTTCCTTTAACGATTCTGCTTCTCTTCTTAGCTGTTCAGTATTCTCGATGTTTAATACAAGATCCTGAAAGTGTTAATTCAGAAATGAACTTTGCATATTGACATAATGAGACACGAGGAAATACCAAATGTGTAGAAAGAAGAACTAAACGGAATACACGTTTTCGAGAAAAGATGAAGGATTTTCACCTTTTGATAAGATTCGGAGTTCTTGATTAAAACACTATGCTGCATCTCTTTCTCATGAATTATCTTCGTGTACATCTAAAGTTAATGCAAATTCTTTGTTATGGTTTCGTACAAATGCATGGATATGAAGGTTCAATATTTGTTTGTAAATGTAGATCGTCCAGGTTGGTATAGTCCTGAGAAGGACTGTTTTTGTTGTTGTTGATTGACGTTTCGACAACCTTAGCGGTAGTCATCTTCAGAGTCAAATGAGGAGTAAACGTCAGGTTAGCCGTATTTGTTATCTGGTTCTTACGTCATTGTATTGTGTGTACAGGAAATGTGTATTGTCATTGTGAACTAGTGTAAAGTGAAATTACACACTGTTGACTGACGTTTACTCCTCATTTGAATCTGAAGATGACTACCGCTAAGGTTGTCAAAACGTCGGTCAACAACAACAAAAACAGTCCTTCTCAGGACTATACCAACCTGGACGATCTACATTTACAAACATGGAATGATACTCCCGGGTTCAAACCATTTACTTTAAGGTTCAATATTTGTATAAATTCTCACCTCTTGTGTATTGGAATGCTTTCTATCAAGCTCTTTAAATCTTTGTTCATTATCTTCAAGTTTCTCCTTGGTTAGCTGTAATTGATAAAAGTTGAGTTATGGCACTTTCAACAGCATGAAATCAACGTCAATCATTGTTTGCGCACTGCTATCTTTATTTTACCTTAAGGGCGTCTTTGAGTCCTGTTATTTCCAACTGCAGCGTTTGATTTTTTTTCCCGCGTCTACTTGACAACTTTCTGTATTTATCAATTTTAAAAGTACCTCGTTCAGTGTTGAAATGATAAGCTGTTGCTGGTTGACTTCGATCCAAAACATAATTTTGTCATTTTGCACTTACTGTTGATTATTCAATTCTTTGGTCGCTTCCTTTAGCTCAAAATTAAGCTTCACCGCTTTTTCATTTTCTCGTTCGTATTTCTCTTTCCACGCTTGTGCTTGCTCGGCAAGATCGTCACATTTAGCGTCGCTACGTGTCGTTTTCTCTTCGGTGTGAGCAAGCTTGATCTTAAGATCGGTGATCTGTTCTTTTAACTTGTCAACCGTTTCAAGTTCATCCACCTCTGACAACATAAACATTTGAAATTTACAGTACTGCTATAGACCTCTTAGACTTGCTCAAATGGATAATCATTAAAACTAGTGCATGTGTGATTATTGAAATTTAAAGAAGTTATCAAGCTATTCCTGACCTGCATTGTGTTTTTTTAGCAGTTCAACAAGTCTCCTGGATTCCTCTGTCGCTTCCTTCCATTTCTTCACCAGGGCATCTTTTTGTCCGAACTTATAAAAGTACAAAGTTTTTCACAATCATTATTACAATGGCGTATTTTGGAAAACTCAAAATTCCTACCAACTTATCGACGGCTTCCAAAGCCTTGATTGCTTCTCTATAATCGTTCGTCAACTTTTCCTTATCAGCAGATGTGGCCTTAAGGTTATTCTGCATGTCAAATATGACCTCCTGTGACTTTAACATACCAAGTAGATGTTTTTCAAGCTCCTCGTTTCTTTGCAGCATCCTCTCCTCAATAATTTGACGATGGCTTGAATTTTCTTCCAGTTTTTGAAATTGCTCTTTGAGACTTTCATTCAGCGATTTCAACTGTCGAACTTCGGCGGTTTGCTCCGCGTTCGAGGTTTGTAAATCCGAAAGTTTCCTCTCAAGATTTAGGATACTCTCCGAATTCGCGGGTGTGCTCGTCGTTGGTAGTGGAATGCTACCTTTTGTATTTGTTGTTTCGGGTCGAGTGTTGGCTGTAAGTTCCTGCATTGTGTTGTAAAGCGAAGTTTCGCTATCATGAGCAAGTTGACCTGGAGTCACTGAAATGATTTTACGCGTATTTTCTTCGCCATGATCTTCACTTTTGTTTTGTTCTTCTTCATTCGCCTTCGCTTCATCATGTTTATACTTTTCGGCATTCTCTGATATTTCATTGATAATTGTATTTGTATCCTCTTTTTGCAAATGACTGCTGTTTTCACTGCTTTTTACATCGTCTTGAGGATATCCTTCTTCGCTACCTTTATTCATCTCTTCATCTATCTTCTCTATCACAGAAGTATTCATAACCCTACTATTTATACCGTCGTGTTTACCCTCATGTGTACCTTCATGTACCACCTCACCGTTTCCCCTCTTATCTTTACCATCTATTTCTTGACTATCACGGACCGTTTCACCGTTATCGACTGTCTTGTGATCCGTCTTTTTTGCTTTTGAGCTTTCACCATTCAATTCATCGTCACGTACGATCTTTTGCAGCTCTGCGAGAATTCTCGTATGATCTTTGTGGTCGGAATCATCACTTCCGGAATTATTCAAATTGCTTTTGATCAAATCGGGAGGATTATTTGAACTCGGTATGATTACCGAACTGTCACCAGTTGAATTTGATGAAGAAGTAGCGGCATTTGATTTTCCAGTTAAACCTCTAGTGTTTTTGCTGTCTAAAGCGAGCTGCCTCTTTAGACGACCATTATATTTACCTCTTATAGGACTTAATTTTTCATTTGGTTTTCCCGGAGTGCCTGCTATATTCACTCTTATAGTTTCTGTCTTACTTTCATTTTCCGTCACTATATCCGCACTGACGCGACTTGCATCTTCTTTCTGCTCAAAACTTGGAGATTTAGTAACAGAGGCTGAAGGTTTTGGTGTGCTAGCGTGTTTTGGTAAAACGTCTTTTTTATTCATTACTACCAATTCGTCACTTTCTGTGCTATCTTCAAGACTTACATCAGAGAGACTCTTTGAATCACTGCTTAAAGAAGACACATCTTCTTCGTCTCCGCTGCTTCCATGATCGCGAGGAAGCATTCCATTTGGAAGTTGTTCTTTCCCTGCGTCTTTCTCGCTAAACTTGAAAGAATTTTTATTAGACTCTTCAGTGATTGCTTCCATTTTTTCCATTTTTTTAAAGTTGTCCAGATCGTTGATGCTACTGGCATGGACTGTACCATTTATATCTTGCACAATATCTAGGAGTAGGAAACATTAGATAAGAATGATACACAAAAAAGATAAGAAGATACAAGCGATGGATTTTTTCAAGTAGAATTTACAATCCCTTTTGATTTGAATCACATGTTCCTCTACATGTGCCACTATATCAGACTGCATTATGGTGTATAAGATACCAATTATTAATAAATTGTATATGGACAGATATATTTGTGGTTAACCAAATGGTCGCGTCCGTTGCCTAGCAGCGAGGAATATAGAAGTTTTTCATAAACTTATGTTCCGAATTGATGCAAATAAGTAAGACGCAAGCTTTATGTTCATGTTCATTATAGCAAAATATCGTCCTTTTGAAATACTAGGTCACAATAGCTCAATTCAGATTGTCCTTTGTTAAAATTCTTCGCGAAACAAATTAAGAAATGGGTTGTAGTTTTCGCGTCCTTTTAAACTTTTGCGTTAGTTCTTTCAAGTCTGTTCGTGCCAAAGAATATGAATAATACCTTCCAAAGATTGCAGGTGCTGTGATTTACTTCTGGAATTTGTGATGGCGTCACGCAAAGCTTGTGCAGTTATAGCTTCTGAAAAGCTGCGCACTCTCTCAGCCACTGTGGAAATTGTCATCGAATATTCATGATTTCAGAAACGTTTAACGTCTTAACCCGAAAGTCAATGTTTTGCCATGGTTGTGCTCCAAACTTGATTTGAGTTTTACAAAGTAAATGGTTGAACGGTCTAGCTAGTCTTGGAATACAAGGTAATGCAGTTCCAGTGAGAATTCAAATTACTCAAATATTCACAACTGCGAAAACTGCGAGCAACTCCGCAGTATTATTACAGACAAATGTGTTCATTTTCGTGAGGAAAATGTCCAATCTTGCTGTTTGTAAATAATTGTTAACAGCACGTCGAGTTCGCGAGTGTAAACAATTTAGCTTAGTTGTTATGACAACGAGTACACTGCTCTTTTGCCTCAACACTGACCTATAAGACACTGTGACGTAGCCAAGTACTTAAGCATTGTTTAATCATGTGGATATCTATGTTTTCTTTACTTTTCTCAACAGCGAAAAAGAAATACAAGCAGTCAATGTTATTTTTGTAGAGTCTGCATTGAAACGTGAAAAAATGAGGAATATATTAATTTAATTAAAATTGACATTGCATGAAGTATTGAAGGTGAATTAAAGATGGCGGATTTGAGAGTGCTTTTCACGTGTTTATATTCATCAGTACCTCGTCAAGGTAACATTCGTAAAAGTACAATTTATTTATGGCAAAGGTTATTTGCTTCGAGTTCATTGCAAGGTAAAGAAAATGAAGAAAAAACATGTGTCAGCATGTTTGAGTTTTACCGGGAAAATCCGACATATTTGAAGAAGCGAAAAGTTAGAAAATTAAAATTTGATATTGAACGTGAACGCGATGTTGAAAATAAGAAAGAGGACAAAGAACCACCCGTAATTGATCCTGAAAAAGCAGAATGGACCGAAGGATGTAAGAGAGTTGGTGCAATTGGTGTAAAATTGGGAATGATGCCCCTGTGGCTGAAGAATGGCAAAGAGTTCCAGTAACATTAGTTCAGGTTACTACTATAGATCAGTTGTTTTTAAAATCTTTGGCATTGATGGTGTACGCTTACTTGTGTCGGTTGAATTATAGATAAAGGACTGTCAGGTTTTGGTGACCAGGTTGTCTCGGACATGTGGTGGTAATGACGATGAGACTGCCTTGGAGGTTGGAGCTGTGAACGAGCAAGATCTTGCAAAGGTAGAAGTTGAGCATTTTATATAGCTAAAACATCAGTAACTAACTTGTTGTTACAATCCAAGATTGATAAAGCTGAATTTGGAAAATTTCTAAAGCATGGTGTTGTACCAAAACAAAAGGTAGCTAGTTTTCCTGTTAGCAAAAGTGGCCTCTTACATCCAGGTAATCATGAAAACTTTATGAAACTATCTGTTTTACATTTATCTCTCTCATATTAGTTAATTTCTCCATTCTAGGCACTGAAATACTTGCTGGTCATTTCTATCCCGGTCAGATTGTCACCATACAAGGGAAAACGTTAGTTTATTATTGGTTGTTTTAAATTAAATTGATTTATGGTATTGAGACTGGTGTTCTGGCAGGGGGGGTGATCCCAAAGGTGTTGATTTTTGGGGGTGTTGAAATGAATATGGGATGTTAAATTTTGAATTTGTTTTAAAAATGCATTTGAAACAAACTTTTATTTCACTTTCTAAGATACAGATGTGCCTGTACCTTCTTGGATTCAAAGTGCAATATTGTTTGGCAGCATTTTAGTAGGAAGCAAATGCACACCACCCCCCTCAGAGAAATTGTTCCGAGCACGCCACTGTCCATTGGTTTCTCCATTACCTAAGATATTTTCCAAGCTTAATGCCCAAGTTTGTCTTTATTAAAGGAAGGACAAGGGATTTCAAGGAGTTATGAAGAGGTGGGGGATGAAAGGTCAACCAGCTTCTCATGGACAAACTAAAACACACAGAAAAATGGGTGCTACTGGGGGTGGAGGGGTAGGTCTTTCAAACATGTTTGCTGTTGATGCTGTTCTTAGTTGGAATATTTAGAAATGTTATGCTTTATTTTGCAATGGTTTTTTTAGACTCCTGGCCGAATTTGGCCTGGTAAAAGGATGCCAGGTCATATGGGAAATAAGAATAGAAGTGTTTTTGGAGTAAAGGTGAGTTTCATTGCTGAAGCCATAACTATTGAATAATGAATTTGACATCAAAATTACTTGGCCATTTTTTATTAACAGATCTATCGCATCAATACCAAGTATAATGTATTGTATGTTCATGGTCAAATTCCCGGTGGAAATGGTGATATTGTAAAGGTAAAGGATGATGTCTCCAAGCATCATAAACCCCCACCTTACCCCACATATTTGCCCCATATTCATGGACCTTTACCTGAAGAGCTTGTAGATGATAGTGTTCATGACTTTGCAAATGATTCAATTAGTTTTAGCAAATAGATGGAACTCGAAAACACTGCAATACATATATTAAAACATATTTATGAAGTTGTTTTTATAGATTAACTGTGCTCATATATTCCGATTGGACTAAAACACATTCTCGTGAAATATTTTCATCCAAAATCATTTTTTGTTCTTCTTGCTTTGAACTTGGATACTATTCTTTTCTCACTTGGTTCACTCTTTAAAAAATGGAAAGCATTAGAAAAAGTTAGTATTCTTAAGGTCATGCCTTAACCATTTTAAGGAGCCTTCTTTCATTAAGCAGGTTATCCATTAAAACCAGTAAAAATGTGGATGATACCTGATTAAGATCCGGTTGTATTTTTAAACTAGAGACATCTTTGTGCTCTACAACAACATCGGAAAATGGCTACAAAGTAAAAAATGAAACATATAATACAACTGAATTGATAGCATTAGCATTACATTAATAACTCTCAATGCATTGCTGGAAGTTGTTGAAATATCAGTCAGAAGCCTGGCTTTATAAATCAAATAAATCATTCAGTTGTTTGCAAACTACACAATTATTTTTTTATGGCAAGTGGCTGGGACTGGCAAAAAGTAATTGATAGCTTGCATCCCATCCCTCTTACACACATCTATTTCTTTTATTCCTCAGTAAGAGAAAAACTCATAACCTGTGGGTTGCGTTGTTGCTTTTTTAAATCATCACTTCTGAAGTATTGGTTATAGATGTCAGCGGGAGAATTAATGAGCTTTTCATCAGTTGGAGCACATTTTTCATCAGAAATCTGAAATTGTATTGGAAAGTCAAAATAGTTATTTTTAAGTGGAAGTGTTCAAAATTCAAGTGATGGTATTTTTACCTTATTATGGGAATGCGTAAAATATATGGTTGTTTTGTTCTCTTTTGGAACTGCTGCAATTTTTTCACGAGGTGTCTCAACAACATCTGTTTTCCAGGAAACTTTTTTCTTGGGATTTTGTTTTTGAGATGGTTCTATTTGAACCTTAGCAGTGTTATTTTGCCTAAATACATTGATTTCTCTTGGTAATTTATCTCCATTGTCTCCTTTGTTTGTATTTGTATCTATTAGAGTGTTTTTACTTTCCATTTCCAAGTGGGATTGTTCTTCTTTCTCAAGTTCATCTAGTCTTGCAAACAGGTTCTGATCATCTTTTGTTAATTTCATTGTCCTGTTACTGGTGCCGGTTTGCAAGTCCACTTTTTTCACACTGCCTTTAGTGGCTTTTGCATGAGCAACTCTTCCTGACTTCTTTGCATCTTAATTCAAAAACAAACATAATGCTCAAAAAAGTTAAAACGCTCTCCTCGCTTCCCCTGTACCTATGAGCAAAAGACAAACCTTGTCTTCTTTTATCTTTAGTAGTTAGTTCTTCTTTTATCTCTTGATGATCAACTTGATTCTGAAAAACAGAATGGACACATAATGTTGACCATGCTTATGTCTATTGTTATTGCCAGCTGGTTTGAGTTTACCTTGACATTTATAATATCTGATGAAAAAGCCATATGGGATAGTATGTTGGAATGTTCTTTTTTTAAATCACCCAAGTATTCTTCCACACCTAAATTTAAGTGACATCTTCAGTTAAGAATTCATATGTTACTTGTCTATTCATATGCAATCAATACTCTTTAGTCGACGCTTTGTGATGTCAACTGCTTGAGAAGCTGATCGTTCCGCAAACCAGTTGTCTCCGAGAAGAACCATGATTTCATTTGTATGTATAAGTTTGCCGGGCATGAATGCCAAAGGGCCAATTGGCACCTAAACAATTGGAAAATTTCCTAGAATATCTACGTAAGGTTAACCTAACTTACTCAACAATTAGTAATGTAAGTTTGTGAGCTAACCATAACATCGTGTGCGGTCTTTTTTGGTAAATCTCGTAGCAATTTTCCGACTGATTCATAATCCTTCTTGAATTTCTCCCTAAGATATAAACTTTCATCAACTAAAAGCAAGCATCAAATTAAATGTACAATTTCATAGCTTGTCCTGTCATACCATTTCCTTATCATGTCATTGCAATTTTGCAAACTCTAAGAAAAAGTGAATGAAACTTTCATAATTTTGATCTTATTAACCAAAATAAATTTTTGTTACTCTATGAAATAAACCAGGACCAACCTTTTCCTGCTCATCTCGCAGTCGCGTTAAACCGCGAAGATCAGACATTGTCGATATAGCCTCATCTGTGGTTAGCCTAGCCACACGTCCACATGCTATAAAATATAAATTATTCGAGTAGCAACCGTTTGTTTACATAGTGTTGTTCAAGATAAAGCAACAGTTGTTGAAGACTTTGAAAATTGTGAACACAAACTCGATTATGCAAAATTATCTTTCGAAAAATTACTACGCCGCTACGCTACGTCGAGACTCGAGCATTGTTGTAACCAAGATGGCAGACAACACGTGAGGATTTTCAATTTTACATTTTCGTACAGTTGGTGCAATACGAACGCCTTACGGTGATGATGCTATCGCGTGATTTTTGCTAAGTTCAATGGAGAACTATGTGTTGTATGACGAACTTGGCCGAGGCAAGTATTCTGTCGTATTTAAAGGACGAAAGAAAGGCTCACTTGAGTATGTTGCTGTGCATTGTGCTGAGAAAGTCAAACGCAAAGAACTTCAAAATATCGTACGTATTACCCACGACGTCTCTCATGATAACATTGTGGCTTTCTACGAATGGTACGAGACAACAAATCACATTTGGATGATTACGGAATTGTGTACGGGACAATGTTTATCTGTTATGTTGGAACAAGATGGTTGTTTTCCTGAAGAAGTTGTTAAAAATTTTGGAATTGACATTGCAAATGGTTTACATTATCTACATGTTATGGGCATACTCTACTGCGACCTGCAGTGTTCCAAACTTATCATGGATGGCTGTGGAAAAGTAAAGTTAAGCAACTTTTCCTTGGCAAGAGTGTGCGAGGAAGAACATGTCGACTTTTTGCAGATGGTGAATTGAACGATGAAAATCGACGACCATCACCCTTGTACATGGCACCAGAGGTCCTGCAAAGTTCTGTTCACGCGGTTTCTAGTGACCTGTGGTCTTTTGGATGTGTTTTGTATGAGTTATTTACAGGATGTTTGCCATTCGAAGCAGAGACATTCTCAGAACTGGTTAACAAAATAATCTGTGAAGATTTTCCAAATCCTAGGCAAGTCATCAACGATGTTGAACTTTATCCAACTAACCATTTCAGTAATTTGTTGCAAAGCCTTTTGTGTAAAGATGTCGGTTCGCGTATGATGTGGAAGGACTTGTTTAATCATCGTTTCTGGGATGGAAGTTTGAGAAAACTGCTGGTTGATGAAAATGTTGATTTGATTGAAGATGAACAATTGGCAATAAATAAACTAAATTTTGAATTCAAGGATAAAGAATCATTTGTAAACGATGAAAAGGAACAAGTCTATGACATTCTCCATGATCTAAAAGCCTTAGCCCAGAAGTCTAACTCAGAATCAAAGAATAATGAACTTGCAGTAGTATCTAGACCAGAAACTGCTCCAGAGAAAAGCAACTCAAATCTTGGTTTGGGAACTTACAAAATTGATCAGTTGCGGCCACACACTGCACAAGCACAAAAACTGAACAAGGCTGTCCACACAGATAGAATTTTAAAGCACAGTAAAAGACAACAATGTGAGAAAGAAAGCTTGAATATAGAAAAGACAAGGCGAAATATTTTTTCCCAAAACAGTGAAATGCAGCTGGAAATAATTCCATTGTTTCAAAACTTGGAAGATGGTGACGTTAGTATTGAAAGTCTGTTGTATCATCCATCAGATTTTGTGTTAACTTCCATTGCTGATAATCCTAAAATAAAGAAAACAGTTATCCCCAAATGGGATGCAAAGATAATGGGTATAACACCATTGGCTGTGGAGAAGCTTTTGAGGTAGAAGATAGTATTCGGATGCAGTTTCTTGACGAGATTTTGAAAGTTCTTGAACAACCTACAAGAAGCACTGGACATACTGTAGGACAAAGGGCCAAACTTCATTGTGCCTCGTATCTTGCTTCGATTGTCAAAAATGTTGATGTTGCAAATCTGTTTGCCAACTCTGATTTGGCTTTTAGGATTGTTCATGTTATCAAAATTTCGCCATCAACAGATTTGAAAGGAAGACTTGGTGAGTGAAAGCTGTTCTCTTTAAATGAATTCGACCGATTTTGCTCTTTGTTGAGTCTTAATGTGTTATAATTCTTTTACCAGGTATGACATTGGGCTTGCTTGCCAGTAATGCAACCATGATTCCAGACGCATTCAAAATGAGCGAGTTGTTCATGGTTTTGTCCGAAACTATGCGAGATAACTTCAGGAATGTCAAGCTAAAGCAATGCCTCTTACCATGCATTGGAGAATTCCTGTTTTATGCTGCTACACAGGAGGAAAATGATGGGAAAATGAACGAGAACTGGGAAGTTCCTGGTAAGCATGAATTGATAGCTATTGTCATGAATTATACCATAAGAATAATTTAGTTTACATTTCACACTGTTAAATGTTTTGGGTGATCATAGCTTTTTGATAATCAGTTTTTGTGAATGGTGATGTTTGAGCATTCTTCTAAAATGAATTTATCATATGTATAAACATTGTGTCTTGCCAGATATTTTGTCAAATTACTCGTGACTCCTGCGTTTGATATATATTTATATGCAACCTAAATACAGCCTACGTGCAGGAGTGACGACCATTCCATATTGGTGATAGCTTGGAGAGCAAATTGTTTTACGCAGATAAATTTAAATATTATTTATTGATGAGAAGAAGAAAATACACAAAAACTACTATTTCATCCCGACAAGCCTGTTTCGTGATTTCTCACTCTTCCGGGGATAATATTTAATATTATCCCATTCGTCGGGATGAAATTGTAGTTTTTGTGTATTTTCTTCTTCTTATCAATATTTATGCTCTGCTCTGCATCGAGCACTGTAATTGCGGAAAATCAAATAAACAAAACTTTCTAAATATTATTTATATATATTATTTTGCCTTTTATTTAGGTATAACATTCACCATTATATTAAAGTGTCTACGTGAAGGTGAAGACAGCATCGTTCAACATTTTGCTGCAAAGACCATTGAGAATGTCGTGACGACCGACACTCAACACACCGAAAAATTTGCTACCGTGGACACAGCTCAGGTATTGCATTGTTGAGTGGGGGCAGGGGGGGGTGTTTGGGTACAGGTTCTCTATTCCTAAAGGGGATACCCATGAGTATAGACGGATATGCTAGTCTGTACATTTAGGTGATGCACTTGATTCTTGAATCGAAACGTTTTTATTTCATATTTTTGTACTGGTAATATGTTTCTCAGATGCTTTGGAAGCTATTCACGCATTGTTCTGGAGATTCACAGAAACTGACGGCCATTTCCGCGCTTGGACGTCTCACCCTTCATTCCGTAATCCTCTTTCAACACATCATCGAGAATGTGGGCCTTCGCACCGTTCTCAATGGCCTGTACAGCGGTTCAAGCAAAGTTCAGCAGGTCATCATAACCATGCTCGCTACATTAGTACTCAAAGGAGCCCATATCAAACGGATTATCGAGGACAAAGAGTTCGTTTTAAAGGTGATGCATTTTCTCGAAAGCTCCTCTATGATCATACGTGGTAAAGCTTTCCTGGCTGTTGCGGCAATGACACGTGAAGACTCTTCTTTATCACACCAACAAAAGCCATTATCTCGCGCTTCCTCGCGTGAACATCGCACCGAAAGTCTAACAATTTCACGTGAAAATCACGTGGCTCTACTCCACTGCTGTAGGGCGAAGCTGGTGACGTACATCGAGCGCGATACCAAGAGACAGACGCCCGGGAAAGCAGACGAGGACTCAGTAGAATATTTGAAACACTGCCTGAGTTTGTGTGTACGGAGTGCATGTAGGTGTGTACCTAAAGTTATTGTAAATCTTGTGAATGCAATGGAGGCTACTTCGGGACGAAAACATCCTTCTGCTACGCTGAGCAAAGAGCTAAAATTTTGCATTCCTCTGTTGTACATTGCTCTGTATTTGGTGACTAGCAACGTTTTCAGGGATAAGGTCGTGAATGATATATTTATTCAGCACATGGGTCAACTGCTCGCGCACGTTTCGGCTATCAACTGGAATGCGCCTATTTATGCTCTCACCTCCACCACACAGCAAGCACCTGGAGACAGCCTGATGAATGTAGTTCTCTCCATTGTCGAAGCAATAGTCCAACATCCCTCAATCTTGTTGCGTTTCCGTGACACGTTTGTGAGTTATGTCATGCCAAACCTTGCGGTACTTTCATCAAGTGAGGCGGGAGATGTACGCATGCTCTGTTTGAAGATGTTTGCTGACATGACAGCAATGTTTCTCGACAGTCAGACATTGGTCGATGACAACGGGAAGCGGACTGCCACGAAGTTAGCCAAGGTACAAGTGAAAATTTCTTATTGTTGTCGAAAGAGAAGACTTTCAAATCATATTAACCTTTTTTTTTATGAAATGTTGGTAAATCAATAATATTTATTTCACAGTTAATCTCGTCTGAACTTCTACCCAAGTACGACAGCATTTTACTCGACCACGGTCCATTACCGTCATATGCCCTAAAATTGTTACTTGCGTTTCTCGAGCATTCTCCGGCATTCTCCGAAGTAGTCATCGACCAGGGTGTAGTTGCCATTCTTGGTGAAATCTTAGAAAGACATGATGGTGACGTATCTGGTTCCACCGTTCAGACCGTTGTTAGCTTATTGGACTGTTTAGTATCGTCTACCGATGACCTCTGGCCTTTATACGAGCAAGGACTTGTAGACCACGTGACCACAATGTTTGTAAGTTCGACCGATTTCATTCAAAGACAGGAGCCAGAAAGGAATTTCTCGGAAGTTATGTTACCGCTGCTTGATGTCGTGCATGGCATGATGAAATATTCTTCGAAGGTGAGATAGTATTGGATTCTCTCGATTTAATAGTGGTTCATCTGTAGGACTAATTTTCAGGAAAGTGTTTTAGGAGAAAGGTGTCGTCAATTTTTCCATTAGCTGAACACAAAATTGTTAGAAAATTCTTCTAAAAGTCGTAAAACGTGCAATTTCGCTGCCCTTTTTCATAGAAACGTTTCTGTGCTGATTTCTTTAGGTTGTTCGCGATGCCTTTCAAGCAAACTCAACAGCAATTGGCTGTACATTAACTGAGAAAGCCGAAATGATTTTACTTAAAGGTAAACCTTTAGCCGAGTTGACCGGCGTTTTAGTGCAATTCCTTTGTCACTCAGATAAAGATATTCAGGAGTGGTCATTACGTTGTTTGTATCAAGTGGTTGAGCTCTTTGGTGGAACTGATTCTGAGGCAATGACTACTGAGAGCATAAGGTGCTTCACGGAAGCTCTGTTAGCTTCTGACCCGAAGAAACAAAAACAAATTTTACGAATTGTTAAACGTTTGGTTTCCTCAAGTACGTTGCATGCTTCCACGTTCAACGAACACGGAGGTGTTTTGTTTAAAGCGATGCGTGAGGTAAGCGAAGTTGAGAATGTATCTGAGGATGTAAGGACATTGGTTATGGACATCTCTGCAGCGTCAGGCATGGCGTAGTTTGAAAATGCCTGTGTGTGTTTGTGATGCCCATTTCTCATACCATCCAATGTTTCAAATGTTTTGTGAAAATTGAGACTGGAGGGCATTTTCCGATTTGGGAAGACACTTGCAATGCTGCATGCAATTGTGAAGTATGATCGGGGGGTGCTTGCTCCTCTCATTTTATCAATGCAGTATAATACCACGCATGCGTGAAGACAACACGATTCTTGGCGAGAAGTACAATATCTTCAAAATAGTAGAAGGTAGACATGAGTCGAAGAAGAAAATTGACGAAAAAAGGAGATGAAAGTCGTGAAATGTTGACAAAAAAATTAAAGTGCAGTAAACCAACTGCAGCTATGTCCTCTGAAGTTTTTGAACGGGAAGCAAAATTGATTGTTTCGAAATTATCGAAAGAATTATCAAGACGAGGCAACGCAAAGGACTCTGCAGCGATGAAAAAATACCTGAGAGACCAATTCGAATTTTACGGTGTCAAAACACCAGCTCGGCGAGAAGTAAGTACGGAAATTTTGACACTTAAGGATAAATGTTTTGAAAGGAAAGATATAATAGATCTAGTCTCATTATTGTGGTCGTATCCTCAAAGGGAGTTTCAATACGTTGCTGTGGATTTCCTCGTTAAGAATCGAAAGTTAATCTGCGAGGAGCAGGCTCATTTCGCGGAAAATGTCGAGTTTTTCAAATCTTTGATAACAGATAAATCATGGTGGGACACAGTAGACATGCTTGCATACAAACTCATTGGTTTCCTGGTGAAGTTATATCCCGAGCAGGGTGTTGCTGTCATGCGCAATTGGGTGAGCTCTGACAACATGTGGTTAAAGCGAACAGCCATCTTACATCAATTGTGTTGCAAGCATTCTACCAAAGAAGAACTTTTGTTTGAATTCTGCAAGTTGAGATGTCACGAATCAGAGTTCTTCATCCAGAAAGCAATTGGTTGGGCCCTGAGAGATTATGCTCGGACAAAACCAGGCTCTGTTAAGCGGTTTTTATATGAAAATAAAAAGAATCTTAGCAGGTTAAGTTACAATGAAGCTGCTAAGCATCTTTCTCTGGATGGAAGATAATGTAATTGCAAGTGAGAAGGCAATTCAAATAATTTCCAATCCATTTCCGTACCACCAAACAAAGAATGACATAGACATGTCTTGGTGGTGACAAGAATTTTGCAGCAGAATTCGAAAGTGAATTCATACTGCATTGTGCACAAATTAATTTTTATTTTTGTTTAAACTACTGTTGAATAAAATCAAAATGAATTCAGTTCCTTCACATTTGGTTCTTTTTGGAGGAAATCCTACATTTAGTTTCTTTCAATGTCTGCATCAACGAAAAACTGTTTGATATCAAATGTTGTAAGCATTTTCAACTTCGTTCTCTGTGGATCTAATATTCAATGGATAAAATGTGCATTGTAATGACACGATCTGCTTTCATAATTGGTGTAAACATAGGACAATGATAGTCAATGCAAATGAACTTAGACAAATTGTCTCAAATCAGATTTCATAAGCAGATATTGAGATTTCATCCATCATTTGATGAATGCTCTTTGCATTTACACAAATAATGTTTCATTCTCAAAGATATCACTAAGTCATTAATTTGACAGATATATGGTAAATTTCTGCAGCATATTGTTGACAACTATAGGAAAAAGATTAAATCTTATTTTATTAAAAGCTTTATTCAAATTAAATTTTCGCAAAATACAAATACATATAAAAAAGAATATACAAAAATTATAAATTGAAAATCTCATTAAGAGGAGAATGTTTAAAATCAATAAACTTCCCAAAGATGAAGCTTGCAATATCAGTATCACAAAAATTTCATGACTAAATTAAGTGCTTTGATGCAAAGCTTTGCACTTTAATCCATGTTTCTGCCACTTGTGCCACATTCTGCAATCCTTTACACTTATCATATATTTCCATCACACTGTTATCTGTTCATTTTGCCTTTCTTTGAACTGCTAGGAGGGGTTAAGACACCAAATGTAGGGGATGGTGGACTGCATCTTGTTAAGGAAGAAATTTGACTATATTTGCTCTTGCGGATTGCAACATCGGCCTTGAAAGAAATATATGAACCCAGCAATGTCAGCTTAAGTCAAGTTGTCAAATTGAGAATGGAAATATCAACCCTACCATCAATGCCTTATTTGTAGTGTGTGTTTGAATATTTGCACAATCTTCAGCAGGAATCTGAGAGAAAAGTTAACCTGATATATCAAATTCTCATTTCACATTAAATTATTCATAAGCACAAGATTACAAGTACCTTATCAAAGAGTCTCACTTCAACCATTCCCTGTTCATGAACAGCTTCCGCAAATGGCCTCATCCACTGTATGCATGGATATAACTCTGACCAATCTATATCTATTATAGAAAAAGTACTTATTATAGGAAAACAATCTGCATGTCGAAATATATGCATTTCAATTGCATACCAGTAACTTTGACTATATCTGTTGAGACTGTATAATGCACTGCCGCTGCAGCCAAAATTCTATTTGGAAAGTCAATTGATTCCATATCTAATACACACAAGTCAGCAAGCTAAAAGAAACATTTTAATGTTAGTCATACAAATTTTTCAGGACACATAATGTAGTTGCCAGTAGTTCCTACCAACCTTTGCTGACTGCACAAGATCTTTACCAGAAAATGCTGGAGTTAGAAATAAAGCTGCCTTCTCATCTTGCTTGTAGCTCTCTAGTTGCAAGTATATTCTTATCCATGTGTTTATAGTGACTGGTGTCAACTTCCAATTTAACACCTAAATATATTTAAAAATTCAATGAAAATCTTTAAATGAAAAAGTTTACTTCACGAACTGAAGTGCACCTCTAGCATAACCAGTTCTTCTATTTGGATTTCATCCTCTGTACATGCGCCATCAGTTACATACGCAAACTCAGCAACCTTTGGAGGATAGATTTCTTCTAGTTTAGCAGCAATAAACAAGGCTGTGACTCCAACAAGTTGTAATGTCGATTTATGAATGTCTTTCTTAACCTTGAGATATCTGTCTACATAGCCTACTGCAAGATGAAATGTTTCTCTGTGTAGCCGGTACACCTCACAGACCTGGCAAATGAGAACAAGTGCAATGTCATACACATACAGTGGTTTGATTAGCATTTAATGATGATTAATGAAGACGTCCCCTAAAATCCAATTTTAGCAACTGACCTCAATTAACCAGTCCAGTAAAATAGTTCTCATCTTTGGCTGCAGTGAAGGATGCTGACTCATATACTGACCACATACGGGATACTTTTTATCTGTTTCTTTCAAGAATGTCCAAAAGTCATCAGAGTCTGCCCAGTTCAAAATGGGTAAAGGTGTCCTCGAATGACTGCCCAGGCATGAGAAATCAAGGATTGTGTGGGAAAATTGGTTGCACTGTGCAGGTGTGGAAGTTGTAGGGGAAGCTTGCATAGATTCAAAATTTTCTTTCTGAAACTGGTCGGTTTTTCCTTTGTTTTCATTTGTTTTCAACTAAAAAGTTATTCTCATGTTATTGAAAAAGTTATGACAAGTTGCAAATGTGGTATGAAAACTACCAGTAGACAATGGTAGGAAATGAAGGTGCAAGCTTGATGCTGAATAAAAATACCTGATTATAGAACTGTTCAACTAATTTATCCATGTATCATAACATGTAAAATATAATTGACAACCTTCCCCCTTATATAAGCATTGCTTCGTTGACATATTCAGATCTTTTTATTTTATACTGTAAGAGTGCTAAATATATAGCCTAAATTGACCTGCACTGAGAAGTCAGTGTGAATGAATTGACCGAGTTTATGCAATCGAAAAGATGGCATTTCTATGCAACCTTAAAAATGCCACACAATGAAATGATTTTATTGTGGTTCAAATTTAACATGTGGCCGATCATGGGACCGTCGTTAAACGCCACGTTTGCCCCAATGAAATAAAAATGTTGGCCATTAATCTCTCAGCAAGACGGTGCAAAGGATTAAAGTTTAAAAATTTTCGTTGTTCATTATGGAAATTACAGTATGGCGACCATAAATGGGCGGCAAATTGTTAGTAAGGGATTTGTTAATTATAAGCCTACGTTTTTATTTCCCTGACTTGAATCGCAAAGACTCGAATTCAATTTCTAAACAGAAAATACAATCGTGAATGAGAAAAATCCACCAATGATGAATGACAGGGCATTTGATTTCAAACCTTTCGCTTACTGCTGGTACGAGTTTCTCGTTCAACTTCGCTATTTTTTCTCGTCTTCAACATCGCACTGCAAGGTATATAAATAATGATTAATAGAAAAAATTTAATACACCCAACATAAATAATATCCGATAATACTTCAATGAAAATTTACAGCTGTGATGCAAGTATCTCGTTCCAGCTAAAATTATGAATTTCACGGCTAAGGGTTTGACAACGCAACAACTCTTCCACCAAACGGAGATACATAAAGCTTAAAATGTGTTAAAAAAGATCCTTTTTATTACCTTCTGGTCGTGCAGCTCATTGCTGTAGAAAAAAACCCCTGATATTTTACTAGTGAGGGTATGGAGCTAACAATGTTGCTCCCTCCTTTGTTATTAGTAAATCACTTCTGTAATGGGAATTTGTAATCGCGCTTGGTTAGCGCGGGTTTTTTTTCGGCCGCCAAAATTTAAACTGGTTGCGCTATCGTTTGACCAATCATAATGCTTGGCGACTTGCTAACGATTTCCGTTCACGATCAAGGCTTTGTTTACATAATTTTCAGTTTTTGTGAATTTCCGGTAGCACGTGCGGGTATTGTGAGAGGACAATTTGACAGGATTTACCTGATTTACGCACTGGTAAGGTTTTGCGAGCGAGTTCACTCACAATCTCACTGAATATATAAACGATTACTCAATATAAACTTTTTAATAAGCCATAGAGCATGTATCTTTTTAAATTGTTATAATCTTCAATTAAATAATACATAGGAAGTTGAAGTATTAATACTTTTGACTTTGACTTTGTAAGGTTAAAATGGCGGCTGTAACAGCTCTTTCAAGGTTTTCTCAGTTGTTTGGAAGGCGTTCTTCTATTGTTATTGGAATGATCCATGTGGACGCATTACCAGGTATTCTGCTGATAGTTTTTTATTGTTGAGTAGTCTTGATGAAAACGTGTAGATTGAATAGGAATGTTGATCATATAGTACTTAATACTTAAAATAGAATCATTAGAATGTGCACATGGTAGCTATTTTTATGACTTTATAGCCGTATAATGACGTAGAATTATCGAAAACATTGTCCTCGCGTTCTTTGTTTGGATATAAACTGCTGTACAAACTTTTGAAACTACTATTTTTTAAACTTTGGTATTTTCTTGTTATTTATAGTTTTTATTGTATTTTTATGATAGTACTAAAGACAATCCTTATTATGCCAACGTATCACCTCACCTCAGCATAGAGTAAATATGCAATTATTACCATCTACAAATTGAGCATTTTGTTTTATAAATTATTCCTAGGAACACCAAAGCATTGCAAATCAATATCTGAGATTATTCAGAAGGCATGTTCCGAAGCATTAATTTACAAAGAAGCTTCATTGGTATGTTATAAATTTTAATCTCTTTGTAAGTTTAGTACTATGGATTTTTCTGTTGAATGAATTAAAAACACAAAAATTATTTATAAAGCTTAATGCCTGCATTTTCCATAAAATATCCTAAAAATTACATACTGTAAACAATTAATATAACAATTAGAGGCTATGAAATTGTACACTAAGACCAGGTAAAGTTAACCTCTCATTTCAAAGGCAATTATCTACTTTATATTACCACCATTTGCAATTGAGCACTACCATGCATGTTTTCATTGTCATTAAGATTGAAATAAATCACTTAACATGAACTCATTAACAAACAAAATTTAAAAGGTAATAACATTTTCATTACGCAAGGTTCACTCATTCTTAAAAATTCACAATAGCCTATTTAACTGTGATGAAGATTCACACACCTTGTAAAAATCTGCACCCCTCCTGTCAAATGAGTATTGATTTGCCATTGTAAAAAAATAGTAATACCCACTCAATTTTGGTATTCCTTATATTGTTTATCACCAGTAGGATGGTGTTATCATTGAAAACATGCATGATAATCCATACATTAATGAAAATGTTGGACCTGAGGTCACTGCTACGATGACCGCTGTATGCATGGAGGTGAAGCGAACTCTTCCTGCAATGCCATGTGGGGTTCAAGTCTTAACTGTTGCTAATAAGCAAGCACTTGCCATTGCAAAAGCTTGCAACTTTGATTTCATTCGTGTGGAGGGTTTCATATTTTCACATGTGGCCGATGAAGGTCTTGTGAACTCATGTGCTGGGGAGTTGCTGCGCTACAGAAAACAGATTTCCGCTGATAATGTATTGGTGTTTACTGACATCAAGAAAAAGCATAGGTGGGTTTTATTTGAATATCACCTTATCATTATCGTTTGTTTATAAATGTAAGAACAATGAAGTAATTTAGCATTCTAATCAATGTTGCATTCATAATGTAATGGATATTTTTGAAGAGATGCAATTAGATTTTTCTTAACCATTCATAGCTCCCACATGATTACATCAGATGTAAATTTGATCGAAACAGCAAAAGCAGCCGAGTTTTTCTTATCTGACGGTGTCATACTTACTGGAACAACCACTGGTTCCCCAGCAAACCATCATGACTTAGTAGATATTAGAAAGTCTGTGAAACTTCCTGTTCTTGTTGGATCAGGTGTTACTATAGAAAACATACAGAATTACATTCAAGCATCAGCTTTGATTGTTGGCTCACATTTCAAGGAGGATGGACACTGGGAATCTGCTGTGGATCAATCTAGGGTAAAATCATTCATGACTAAAGTAGAACACTTGAGATCATTGAAGGATTTATGACAAATGATTTTTGGCTCACATTTCAAGAAGGATGGACACTGGGAATCTGCTGTGGATCGATCTAGGGTAAAATCATTCATGACTAAAGTAGAACACTTGAGATCATTGAAGGATTTATGACAAAAAATATTGGTGTGCTAAGAAATTATGTCAGTGTTTAGATTTTCTAGTATATAACTTTGATAGTTGACAAATTAACATTACGTTCATTCCATAAATGCTTGCATTAATGAATACTTCTGAACGCAAATTAAACCGTTTTTTATTGACCGCAAACATTTACATACAAAGTTAATTACAATGCAAACATTTTTTGCATTTTAATAAACTCATGCGTTCGACACGCAACTAGCACGCATACGGTGAATGTCGGGCGTAAAATTATTCAAGGCAGGCAGAATGATTTTTCGTCCCCTATTTCACCACAAAAATGTTTGTGTAAATCACATATTAGAACGAAGTGATCAAGTTGGAGATACGAATTAGAACTTTGAAGAAGTTCTTTTTTGTTTAATATGATACATGCAGCGACTCACGCTAACGAAACTATGCATATTTTAAAGTATTTTCCAAGATACGATCAATTAGTTGTCTGGTGTTCATATATCCTCAAACCACCAGCAATATGCCGATTTCGTACCACAAATTCACATTTTAATAAAATCGTTTTATTCACCGTAATTGGTATTGGAAAGGCTATCAATAATACAACGTGTGCATTTACGACGTATGTAAAAAAAATTAGTTATTTCTATGTGTTTTTTTTTATAAATAATCGTCCATATATGTAATATACACTATTTAAAATTTATTTATATACAGATATTCTTGTACACAGTGAGGGAAAACCCATATATCATTCTACAGTGACTAGCTTTTAAAATAATTATTATGCAAATACGTTTGTAAAATAAAAAGTGAAAAACCCTATTACGATGAAACGTGACAAGAAAATCTTACATATTCCAGTCAGCAACCTCGGTGACTATATACTGAAGAATATTTCCCCTGTTTACGGTCAATTTTCTTTTGTTTACGTCGGGAACGCGGTACGCTGATATGCATTTGGTTATGATTTCGCAATTTGCTCTTCCTAAATTGCTTTTTCCTTTGCTGTAAAACGTTTTCCTGACCGTTTCTCGCCAGCTTTTTGCCTTTATCCATTGCTCTTACGACTCTAAGCTGGACTCGGTTTTCTGCCGAGGTATGAGTAGACGGGTTCTCGGGGGTTTCCTCGGATGTTTCGCTTCGTTCAACGGCCAACCAAATATCTGCTGGTCCATCATAAACGGACATACTTGGATGTTCGATGAGCAAATTTTCCAGAGGACTTGGCGGTAGACTTAAACAATCGTCCTGGTTTGCATTGAAGCATGATGGAGGCGTCACATACCAACTTTCCTCTAAAACATCTACGGTCGTTGCCCTCGGCTCCGGCTCAATACATTGCAACGCGTTGTCGATTTTGACTGTAAAAAGTTGATTATAATACATAGCATTAATACCTATCGTATTGTATTGAACTTTTACTGTGTTTATTAAGCATTAAGTAGAAGTGCCTATGGAGAATTTAATATCGCCTGAATAAATGTATGTCGCGTTTGAGAGGGTCAGACCTGATTGAGTTTTTGGCTGGTCGTTCACGTCAACCAAAACCCATTCGTCTTCTTGTTCTGGTGCATTATCTTGCTTTATATCTGGCACTGTTTCATTTTCAGAGCCGCTTGACCAAATATAACTGCTCAATGTTGCCAACATCTCTTTTTTTCTTTCAAATTCCTAAAGTATAGCAAAAGATTTTACTGGAATTAAGGAAGAAAGATGATGCAATGCCAATCTACACTTCTTAAAAACAAACGCTTATAGCAAAACGCTAGTTTACTTTAAAAATGCATGCATAGTAGAGTAAAAGCATCTGAACGCCTATTTTTAAATACGAAAGAAATACTTACGATGAAGAAGACGCCCCAAGAAGTTATTTCTTCTATTTGTGTTTGTAAGCGCCAAAAACCGTTTTGCTAAAGAATATGCGATAATATGTGTCCTTTAGTCGTCGATAAGCTCACAAAAATGTGTTTTATCGTTATCTGTAAGTTACGAGCTGTTCGCTTCGTGAATATATTAGATATTTTTCTCAAATTATATTGATGGAGTTCGAAATATTTTAGGGCTTTCTACGTTCAACTTAAGACCGGTGACGATACACAAAAAAATTTCGTTTGACAAGGGTTTTGTTGACATCCTGTCAGTTGTCCATCAAAATAAAGCCATATATGGTATGGTAACCGCCCCCTTTTCATAATTCGTTCGCATCGGTGTGATGCTAATTGGTCAGAAACGATTGGATGGTTCATCCCAGCGATCTGGGAGAGGAGCAAAGGTCGTACGGTTGCCAACAAAGTATGTCTTGCTCTGCCACCTAAATTTTATTTGAATAAAAAAGTAATTGTGCATTTGACGCAAAAATGCTGCCCGTTGGCGTGGAACATCCTAAATGCTAATGTTTGTTCTGTTTCGATTCCAAGTTCACCTTGCTTTATTTTTCCAAGGTCGTCTACGAGACCATCACCCTGACAACTAAATTAGATAGTTAAGTCATCTGGTTTTACTGTTGGCATTGGCTGGCAATTCCTTATTTTTGTTCGTTAAGACAGACGCCTTCAGAAATCGTAAAGAGATTACCGACCAATACTGCAAAATGTTTTGGAACTGTTGGGATTAATGTTTTATGATAATTATGTAACTTCTACTGTGCTCTTATTTGATATCACGTGCACAGCATCAGTTCTCCTCGTGTTCATAGCAATATGACACAATATTGTTGGAAAAAGATCTTGGCTTATTATAATTCGTATTCCCTTTCAGGAAGAGATACTTTGCGTTTCAGCTGTGCAACAATTTTTAGTTGATTTTGCCCAACGAAAACTTGAAATTTAGAAAATGAAAGGAATTAGCAATTTTTGTTGCTAATGCTTTGCTTTATCATGACGTCATTAAGTATTTTTTAAATTTCCCTTTCTGGCAGCCTAGCGTGAATTATAACTTATTAACTGTGTTCTGTTGAAATATAGTTGATATCTGTTAAAAAATCAACTCGCGTTCTTGGTCAAGAACCGCCATCACGATATTTTGATATTCTGTTTCCATATGCGGCAATTAATATTGTATGAGCTTGAAAATCGAGGAATATGGCTATGTCTAGCAAGGAACTTAGATGTCTAAGACGACTGACGCATCAGTGATTCCAATCAAAAGAAGAACGGTTAAAGTTAATGTGAAGATTTACCTTTCCCAAGCTTTGTATGATAATATTCTTTGATCCATTTAGGTAGGGTAAAGACAATGCAATGTTCTTGTCTTTAGACAACGACGCATCGATAGAATAACGTCATTTTGTTATACATTTTGTCCAGATACAATCCGACATCTGACACCTTAGTGATGGCCAATAAACGTCTAAGTAAATGTAATTTGAAAACAAACGAGTTGGAACCTTTCGAGCATAGCCTTATTGACGAAGATGTTCACGAATTTGATTTAAATGGCGTGCTTTCACTGACAATTGATGACAACTTGGGTATCTACGATGAAATTGTTTTGTTATTATATTGAACACTTAAAATATTACTTGGCATGAAGTAGTGGATGTTGTTTCTGTTTGTTTTTGCTAATCAATTTGTCATTTCAATTTAATAGGAATGACTAGCAGTGAAAGTGTTGACTCTACATTAGACTCATCTGATGGTGAAAGTGACGATAGTAGCTATGGACTGCTTGAACCAATTCGTACATTAAAAACAAGCATAAAACGTGGACTAAGTATCTCAATTATCAGAGAAAGAACAGCGAAGGTGAACTTTGACATTGTGAATACAAGAATTGCAGGTCACCATAAACACGTGGTAGGAGGAATTGTACTCATTTAGAAAGATGTTGTAATGTATTTGAAACTATAAAATCTTATTCTTGAAACTTTCCATTTAGCTTTACACGCTTGTTGTGACACGAACACCTGGGCTTGACAGTGACAAGGCAATTGTTGAGAAAAGGTATTCTGAATTTTATAAACTCTACAAAGAGCTAAAGAAAAAGTACTCAAATTTAATGAAAAGCATTGAGTTTCCCGAGAAAAAGCTTTATGGAAACCTCAAGGGTACAGTAATTAGTGATCGTAGCAGACTTCTACAAGATTTCATTCGAAACATTCACGAAAGTGAAGAGATGAGAACTTCGGAAAATTTTAAGAATTTCTTTTACATTCAATCTCTACAGCAAGGCTGTAGGCAAATATCAGGTGGGAGATTTGAATCAGCTTTGAACTACTTCCTAAATGGTTTTCATCTTCAGCAAAAACTTGCGTTGGATTCAACTGATGAGGTTGTTGCAACTTTAGGTGGCATTGTGGAATGCTACTTGTCTCTTAAAAGCTTTGAAGAAGCTATTAGGTATAGTAATGCTGCCCTCGAGTTGATTGGTAATGACAATTCGAACAAATATTTGTTGCCGCTTTTACAAAGCCTTAAAAATACTTATACCTGGTTGGGTGAGGATGCAAGTTCCATTGAAAGGAGGTTAAAAGAGATCATAAACATGAATAATATAGAAATTGAGCATCTACCTTCATTGAGGGAACTGACAGTTAAAAGATTTGCAAACAAATAAGAGAGTGATCATTAGCTTGCTAAAATTAATATTTCATAAAGAAATAATTGTAATTGTACATATTTTGACATATTTTTCATGTCAATTTCTCTTGCATCTCAAATGCCTTCACCATTTAACTTTTCCAGCCATGGAATCATTTGTTTGATTTCACGATGCCAGTTCAACACTCCCTCAATTGGATTATTTTTTACATTTAGTTCTTTGAGGTTTGTACACTTTTGCAATGCAAGAAAACATGAAATACGTCCAATGTCTTTGTTCATGAACGGTTAAGAAAGTAATTCTGCAAATTAGTTATTAAAATGGCAAAAGAAAATGAACACAATATCAATAAGCACTGAATTTTCCCAACTGACCAAAGGATACTGTTGTTGTTCAGGGATAATTCTTTCAAATATGGTAGATTTAGACCTTGCTTGTTCACAATCACTTCTAAGTTATTGTTGTCAAGACATATCTTTCTAGCGCTTTGTAACATATTGCAGCCATCCAGACTACGTAGTCTGTTGTTTGATAAATCAATATCGGTCATAAGTAAGAGTCTATCCATATGATAAAGAGTTGTTAAATCCTGGAAATTATATATGATATGTTAGTTTTTAATTGCACTAGTTTTTGACACTTATATCTGGTTATTATCTTATGATATTGTTGTGCATTTAGTTATTACTTTATGCTCATGTTGTGCAATTGTACATAGTTATTACTTTATGCTCATGTTGTGCAATTGTACATAGTTATTACTTTATGTTCATTTAGTCTTCAATATAAGCTTATGTGTCTTTCATTTCTTAATTAGCCTCATGTTTATGTTGTGAATGTGCTAAGAAATAGCACTACAAAACAGTCGCATCAGCAGAAATTCATGTGCTTATCTCATCCACAATACTTATTTGCATTATGCATATGCTGTATATTTCATAGCATCTACTTCTCCACTAACATCAACTGTATACCTATTGTTGATAATACTATAGTTGAATGTCTGTTAACATACGTAGGTGAATGTCTGTTAACATACGTAGTTGAATGTCTGTTAACATAGGTAGTTGAATGCCTGTTAACATACGTAGTTGAATGTCTGTTAACATACGTAGTTGAATGTCTGTTAACATACGTAGGTGAATGTCTGTTAACATACGTAGTTGAATGTCTGTTAACATACGTAGTTGAATGTCTGTTAACATACGTAGGTGAATGTCTGTTAACATACGTAGTTGAATGTCTGTTAACATACGTAGTTGAATGTCTGTTGACATACGTAGTTGAATGTCTGTTAACATACGTAGTTGAATGTCTGTTAACATACGTAGGTGAATGTCTGTTAACATACGTAGTTGAATGTCTGTTAACATACGTAGTTGAAT
The DNA here is from genome assembly GCF_021976095.1 of Xenia sp. Carnegie-2017. Taxonomy (NCBI): domain Eukaryota; kingdom Metazoa; phylum Cnidaria; class Anthozoa; order Malacalcyonacea; family Xeniidae; genus Xenia; species Xenia sp. Carnegie-2017. Next base: position 1,944,752 of record NW_025813469.1, on the reverse strand, counting down.
GTCTGTTAACATACGTAGGTGAATCTCTGAAGTTAAAATACTAACCATATGACTAAGTTGGATAACACGGGGAAGAAAATTCTGCAAAAGAAAATGCAGAGTAGAGCACGGTAATATAAGTTAGCAAAGTGTATGAATAGTGTTGGTGCAATGAATTATTTTGATGTTTTCATACTTGCTTGCCTTTGCAATCCACGAAATGTCTCTCAATGGTGTTTTCTAGTTTATATTTGCTATCTAAAGTTAAAAATTTGGACTGAAAACCTAGCTTGTTTGAAAAGAATGTAGGAGGGGAAATATCGTTGTCGCCCACCTAAATCATTGTAATATCCACGTCGATAATAATCAATTTCACTAAGTTTCTTGAGATAACCTTCAACTTCATTGCTATAGTTCATTGGATTAATGGCTCTCATCAATAGAACAATAGTCAGGATTGTCCCTGGAAATATAGCACAGGCAATAAATAACTGCTGAATATTGGTCACAAACCAAATCGCTTGTCTTTTGCATTATTATTGATAACATACGCTTGATCACATCTTTGTAGCTTTATAAGGCCCACCAAAGCAATGGGAGGAAACGATCCCGCCGGATGTCGTTTTTTATTTTGTCTTGCGAAACTTTCCGCCTGGTCAAAACGAATTTGGCTAACTGTATGATTGTGTCTCCTTTTTATTTGTTTCTCATAGTTTGTTCGGAAGAATAAAGGCACAAGTATGTGATGAACGGACTTTCGTACTATATATCATATCTCTACTAGATATAACCCTTATAAACCTTCTTGCAACCTTTTGCACCCTCATATAACCCTTCAGAACAACTGTTTTTAGGGATAACATTTACATTAGCAACACTCACATTTGTTATCTGGTTCCTCTTCCAGGAGGAGGCAACATGATTCCAGTTCGTTTTCGAGAAAGGCATGATGTACCGTAGTAAGTTCGGATCTGTAAATGGTTTATAAACAGACTTATCATATTTGTTTATAAAATAAAAGCAATAAAACGCGTACGCTGATTGGTCCTTAGCTGGATTTTCATTAGGTTTTGGGTTTTTCTAGGTCTATTAAATCAATCAAAGGGAGTTTGCAAGTCAATCATGAATACATGTTACAGGAAAATTTAAAACATTTGGTTTAACTTTATCTGTTTTATAATTACAGTACAGTCTTTATATCTTAGTGTTGTTGTTGTACGAAGCCTGGGTTACGTTTTCAACTGAATGTGAGTTTTCCAAGCGCAATAGGAAAGTTCCTATTTTTTCTTCACAAATGTGAAACTTCAGTATCTTTGACGTGACCTTTGTTTGACTGATTGTCCTTTTGCATTTTATAAGGTTTTTTGAAAGAATTGAAATTACTGTTCAGTGAATATAGCGCTATGAAGGTTTCGCGCTTGCAGTTTCTAATCTTGAAGTCTTACCATACACAATGACCTTTGTTGAAAATGCTTTATGCAATTTACCGTGAAAAGAAAACGTTTTGTAGTTGTACTATTGCTTTTACCTACAAATATGTGCGTCTTTGATCATATGCGTTTGCTATACCTTTCTGAAAAGTGCAAGGTGGTTCAGGGCTTTTCCTGTGAATACAAACGATTATTACCTAAAACTATAATCAGCTTCGTCATAGCAGGTTTTCCATCCTTCTATCTCTACTATATAGGATAAAACAAAGCGTTCGTATGTGTGATCATTTCACTTAGGTGATCTTCCTGACCAATTTTCTTTTCTCGCAATACACACAACAACCAGTTGTGGGCTACAAGACTTCACGTTACTTACATTCATTTACGTCCAAAGTTATGTTTACATTCAATTCATTATGGGTAACATTGAGATGGAGAGCATCTTCGTCCGAAACTTTCGAACTGGCTATTTGAGTTGAGTTAAAGAAATAACTTTCCTTTTCTCATGAAGTACATAATCATCACGGTGATTATCCAATATATAAACATAAAGGATATCCAAATGCTTGATGGTTGAACATTATTTGTGGGATTGTACCAATCTAGTGAGTCCTTCTCGCCATTCACAGTTAAAGATAGTGCTGAAACCACCTCTTTCTAACGGATGATAAAATGTACTATAAGGAGCTGAAGCAAAGGCGAAATACTATGACAATACCTTCACTTGTTTGTTGAACAATATGTAAACAACAAGTCTGTCGTTGTGCCGTCGTGCGTACGCTTGTAAGATTTTAATGTCGTTTTTCGCTGAAACACAAGGTTAGCGATATTTACATGGAAAAATGACGTAAGATTAGACCACAATAGCTACCTCTTCCCAGAAGCCATCTGTGATAGAACCAAGCGCTCTGGTCGTTGGGGTCAGTGAAAAACGCGTTCTGCACCAATTGAAATTCTTTGAAAAAACGTAAAGATTAGAGAGTTTACTCGAATTGGTGATTTGTAGTACGAGCCCATACCTTCTAGTAAAGCGTTTTCCTCGATTCGTTCACCGTCGTCTGCACTAGCTGGATGTATTTTTGGCAAAAGTTTACTGCGATAGTGCCATGATGAATAATTCGAGAAGTTTTCTCTGATCTTATCACTTGTGTATTGGAACTCCTTTTCGGCCGAAATCTGCGCTTGCTTCACCACAAAACGACGGTAATCCCAGCAGTGGACTGAGAAAATAAAAGTTGCAAAGAAGACGAGGTCACGTGATTATGGTCCATGCACAAATCGTGACTCGTCAGAGGTTAATAAATAAAGTATTAACTCACAGTTTCTTTCATCGTAACTAAGATAGACATTGCAAAGATGAAGTTCTTTCTTCCAGTCCGGCGTTGACATGAACAACATCATCCAGCTCCTGTGGTGCCATATGCCGTATGATTTTGGGTTCACAGGCAGACATCTTTCTAGAAATGCCAACTCTTTCAAACAGAGTTCTCTCAATTGCACACTTTCCCTAAGAAAAAAACGAAAACTTGCCACTGAGTGGGCGGATAGACGGTTCTATAGAGGACAAAGATCGCCTATCACCTTTCTTTCTTGAAGTATTCAAACATCTCCCTTCTATAATTCCACATGGTATAGAAATCGGGATTGGCTATCAACAACTGCTCGGTAAGATTTAGAGCTTCTTCGTCGAACTCTTCATTTGAACGCTTTCTGTTCACCGTGCTCGTCACATGTCGATATATCTCTAACTTCTTCTGTCGCTCCTTGCGTTTTGCTTCCGCTTGTTCTGCTGTTGTCCTCACTTTGAGACGACCATGCTACTTGCAAAAGGAAAGTTTAAAATTTCCTTAATCTAAGGAAACTAAAAATTGCTATCTGTTTCAGTGAAAATCGCGTAAAATGAAAATAAAATTAAGTTTACAGTCTCACCATTTTGTTTCCTTCGAGGTTTGAAAGATACTATATTATACCTGACCGCAGGCTAAGACTAAATACGGGGGGAGAGCGCTTTGTAATGTTTTTGTCAATGTTTTTGTTAGCCTTTGTTTAAAAATTTACACCAACTGGTTGTCTCTCGCATTGGTCTCGCCTTTGTGCCGTTTGTTTTAACAAAATGATTTACCTGAAGTACTTCAAAGACTACTTTAACGATGAGTTTTCTGTAGCTTATATCATTGAACAAGGAACAACATTGTTTGCTTTGTATATAAACATAAAGTTTTCCCGCCAAAATGTTTATATTGCGAAGCTTTGTCCCGCATGGCTGTGTAAGAACGACAGGTGTCCAAGTCCAATCAAACTATACTCTTTGCCTCGTGTTGTTGTATGAAGAGAAAAATACCGGCTCACACGATAAAATAGCACTGAAATCGAAGAATAGTGTTTTTTCAACAAGAAACTTTGCAGAATAGCTGATAAGAAGGAAACATGTAAGTGTCATTAAGCTCTGTACTCAAGTTATCAAATACCAGTTAACATAAATATGCCCAAAGTCGATTGCACAAAAAGCACATCCACAATGTTTTTAGCTGTGTGCATTGTATGGGCTCTTGTTTTCTGAAATAGCATCATGTTTCACGAAGAAAATGGCATCATGTTTCAGCCATAACTATTTTAGGCATTATGTTTCAATTTTCAACAAGAACATGGCATCATGTTTTAACAAGAACATAAAACCATTCTATTTCATATGCTGTTCAATATTTGCCATGGTTTCGTTGTTTCACTGTTGGAAGCATGCTTTGTGGTAATAGCATAATTCCTATTATCCACAGCATTTCCACTTTTTTCATCATCATCTCAGACCTTGAACCTTCCTCTGACTTCATTCATGTGAAAGAAGAGTTAAAATATATTGTTTGTTGTTTTTGTGAGTTTTCTAGTAAGTTAGATATTACTTAATAGACAAATACAATTTCCACACAACGTTTTATTTATTGCTGTAAAAAATCATGAATTTTAGGATAGGCAACAGTTTTTATGCCGCTTACAAAAACCTATTGTAGAGTCACTGGAGTTCTTCATCATTTGTCTGAAAGAAAAAAACAGTCAGTTCAACATTTGAGAATTAATCAACTTACTCTTATTTGTAAATGTTAATTTCCTCTAACTTGAGTTTTATTAAGATACTTATTGTACACTAACCCTCCCCCCTGACTTATATTTTGACCACTGACATAAAACGCATAATTCATTTACCTTCCACTGGACCGAAGTGTTTAATGTGTAGAAACTGGATTACATATGAAGATAATCTCATACAAACCTATTGGATGTAGATGATAAATATAGCAGTGATTTGCTGATCCAACATATACTGGATTTTTGCTATTCTGGTTGCCAGAACTGTAGTTTGGTTTTTGCCATGATTTCCCCCAACATTCGTTTGCATGGGATTGGCTCACATCAAAATGATGATAACCCCAACATTCACCATAGAACTCAATACAGAAATATTTGTAATTTTTTTCTTGGGCCATCTTTCCACACCTGAGAATGGAAAAGTTATTGAGATTTGAGCACTTGCGATTTTAGTACTGAAACATGATAGATTTCCGGCCAAGTTGTGCAAATTTATTTGCAACTGTAGTTGACTTTGACTGTGGTAGACATAACCCACCTTACAACATTAATTGGGAAGGGTGTTCATTTACATATTCCATTTTTTCCGAGTGATTTCTTTTGAAGGTAAATTGTATAATTTGAAGGTGAATTGTTTAATAAATATTTTTGTTCATTTACATATTCCATTTTTTCCGAGTGATTTCTTTTGAAGGGAAATTGTATAATTTGAAGGTGAATTGCTTAATAAATATTTTTGTTCGTTTACATATTCCATTTTTTCCGAGTGATTTCTTTTGAAGGTAGATTGTATAATTTGAAGGTGAATTGCTTAATAAATATCTTTGTGGGGCTGGAGCTTAGGGCCGCCCTCTTGCTAAGACACTGTGAAAAGTATGGGATAAGGTTTAAATCATGATTTGGGTTATTTAGCTGCCATTGTCTTTGCTACACGACTTTAAAAATGTGATTTTCCAAAGGAGAGCACATTAAAAAAAAATTGATGGCGTCTTTGTTCTTGGACCAACTTTGTTCTTAGACCAACTTTGTTCATGGACCTACTTTTGTAGTGTCCATATTTGATAGAAAAGTCCATAATTTTAGTGGGACGGAATTTTTTGTCCTTTCTGAGTTTCAGGAAAGACTTTTTATACAGATTTAAAACACGATAAAAAAAAATTCACATCCTCCATACTCTCCCACACTCCCCCCCCTAACTTTCAACCGTGACTGGAGGATTTACCAACCAAAAAGAGTAATTTGCAACATTTTTTTTATATTAATAACTGTGTATTATGTCTTCTTTTTTATGATCAAAATCGAACAAAGTTTTTTGTTGTCCAATGCATAATATTAATTGTTCTTACTTGCAAACAATTCTGTCCAGATAGTCATTCCATCCGTCATGCCATTTGATGTCGTCACGTAGGCTAAACAAAAGTGTGCCGTCTATTTTTCGAGCTTGAGTTGTTTGGTAACATCCCACATTTGAAAAGGGCACTGGTTGAGGACACCCTGTATGAGAAACAGACTTTACATTTAACACGGTGTAACTTCTATTGTGTAGCTGCAAAGTTGAACTTAACGACAAGGGAAAAGTACTGGAGTCTATATAGGAATAATAAATTTATCGGTTCCATCAAGGTATTTGCCTTAGTCTTGTTGAAGTGTCCCGTTCAAATGTTTCAAAGTATCATTTCTAACGGAAATCTATTTTTACATTTCGGTTGTTCGCAGTTTTTTCCCTCCCAGTGTGGTGAACATTCGCATTTATACCCGTCATTCTTTGTATTTACACAGACTCCTCCATTTTTGCAAGGTTTTCCTTGAGCAAGGAACTAAATACAAAGTGAGTTTGTTATACAGTAAGGATTGAAACGTTGTCGTGGTGGCAAATCTAAGAATTGCTTTAAAAATAGCAAGTGACATGGTAGAATGGCCGAAATGGTTCTAAAAGAACTCTTTTAACATCTAAATCACCAAACAAAATGGCCCACAAACTAAAACTGTACAAAGATGTTTTTCTGTAACTATTTCGTTGGTGTTTGTGTAGTAAAACAGTTCGTTTTAGAGCTGTTAAGTTTTTTTCGACATCCACCGTATCAAAAACTATTTTTAAAATAGTTTTTTGTGTTTATTATTGGTAGTCGTGTAGGGTATTTGTATTTGAACGATCGCTCCCCGAAAGATTGTTCTAGTATAGTTTTAAAATTTTACTTTCTGACATCCAATTTCAGTTCTTCGAGGTTTTGATGACGATATCAAACATTTGAGTGCTTTGTACATATTTTATTCTGTTCAATGAGGTTTTTGCATTCCAACAGCTCTAACAATTTTATGCTACATACGTCACGTACCTATGCATAACATATCTCCTTTTCAATGCGGCAGTATGTGTAAAAAAAACGTTTAAGTGTGCCATGCTAAGCTTATATTTTTATATAGCTATAGAAAGGAGGGCCTTAGATTTTCGATGATGCTTTTTCATTTAATGACAGTCAGAAATGACCGAGTACTCTTCTACTAAAGAATTATATTCAATATTTTATTTACAATCATCGAACATTTCTTAGCGTGTGAACATGCCCATGGTTCTTAGCGTGTGAACATGCCCATGGTTCTTAGCGTGTGAACATGCCCATGGTTCTTAGCGTGTGAACATGCCCATGGTTCTTAGCGTGTGAACATGCCCATGGAAAAACTTGTTGTTGCCTTTGCTTTGCTTTTAAATGGAAATCAACAGTGTAACATCATTAACAGTCCTCGACTTGCAATTTCCCACCCGCAATTTTATTTGAAGAGTGATCATTGGAAAGCCAAAGAGTTAGCCTCTTTTGCTATGTAAAAATATAAGCTTATAAAACACAATACCAAATGCATGATGGTATATATTAAAGTTTGATCGGACACCCATATTTGATACACACTGTAGTTTTATACAAGATTGCACTTACATATGGCGGCGTTGCACATCACTTCAACCAGCGAATCTTTAATTGTATTCAAGTCACTTGCACGACAGTTGAACATGTACTCGGATTCACTTGCAATTTCCCGCAACTTTTCCCTGAATCTCTTGATCTGGTTTCCCTCTCCAATGGCAACGCACAGTATCACCACACCCTTGTCTTTCAGCTTGCGCGCAATTTCAACGGCTTTATTATGGTCATCAGACATTCCATCCGACATCAGCAGCACTATGTTTGGTACATTTTTTCGATCACAGGCACGGTCAAAAATCTGTTGAACAAAATTATTTTAATGTTGTGTGGATGTGGGTAAATGGCTCTCAGAAAGGACTGTTACACAGGGGCTTTGGGAGTCGAAAATCTGTTGGACAAAATTATTTTAATATTATGTGGATGTGGGTAAATGGCACTCAGAAGGGACTCTCTCACACAGGGGCTTTTTGGGAAACGACGGGTGTCTGCGTGTACGGATACCCACAAATCTATCTTCTTGCTTAAGCTGTAATGATATACTGCATAGAAGGTTTTACAGGTGTAGAAAATTTTCAAATCAATAAACATTTAAAAAGACGTTTCACTCTGACATGATGCAGTTAAAAGAAGAAACTGAAGAAATAAAAATAACTAATATCAAGCAGTTTCATTACTATTTTAACTATTGTACACGATCACATCGTGAGCAGAGAACACTCAGAACTTTTGAAAGGCCCCTGATGTTAAAAGGCAACTGTCTCAATGAAAAGACAAATGTCTCAATGAATGGCCCCTGATGTTAAAAGACAACTGTCTCAATGAAAAGACAAATTTCTCAATGAAAGGCCCCTGATGTTAAAAGACAACTGTCTCAATGAAAAGACAAATGTCTCAATGAAAGGTCCCTGATGTTAAAAGACAAATGTCTCAATGAAAAACAAATGTCTCAATGAAAGGCCCCTGATGTTAAAAGACAACTGTCTCAATGAAAAGACAAATGTCTCAATGAAATGCCCCTGATCTTAAAAATACAAATGACTCAATGAAATGCAACTGATGTTAAAAGATAAATGTCTCAATGAAAGGCCCCTGATGTTAAAAGACAAATGTCTCAATAGATATTTACTTTATTTTGGACCATCTGCATTGCAAGCCCTGTGTTAGTCGTGCTTCCATCGAGGTATTTTAACTTTCGTACATCACCATGAAGTTTTTTTGCTTCCCTGGATTTATTGAGGTTGAATACCAAACGTGGCTTTGTGCTATATTGTACCATCGCAAAATCAGCGCCACCAAACGGAATGACGTTGAACCGAGATATGACGTCTCCGACAAACTTCTTCATTTTGTCAAAATTTTTGGACCGATGCTGCCCGATTCATCTAATACAAACACAATGTCGGCAGCTTTTGCACACTTTTGCGCTGAAATTATAAAGTAGATGTATCTCATTGTTACCTTGAAAAATGATGATCGCCTTTTGGGTAGATAGCCCTCCCGACAGAAAAAGAATTTTGCTTCGTTATTCTGATTGGTACAGATGAGCATCATAACCTAGGCCTGTGTAATTATCCCTGTACGCTTCGTCTTGTTTATTGGCCAGTTTTTTAGCGATGTAGCTTATATGCTGAAGAAAAACCTTGACTTTGACCATCCATACTTTATGTAGAGTGAGCTACAACCTTCACTTAATATCCGTTCACATATGCGTGGTGATTGTTCATCTCAACATAAGACATTTTTCCTGTCGCCAGTAACTGCCACAAACGCCCCTAGTCCCATTTTAAAGATGGGCTTTTTTTCTGTGCAGCATTTTTGATGTGTGTATGGAGAAGTCGAACTCTAATGATTGACGCAATTTTAGTTTATAAGTGCATAGATTTTTCGTTTCCAAATGGCGAAAATTCCGGTTGAGACAATTTCCACTCCAGGAAAAGTTAATTTAATTAATGGGCTTGCCCTGTTTTCGAAGGTGCAATATTATTTGAACGATTCAATGCATATATATACTTGAAAAACGAAAGCGCAGTTGCTTTGAAATACTTCACTTACTTGCTCCTGCTTTGATTTCCACGAGGAAGAAAGAAATGCACATCATAACTACAACATTTGCCACCATTTCTTACAACACTAGCTTTGTTTCCAAAAAATTGCAGCTACTTTTTAAGTTGGTCGTTTTGAAACGACAGTTTTTTGAAGAGCGAAGTTTATACGGCGAACAATTTTTGGTTTTAACAGCTTCTTGATCGGCGTTTCAATTATAGACCAAATTATTTGGTTGAAGGGCCAGCGTATCGGCTTAAAAATTCTTTCCTATTTTGATTAAAGGTTTTATCAGCATAATCCCAAGTCGAGTTTTATTATTTGCTCTTCCATCGCCGACGTTTATATATGCCTGTATTGCGTAAGTACATAAAAATTGCTTTTTTTCATAGATATTGTTGGCGTTGTCAGCATAGAATTTGACTCATAAACAGCTCATTCAAGATCATTATCCTAGTCGTGAACGAACTCGTAGAAAATACCTTTATTTGACGACGCATATTTAGCTGATGATGACTCAAATCACCTTAAATAAAGTAAGTAACTATTAGTTTATGATATATGTTCAAACAAGTTTACGTTCAAAGTTCTATCATGCAAGCTTTAGTATGTGAAATTTATTTAATCTCAGCCGTATAGTAACAAGCATTTTATGCGTGTTTTTCGATCCTCCTTACAAAAAGAATCTTAGCCTGGCACGCAGCTTTTTGTAGATTTATACTATCAGATTGATGCCACAGGCGCCATTAATAGATAAAGATTTTTGCTGACTAAATTCATACGATTATAGCCTAATGCCTGCACGAGACGATTTCGATCGTTTGTATCACGTTTTGATTGGTTCTGATTTTGACATCTGGCAATGTTATTATAACATCTTGTCTATTTATTTCATAGCCGGACTCCGACCGATTTTTGTCATTATAACATGTTGTCCATTTATTTCATAGCCGGACTCCGATCCGATTTTTCCTCGTCGCCTTGGCTTTTTATTCACGGCGAAAAAAATTTTGATGCATAACAAAAAGCACACTACAGGCAATTTTTTTTAGTCATTTTGTCATGATTTATGAAGATATTGACTCCAAGGAGAAAGCCGCTTTTGCTTTGTTTGCTATCATGATTGATTTGCCAATGTGTTAAGTGCGTCAAATCTCTGTAAATCTTTGGTAAATTATAGTTTCCTCCTCCCAATTCATGATTGCATTCAATCATGGCCGATATCATAAAATAGGTGTTTATTGTTGATTTTTGTTTTGTCGGAAACTGACAAAGGCATCGTTCATTAATAGTTAGTAGCATGCACGAAATATCGGTGAATGACGTCAAGGAGAGCGAGTGATAGTTAAGAGAGTGTGAAGGAAGCTAGTCAGTTGTGAGACGTATGTGATAGGGACGGGGTCTATTTGTTAACAAACGTACTTATATTATTGTTGAGTTTTTATTTGTTGTTATATCTTGGTAAACTTGGTTTACTTTGATCTATTGTGACTTGCCGAGGACTACGAAGCACAATTCTCCGTTCTCGATAATTTTAAGTGAAGTTTCAAATTGCGTTAGATTGATTTGAGGCACGGTATGACCTTGGGAACAATGTCCCTTCACCAAAAATTTTTGTAACATATTGTTTTTCGTGTGGGAAGGAGGGTAGGTGACGACTGTGTCTGCTTTCGTTCTTACGTTCAAAATAGTTTATGCCGTCTCTGTCTGAATGAAGCCATTTTAATGTGCGTTTCTCTAACATAAAGCCAGAAAGTTGTTATAGGAAGTCAGTTTTTCATAGATTTTCTCTTGTTGTTCCATTCAACCAGAAACTTCATGTTACTGAATCCTATTTGAGTCAATTTATTTAGTGGCAAACGTCACTTTCGGTGCTTTCGTTGGCGGTCCAATACTTCCTTTCCCGTAAAAAAAAAACGTAAACAGATTTTTCGAAGCAAACAGCGATTGTCTTATGCCACGTAAGACACTCTTTATTAACCTCGCTTGCTCAGTCTTCATGCAGAGAAATATAGCGGATCTAGGGTTAGGCAAAATAAATTATAATACAAACTCTACCTACGTGATTAGTTTGTAAAAAAGGACCGCGGTTCATTATTTCTCTGTATGGACATCGCGATTGATAAATAAGATCCACTGAAAATTATGCTCTTCCAATGTAACTGATATTGTTTTGTTAATGATTTATGACATTGAACATTTCATTTTTGTTTTCATGTCTCTAAAGAGTCGATTTTCTCTAATACAATGATGATATGCATCCAGCTTACATGAAGTCCAGTTGTTATTGCATTGTATTCTGGTCGTACATATATAAATTACACTGTACATCATACATCTCAAAACTATGTACATTTGGTTGTGCAAATTTCATTAACTATAATTTATACGATAACAGCAGATCTCACTTGCGCGAGAAATTAAACACGGACGATTTCAGGTTCGACGTCATTTAAAAATCACGAAAGTGTTAAATTCCAGCTAGCAATGCGCAATACTTTGCCACCTGGGGTGTTGAATTTGTCGTTTGATGATAAGCCGAGCAATTATCGAGCAATTTAGACGATCAGAAAAGGTTTGGCAAGGGAAATAGGTTATAATCACACGCTGTGTTAAAGTACGGATATATGTACGGATTTCATGTGTCATCACTGGACACACTTGAGGTCTCCATTTTGGCTCTGTGGTCAGTTCTACCTACTTTTCACACAAGGCATTTTTCGCCACCCGACTGTTGTAAATTAATGTAATCAGAAATCTCAATAGAAATATGTCTTCTTCGTTGATTCAGGAGCATGATAACGTGAAAATTCAACAGGATTCAAATGGAACCGAAGATAATCATCCCAAAGACTTGGGCGAAGAAAAGGTATGTTTTAGTCTATGAAAAGAGTTTGCTAAAATTTTGCAGCGGAACTGTTAGTTTGGTTATCTTATATAAGGAATCTGATTAGAAAAACGGCCATGCATTCGCAAGTCATGTCTATGCTAATGACGTGAATGTCGGTACACTATGCTCTTATTTTGGGCTACATAGTATAATAATAAAGCTCTGTTTTGTTGGAATGCTGTGGAATGTTTAAAAATGTTATGATTGCTTTTCTCACTTCATTTGACTTGATCGGTTTAAATATCCCAAAAAGTTGAAATATAAATCCATAAGGTTTTTCGTTGTTTTCGGATATGTTATTAATCCTCACATGAATATTGTTATGTGGGATCTGTGTTTATAAAATTTCAGTTGTTCACGTAATCGGATAGAGATTAAAGTACTGTTTTCTCTAAAGGCGTATCGGTAGTTGCACGATAATGCCCTGGGACAGATCTATATGCATGGTATTTCATTTACGAAAACATTAAAGAAATCAGAAACATATTTTGCATTTTGCCGTTAAAATGCTCGTCCTTTAGACGCATCTACGTCAGAAGCGTTGAATACGAAATCGACTAATTTTGCCATGGCAACAAATGCACTCAAATGCACGGTTATTGATTACATCAGTTTTGATGGGAAGACATTTTTAGGGCTTGGCTGCGGCCTATGGTTATCGGTTAATAATAGATATGTAATGTATTAAACTGTGATGTAGGTGCTTCAACTGACGTACAATGAAATTTCATTGGAGACTGTAAGTTCCATTGCATTCGGAAGGATAAAGTAGGGGTTGCAAGTGTTCATTGAAGGATATTAAAACTTGTTTGTACTTTGGCCTTTTGACTCTGAAGATGACTACCGCTAAGGTTGTCGAAACGTCAGTCAACAACAACAAAAACAGTCCTTCTCAGGACTATACCAACCTGGACGATCTACATTTACAAACATGTAAAGTTAATATGAGTTGAATTTTTTGCAAAGATAATTGATCATTGACAGCTTGTTTCCTTTCATCTATCATGCCTGTGTCAATTTAACAAAAATATAATTGCTTTACAATTATTTAATTGCCAGATACAACTTAATTATCAAATGAACTTCCTAATCATCCGCTGTCGGTCAGAAAAAGTTACGATTCAATTTTATTGCTCTATTTTAATGCATTTTAGATCCATTTAAGTTAATTTCAAGCTAATTTCTCGTTAGTGTTGCAGAAATATAGCGACAAAAAAAAAGGAAATGATCAATTTTTTTCATTTCTCGTCTTATCTTTTACAATGACGTTAATGCCAATACGTGGTTACGAAAATTAGTTCTCGAACAGCAAAATGATTCGTTGGCAATGATAACGTGCGGAAGGTCGAATTCTAAACAACAATGGCCAGTCTCGTGGCCGGACTTTATGTCTTCTGGTCACAAGTACTTTTTTTCCTCGTTTTGCGTACTTTACTCGTGGCTACTCGTACTTCACTCGTGACACGAGATGTTCTTAAGGAAAACTGCGTTTTAACTATGAATGCATTTAAACCTTGAACGCAGAGCTGTATACAACTCACAATCGAGTTCAATCTTGTGGATGTACGAGTTTTCACGTTTCTTATGGATAAGATTGAAGTCGACATTTCAAAATCCGACGATATAAACGCGAGTGAAGCGTCCTCCTTCAACAGCTATGACAAAATAACACGACAATCCAAGGTGTGCATTTTTTTGCGTTGTAGTTCCGTTGCTTTAACCCAAAAGATTTCGTTGCTGCATTTAATTTTCAAAACATTGTCATCCATTTCTTTTGTTTGGCAATGATGAAGTATAGAAAATTTCGCTACTGAGAACACGCTGGGTAAACATTCTGGCTACGTTAGTTTTGTTTTAATTCAACCCGATCTTTGTGTATGGCAATTACTGTCTTTTTTCAACGGTTTATTAAGAGAAGCATACTAAATATAAGTGGTACAGAATTTTTTAATTTTGGTTACATGAAGTTTTGTAGGTGATAGTAGTTGATATGAGAACCATTGTACTTAATGATACTATTTAGGTATAAGTAATATGGTGGGGTTAAATTTTGTTTTCTTATGTGTGTTACTATTGAAACCAAAGCGATTGTAGTAATTTGTCGGTTTATTTAAAAATGCGCTGCATTTATTGTATCTCTTGTGATTTTTCTCGAGAACAGCGTTTCGGAGTCAAAATCTCGATTTGTAGTCTTGTGCATGCATTGTGACGATCAATGTTAGTGACTATGGAGTTGAACGTACCGTTGAAAGTTCACATGAGGTAACATCGTTATGTCACAAGTTTACTCTAACTTTCTGTAGTCATGACAACAAATCACGCGATAATCATGTTGTAATCATGCTTATGTTTGTCGTACAAAAATTTCTCTTGTTTCAAAAATTATATTTCTCGAGCATGTGCTACTGTTTGTAAAAACGTTCACCTCTTAATGTACAAAGTCAATATAGTCGACTGTTGTATCATTAAATATTGCTCATCATATATAGAGTTCTAGTCAGTCACGATACTTCGTCGATATGAATGGTGTTATGTACGCACTTTGAGCAATGAAACATGCACACATCTATGTGTGCACATTGCTCATCACTGTGACGTACAATGTGCATAAAATGGTGTACATTGCGCATACAATGACGTACAATGTGCATACAATGACGTACAATGTGCATAAAATGGTGTACATTGCGCATACAATGACGTACAATGTGCATACAATGACGTACAATATGCATAAAATGACGTACAATGTGCATAAAATGGTGTACATTGCGCATACAATGACGTACAATGTGCATACAATGATATACAATGTGCATACAATGATATACAATGTGCATACAGTGACGTACAAATGTGCATACAATGACGTACAATGTGGATACAATGATATACAATGTGCATACAATGACGTACAATATGCATACAATGATATACAATGTGCATAGAAGGAAGAATTTACAGCAGCCCCATAGTGTAATTCTTTCTTGTCTCCACCATAACTAGAAGTAGATTTTTAGTTTTCTTCAATCGTGGCACCTGATGAGAAATTTGCAGAAATGCGTCGTGTAGTTTAATTTATACCTTTATTTTGGTTTTTAACAGTTTTTACTACTACCAAATTGTAATTTGCCATGGAAATACGCTTTTCAAAGCAATATTTAAGATTATCACCACAACCAACTCTTTGCCGTCCTAATGAAATACTTCATGTAATACATCTTAATTTTTAACCGCAGCCATTTTTGGAAGATCCACCCGCAAGTCACCTTCAACTTAACTATGCAATAGACGAAAACCCACCTTGGCACATGGCTCTGTTCTTGGGATTTCAGGTATCGCCGTTTCTCGTTTATGCATGTCGTAGCTTTTTGATGGTTTGTATTTCCAGAGCTTTCAAACTTTGCAATGTTTAAAAAGATGCACGTATTTGGATTATCGTATTTTGAACTATCTGACTTAACCCATACTCCCCTTTTGTATATATTTTACATACTTTTCTAGTGAAACAGTTGCTCTTAAGCCTGCTTTCCACTAGCCACGTATCGTAACGTATCGTAGCAAAACGTAACATGGCGCATGCGTGCTTGCGCCTATTGACCATCAAATTCATAAGCACGCATGCGCCATGTTACGTTTTGCTACGATACGTTACGATACGTGGCTAGTGGAAAACAGGCTTTAAGCGTTTAGTTTTTACTTGACACCATATCTGCAGAGTTGGTGTGTACCTATTGAAAAAATTTTAGTTAAGTTGTTTTGTTTTGAACGCCAACATGGCCTCTTTCTTCATTTTGATGTTCACCCACGGGGAACGAGTGGAAAGTATTCGTAACGAATTTTTTTGTCTTATTTCAGCATTATCTTACGATGTTTGGGAGTACGGTTGCATTGCCTCTACTTCTCGCAAAGTTCATGTGTGTTGGCAATGATGGTGTTGCAAAAAGTAAACTGATTTGCACTTTATTTTTCTCGTCCGGCATCGCGACATTGTTACAGAGTACGTTTGGTGTGCGGTATGTATTAAACATTTAAGATTTAAAAGATGTTTACTGTGCTTACAAAGGCTTATGCAAACCGAGGAGACCTTTGGAAGAATTCGAGAGCAGATCAGTGAAAGCCCGAGACCGAAGGTCGAGGTTGCACCTGCTCGAGAGTTGTAATATTCTTCTAACGTGTGTTTATAATTGACTTGCAAATTCTCTTTGATTTGATTGGTTGAGCTCAGATTGGTTTGCACAGGCTTATGCAAACACAGCCTTAGACCAATCAGCGCATGCGTTTCATTGTGTTTATTATGTAAATGTCGTTAAACTCTCTGATGCACGACCACCATAAAAATGCACCATGAAAATGTACCACCGTAAAAATGTACCACCATAAAAATGTACCACTATAAAAATGTACCACCATAAAAATGTACCACTATAAAAATGTACCACCATAAAAATGTACCACTATAAAAATGTACCACCATAAAATGTACCACCATGAAAGTACCACCATGAAAGTGTACCACCATGAAAATGTACCACCATGAAAATACCACCATGAAAATGTACCACCATAAAAATGTACCACCATGAAAGTGTACCACCATGAAAATGTACCACCATGAAAATGTACCACCATGAAAATGTACCACCATGAAAGTGTACCACCATGAAAATGTACCACCATGAAAATGTACTACTATATAACTTGGTACGGTGGCACGAAGTCCATGCAGATAGCGTAGCATAGTGATTTTTTCAATTGTAAAAAAGTCTTTCAGAAAATACAAATGCTAAGTGGAATAAAACGATCATTCAAAGTCTCAAAGACGGCAAAGTTTCATCATTTGGAATTAAATCGAACCAGCTTTTAAACGCGGGCTTTGTGCAGCAGACTGCTGCTTTTCTTTAAATGATGGCAATTTTATATTCCATCCTGAATGAAAAATCTTTGGGTAAATGATCGCAACTAAAATTTCCACTGCTGTATATCAAAGACTACAATTGAAGGTGAATCTTTACTCCCTATTTCTCATTCATCAGGCTGCCAATCGTCCAAGGAGGGACATACACGTTCGTATCACCAACCATTGCCATAATGATGTTGCCTAAATGGAAATGTCCATCTTCTGATTTGCCCCCAGAAGGTGAGCCCCAAGACTTTCGTACAGCGTTGAGAGGTGAACATGAAGGAGTATAATCTGTAGTGGGAATGGCTATTTTCAGCTCCTCACAAGGATAGATGGTTTTAACAACATGTGTCACATACGTTACCTTTAAATGAATGTTTTGTCGCTTGATTATAGAATTTTATTTCAGTTCAACAGAGCAATCAATCGTGCTGGAAAAATGTATGTGCAAACGAGACAAAGGCAACTTTGCCTGCTTTCTTAAAAGGTATGGACGTTTTTCTGCAATCTACTTGTTGATTTGTTCACCATTACAAGGCAAACGATGGAACACATTGATTCGTTTCCAAAGGATTATTTATTTGGCATTATTTCAGTTGTAAATAAGTCAGCCTCTGATCCCCAACAAGAGAGTGAGGAGTCGAATGCGTGGCAACCCCGTGTCAGAGAGGTATTTGTTTATATAAATAACAAAATGGTTCGTAAAATGAGGGCGGGTGTGCGTCTTTCGCAGTAGCATGTTGTTGAAGGTAAACGATGGATATAAGAGTATGCGTGTGTTTGCAACAGCGTACTGTTTGGAGTAAACAACTGAAATAGGGGGGAGGTTGCATCTCCATACAGTTTGGAGTAAGCAACTGAAGTAGGGGAAGGTTGCATCTCCATACAGTTTGGAGTAAACAACTGAAGTAGGGAGATGGTTGCATCTCCATACTGTTTGGAGTGAACAACTGAAATAGGGAGATGGTTGCATCTCCATACTGTTTGGAGTAAACAACTGAAGTAGGGGGAAGGTTGCATCTCCATACTGTTTGGAGTAAACAACTGAAATAGGGGGAAGGTTGCATCTCCATACTGTTTGGAGTAAACAACTGAAATAGGGAGATGGTTGCATCTCCATACTGTTTGGAGTAAACAACTGAAGTAGGGGGAGGGAGATGTATTCATAACTGAAATAAGAGGGAGAGAGATGTATTCATAACTGAAGATCATTTGTGCAAAACAAAAACGTAAAGCAAAAGTGTGTGAATATAATTGTTAGCTTGACTATTTTGTTTTTTTTTTAGATTCAAGGAGCCATAATTGTTGCCTCTTTACTACAAATCGTTATTGGTGCAACAGGTGCCATGGGATTTCTTTTGAAATTCATAGGACCTCTAACCATCACTCCAGCTATAACTCTTGTCGGGCTCTCCTTGTTTGATGTTGGAGCAGATTATGCTTGTAAGTCGAGTTTTGCTCCAATATTTCCATTGGGCTTCTCTGTTTACATCTTTCTGCATAAATTTGGTTTCGTTTTTTGTCGTGCTTGACAAACACCTCTTACATTGTTCTCTTCTAGCAAAACACTGGGGAATCGCCATTTTGTAAGTATAGTGAAAATTGATAAAATGAAAGCGCATGCGTTTTTATTGTTGTTCAACTTTCCTAGAACAATCATCCTTGTGATCGTGTTCTCTCAATATATGAAGAACATCAAGGTTATTCTTCCAGCATACAACAAAACAAACGGTTTCTACACTACAAGTGTTGCATTGTTCGAACTGTTTCCGGTCAGTACAAAACATTTTGATACTCGATACTCTGGCATGTAACTTAGCCATCTTTATACCTCAGCGTCATCAATGTCCCTTGTCTCCCTTGATAGTGCTTCATTGAATTTGCAGGTACTTTTTGCTGTCATTATATCATGGTTGCTATGTGTAATTTTAACCGCATCTGGAGCGTTTGAGGAAAATCATCCTGTAAGAACAGACACTAAGGTTTCCATACTGCGCGAGGCCCCTTGGTTTAGAATACCTTTTCCAGGTTGGTCATACAGTGATTTTTGGAGCTATGGAAACTTTTACGTGCCCTGCATATTGATCTCTAATTTCAACCCCTGCTGGCAAGTGGCAATGGTCGACATATTGGTTGGAAATTAGATAAGAGATCAATATTTCATATAGATGACTTGCCTTGCTTACGTTTTGCTGGCAAGTAGCAATGGTCGACATATTGGTTGGAGATTAGATAAGAGATCAATATTTCATATAGATGACTTGCCTTGCTTACGTTTTGCTCGCTGGCAGATTAATCCCAAGAGAGGTTGTCCATTGTTGCTAGTGTTGTTCAAAACCACTTGACCAAATCTTCTTGCCAGCAAAATGTAAACAAGGCAAGTCGACTATTTTATAACCGTGATTATTTATTGAGCCGTTTTTCTGCGGTTGTTTCATTCTAGGTCAGTGGGGAACGCCCACTGTATCTGTGGCAGCGGTTATTGGCATGTTAGCAGGCGTCATGGCAGGCATCATCGAATCTATTGGTGACTACTACGCATGTGCACGACTGTCAGGTGCGCCTTCAGTGCCACACCACGCATTGAACCGCGGTGTCCTCGTTGAAGGAGTGTGTTGTATGTTAGCTGGTGCATTCGGCAGTGGGGCTGGTACAACATCTTACAGTGAAAATATTGGAGCAATTGGAATTACCAAGGTAGAATTTATTGTCCATTCACTGTCGTTCTAGTATTTAAAATATAACTTATTTCACATTTGGTCTCTTATAGGTCGGCAGTCGCCGAGTTATTCAATATGGTGGTCTCTTTATGTTAATTCTTGCTATTTTTGGAAAATTTGGTGCGTTATTTGCTACAATACCCGAACCAATCATTGGTGGCGTCTTTATCATAATGTTTGGTATGGTCTCCGCTGTTGGTTTATCAAGTCTTCAGTTTGTTGATATGAATTCCGCGCGAAATCTCTTCATCGTCGGGTTTAGCATTTTCTTTGGCCTTCTCCTGCCCAAGTGGTTGCAGAAAAACAGTAAAAGCATTGATACTGGTGTGTACTTCTCGTCATGTGTACTACTCATCATGTATACTACTCATCAAGTGTACTACTCGTCATCTGTACTACTCATCATGTGTACTACTCGTCATCTGTACTACTCATCATGTGTATTACTCGTCATCTGTACTACTCATCATGTGTACTACTCGTCATCTGTACTACTCATCATGTGTACTACTCGTCATCTGTACTACTCATCATGTGTACTACTCGTCATCTGTACTACTCATCATGTGTACTACTCATCATGTGTACTACACATCATGTGTACTACTCATCATGTGTACTACTCATCATGTGTACTACACATCACACGTAGTACTCATCATGTATTGCTCTGAGTTTTTTAATGTTTCAAGCAGCTGTTGGTTATCTTTATTATTATTATATCTTTATTACTGTTATCTTAATCACTAATAGTTAAATATTTTTACTTTTATCTTTATTTTTTACCTTTAATTACTCTACTAGTACCTTTACATTTATTAGTTACATTTTATCACTATTAGATACCTTTATTTATTACATTTTATAACTATTAGTCACCTTTTGTTTCAATTTCAGGCGCTGATGTCTTGGATCAAGTTATTTTTGTTTTACTAACGACCAGTGTGTGGGTAGGGGGTTTCACGGGCTTTATCCTTGACGTCACACTTCCGGGGACGGACCAGGAGCGTGGTATCTTGAAGTGGCGGCATGTGGAAGAAGAGTCCTCTGAAGGTGGCGTCAAGACTGCCTCTATCCACACATACGATATCCCCTATTTGACCAGGTTCACCCAAAAGTTCCCCATTGTGCGATACGTTCCATTTTTACCTTATTATCCGAACTATGAGGGCGACGTGGAGAATGCAAAGCAACACAATGGTACAAAGAGGAGCAATGAAGGTGGAAAATATTTGAATTCAAATGGAGATGCGGAGACTGTTCATTTATGATCCTCGCGTTGGAGTTCTTCCAGTTGAAAAAACTATAGTAAATGATTCTTTGTATTTTTTTTAGATACCTCAACTTCTAACTGTTGCAGTAGTAGAACACAATCCTTATATTAAATGTGATGTTTTATAGTAAACTTTAGATTTAGTATTTGTTCATCGATGCTAGATGCATCATCTTTTCTTACGTACGAAATCCTTTTATATATGATTGTAGTGATATGAGAAAACACTGCAGTTTGAGATTGATCGAACTCCTGTTTATAAAGCATATTTACTTTCTCATTGCATCATTAATCAGTCACTGCTGAGTGTCAGGCTTGGATGTGTCTAATTTACCAACAGTCAGCACGTTAGGTGTTTTGGTGTTGTTGTTGGTGGTTTGTATCTGTCAGCACAGTAGGTGTTTTTGTGACTATGTTATGGTAATTTGTAACTGTTAGCACAGTAAGTGTTTTTGGTGACTTTGTTCTTGGCAATTTGTAACCGTCAGCACAGTAGGGGCTTTGGTGTCTTTGTTGTTGGTAAGTTGATGAAAAGGCTCATTTATCTTATCACCGCCACTGGACTCACGAACATGTTTTTCCTTAAATCGTTAAAAACTCATGAAGACTCGAGTTGGTTTGCTGACCTATTTAGTTGACAAGTCAAGTGCGGTCATCGGAGTTGTTTAATAACAACATTGAAGAACGAGGTACTGTTTAGGATGGTTATAGCTGATGGGCGTAAGCCCGTTATCGTTGATGCTCTGGTGAAACTGGTTTCTGTATAGTAAAAGAGCGGAGGTATTTGGTGGTACTGGGCGTTGGCTGAAATGGGACATGTGGTGTATCGAGAGTAAGTCGATGATATAGAGTAGGCACCATGGTAAAAAGATGGTCCACGTTAAAGTCAACGAACGAAATTAGTATAACTTCAGGTCTTATTGCTCAATATTCTCTGAATACATGTGCAAGTGAGTGGTGATGTTTTGATGTTGAGATTATTTAAAGTTGTTTAGTGTAATTGCGTCAATTCGAATGAAAAAAAAGCACACAAAAAATGCCTTCATTAGCTATCTATCTTTTGTTTCTTTAGTTACAGGTTCACGAAAGAAACTGGGAGAGATGATTTGGTAAATGGTTTTTCAAAACCTTATTGAAAGGGTACATCAATCAGTATTCTGCATGTCGCATCTTGAGAACTGATGAAAATTTATCTGAGTATGCACAATAATTTTATACATGAGTTAAATGTTATCAATGCCTTTCTCCTTTGTACCATGCTTCAGTCAATTGTGACCCAACAGGGCAGATTGTAAGGTACAATGATATCTTTCATACATGGATTAAAAAATTAATTTTTGCAAACATGCTTTGGTATTTGACTGAAGTGTTATGTCGTAAATAATAGCAGGCTAAAGACAATTACCACTTTAATTTAGTTGCTAACTTTTAATGGTATTATTAAATTATAGGTAGTTCAACTTCTAGCTATTTACTTACATGAAAAAGAGTAAGTATTAAGAATTCATACTACATTTTACTTCTGGTGGAATCTAGCACAAATTTAGAGGCTTATTGTGCCTTATATATACTCAATAGCCCAAAAATACATTTAACACTAGCATTCAATGGGCAATGACTTGCTTTCGTCTCTTTTCCTTGCTTTTCTTAGTGAGTTTATCAACTTGTTTGCGAGGAAAAAGAAGAAAGGTGGCCCTCATGGCTGCAGGTGTTGGTAATGAAGGCAATGCAGTCCAACAATCAGTCTCTGTGTCGTAAAACTCAACAGAGGTAAGGACTTTGCCCTTGCCTTCCCATCCTCCACAAACATAAATTTTACGATTTAGTGCAGCACATCCAGCTTTGTTGCGTTCCCCGGACATTGATGCAATAGTTCCCCACGTATCATCCTCAATGTCATAGACTTCACCAGAAGACATGCAATAGTCATTGTGATAACCGCCAATTACGTAAATCTTTCCATCAACATGGGCAGTCATTGCATCTTGCCGAGGATAACGAATGCATGAATAACCTAGAACAAATGAATTTCAACTCAATGACATCTTTCAATGTATATCTAACAACCTGTGCCTAACCTAGAACAAATGAATTTCAACTCAATGACATCTTTCAATGTATATCTAACAACCTGTGCCTAACCTAGAACAAATGAATTTCAAGTCAATGACATCTTTCAATGTATATCTAACAACCTGTGCCTAATCTAGAAAAAATGAATTTCAAGTCAATGACATCTTTCAATGTATATCTAACAACCTGTGCCTAACCTAGAACAAATGAATTTCAAGTCAATGACATCTTTCAATGTATATCTAACAACCTGTGCCTAACCTAGAACAAATGAATTTCAACTCAATGACATCTTTCAATGTATATCTAACAACATGTGCCTAATCTAGAAAAAATGAATTTCAAGTCAATGACATCTTTCAATGTATATCTAACAACATGTGCCTAACCTAGAACAAATGAATTTCAACTCAATGACATCTTTCAATGTATATCTAACAACCTGTGCCTAACCTAGAACAAATGAATTTCAAGTCAATGACATCTTTCAATGTATATCTAACAACCTGTGCCTAACCTAGAACAAATGAATTTCAACTCAATGACATCTTTCAATGTATATCTAACAACCTGTGCCTAACCTAGAACAAATGAATTTCAAGTCAATGACATCTTTCAATGTACATCTAACAACCTGTGCCTAACCTAGAACAAATGAATTTCAACTCAATGACATCTTTCAATGTATATCTAACAACCTGTGCCTAACCTAGAACAAATGAATTTCAACTCAATGACATCTTTCAATGTATATCTAACAACCTGTGCCTAACCTAGAACAAATGAATTTCAAGTCAATGACATCTTTCAATGTATATCTAACAACCTGTGCCTAACCTAGAACAAATGAATTTCAAGTCAATGACATCTTTCAATGTATATCTAACAACATGTGCCTAACCTAGAACAAATGAATTTCAACTCAATGATATCTTTCAATGTATATCTAACAACCTGTGCCTAACCTAGAACAAATGAATTTCAAGTCAATGACATCTTTCAATGTATATCTAACAACCTGTGCCTAACCTAGAACAAATTAATTTCAAGTCAATGACATCTTTCAATGTATATCTAACAACCTGTGCCTAACCTAGAACAAATGAATTTCAACTCAATGACATCTTTCAATGTATATCTAACAACCTGTGCCTAACCTAGAAAAAATGAATTTCAACTCAATGACATCTTTCAATGTATATCTAACAACATGTGCCTAACCTAGAACAAATGAATTTCAACTCAATGACATCTTTCAATGTATATCTAACAACATGTGCCTAACCTAGAACAAATTAATTTCAACTCAATGACATCTTTCAATGTATATCTAACAATATGTGCCTAATCTAGAAAAAATGAATTTCAAGTCAATGACATCTTTCAATGTATATCTAACAACCTGTGCCTAACCTAGAACAAATGAATTTCAAGTCAATGACATCTTTCAATGTATATCTAACAACCTGTGCCTAACCTAGAACAAATGAATTTCAAGTCAATGACATCTTTCAATGTATATCTAACAACCTGTGCCTAACCTAGAACAAATGAATTTCAACTCAATGACATCTTTCAATGTATATCTAACAACCTGTGCCTAACCTAGAACAAATGAATTTCAACTCAATGACATCTTTCAATGTATATCTAACAACCTGTGCCTAACCTAGAACAAATGAATTTCAACTCAATGACATCTTTCAATGTATATCTAACAACATGTGCCTAACCTAGAACAAATTAATTTCAACTCAATGACATCTTTCAATGTATATCTAACAACCTGTGCCTAACCTAGAAAAAATGAATTTCAACTCAATGACATCTTTCAATGTATATCTAACAACCTGTGCCTAACCTAGAACAAATGAATTTCAAGTCAATGACATCTTTCAATGTATATCTGACAACCTGTGCCTAATCTAGAACAAATGAATTTCAAGTCAATGACATCTTTCAATGTATATCTAACAACCTGTGCCTAACCTAGAACAAATTAATTTCAACTCAATGACATCTTTCAATGTATATCTAACAACATGTGCCTAACCTAGAACAAATGAATTTCAACTCAATCACATCTTTCAATGTATATCTAACAACCTGTGCCTAACCTAGAACAAATGAATTTCAAGTCAATGACATCTTTCAATGTATATCTAACAACCTGTGCCTAACCTAGAACAAATGAATTTCAACTCAATGACATCTTTCAATGTATATCTAACAACCTGTGCCTAACCTAAAACAAATGAATTTCAACTCAATGACATCTTTCAATGTATATCTAACAACATGTGCCTAACCTAGAACAAATGAATTTCAACTCAATGACATCTTTCAATGTACATCTAACAACCTGTGCCTATGCAAAATCTTGCCACTAGGATTACCTTCACAAGTCCAAATGTCTTTAGCTGGATCATACACATCCATTGTAGATAAATATGATGTACCATCAAATCCAGAAATGGCAAAGATGTTACTGCTATCGGCCACAACACATGCACTATCACGAAGGTTGTTCATTGAAGCTACAAACGACCATTCATTCTTCTCTGCGTCATAGCGCTCGACACGACTGAAAAAGAAGTTTACAATTTAGCATGCTCTTACTCTTTACGAGTTAGTGAGATCTAAGGCTATTCCATATGCATGTTTCTCGTCATATTTTCATGAAACTATTGAAGACTTGGAAACATTGCAAATGTTATCATACTTGGAAGGTGTATTTCCATCATATCCTCCTACAGAATACAAATATTTTTCAAGGTAAACAAGGCCAATGTTGCTCCGTGCAACATTCATTTGAGCCATATCTTCCCAAATGTTCTGCTCCGGACAAAACCTTTCACAATTAGCCATCCGAACCCACTCATGGCTACCACCCACCAAATACATCTTGGTGTCAACACTAGCTAAGCCAGGACAGTGACGAGTTTTCAATGTAGCCAACGAGATCCACATTTTTTCCTCTGGATTATAAAAAACATTTTGTGTACCACCGACAGCTGTCAGCATGGGTACAATACGTTGCCATTTTCGCGGTGTATTCATCTTATTTAATTCCCTCTCGCTAATGAGCTCAGCAAGATCATTTTCGTCATCGCGAGAGGAAGCAGCCTTGATTAAGCTCACTAAATAATCGTTACTTAACACCAATCGGTTTTCACGAACTAATTTTTCTAGATATTCCTGGGAAATGTATTTAAGACGCAACTGTTTAAACAACACTTCAAGGTGGCATTTTCGATTAGTATCGTGTTCGATCCACCGGAGAACAGCGGTAGCCAATTCGTCTTCGCGAATGTTTAACTCATCGTCATTCATGAGCTCCATTAAATAAGACAAAGGAAGAGCCAAAAACTCCATTGAAGCTTTCGCCTCGGCAAAATTGTCTTCAATGAAAGTGTGTGCTTTGACAAAGAGATCATTCAGGCTGTATTTGTCAGCCATGTGGCGAATTCCCCAACAGTTATTAATGTTAATACGAACTTGCAGATATTTGCAACACGCCTCGCTCAACGCCTCCAACAAAAACATTCGTGATGCAACCAATATGTCCTCAACATTTTGTTCTGTTATCTCGATTTTGCCTTGGTACATGTAATCAAGAATCAATTGCATCGATTGAGCACTCAAACCTTCAATCCTCTTAGTTATTTCGCTGTTTAGAGTAATTGGTGACAGGAACATCGCTTTGAAGAATTCCGAAGATGCAGCCAAAACGTTTTTGTGAGCAGGAAACTGCTCTCCTTCGACCAACAAAATAACATCAGTCAGCATATTCGTTGAACGCATTTCAGACAAGGAATTCAATAGCTTTGTCGTGTGGTTCTTGTATTCAAAACATAACGACGGAGTTTGCCGCTCGTTCATGTCAGACATCATACTTGTTAAAGCACGAACCATACTTTGTAGGTGCAATATTGACAATACAAACTTGGTTTAATGTTTACGGAATTCAACTCATATTTTCTGACCTTCCCGTCTGAAAGCCGTTGTTGCTCATTAATATTGACCAGAAAAATGACGTCACACGTATATTCGTCTTCATGTATTCACGAATACATTCAACTCTTCGAACGCTCAACACCGTTCTTTTGTTGCTTTTAAAGCATTGTTATGTCTCATGAATTCCAGTTATTCATTATTTATTAAAGTAAAGGTTGTTTATCATGTAAAGAGTTCTTACACTTCCAATCCATCTTTTGTTTCATTGTTCTCGAAGAAAACTCCATACTCGAGCTTCTACCTGCGCGCGTGGGTCCCGCCATTCTTGACCAATGAGAAGCAAAAGAAATAAAATGCGTGCGCAGATATCCCATGATGATGATGCGCTGTCAGTTTTTAATGGCACGGCTTGCAATACAGTTTTCAGTATGGCGTCGTCGTTCGTTGAAGATATACTCGGTACTGAAGTCGATGAAAAGGCCGTGAGTGCCTTCGTGGGCTCATTGGAAAGTCAGTTAGCGTCTCCTAGTTCGTCTGGTGCAAATTCTTCCAATAGTCGACCACATTTACAACGATCAAATCAAGTCGTTTCATCGTCGAGCGCATGCATTTCAAGCCAAAGTAACAAATCGAGTGTGGCCAGCGTAATCAGTATAAGCGCGGGAGCACCAGGTTTACCGACCATTACCGGCAAAACTATATTTAATAATAATACCAGTGCGAATTTATCAACACCAATAAACATTGCGCCAAGACCGAACGTCTCTTCCACTGTTTCACTTGCACCAAAGCCTTCTCTAACGTTGTTGTCTCCTCAGTCTGGAAATCGCGGTTATTTGCCCGTCCAGACCCCTGGACTTGGTGTTCCATTAATGATGGGCCCAATGAGAGGACCACTTGCTCCAAGGCTTGTTTCCACTGCAATGTTACAGAGAACAAACACACCACAAAACACAGTTCACAAGCTTCCACCAACATTGCAAAGTCAGACATCATCAGTGCAAAGGACTCAAGTTAAACCAGAACCTAATATGCAATTGCAACCGACTCAAATGTTAAACAACAACATCAGAATGCATGCACCATCGATTGCAAAACCCATGCAAAGTCACTCGATGGTTGTAAAAAGTGAACAAAATGTTGCTGCAAATCATGTACCACATGGTGTAAAATCTGAATCTTCTAACAACAACATTGTGCAACAGCCGCACAACAATGTAACAATTGCACAAAACCGTTCAGCGACTCAAGCTCAGGTGAATCGTGTAAAAGAGCAAGTCATGAAGCTACAGAGTTTTTTCACCAGGTTAATTACGCTTGCCACGGATCAGTCACCAGAAATTGGACATTCAGTTCAAGAACTTATAAAAGCAGTGATGGTATGTTTTAAAAGCTGATCAAGAACTTGTAAATTTTATTCCTGTTGGCTTTGGAACGAAAATCTTACTCATATGCAAAGATATGATTTCACAAACCACAGTTAACATACAGTATATGTTTGTGGAGACACATGAAAATTTTGAATTTATTCGTTAACTTTGTTGAGTACTTGTTGTTCAAGGTTAAGTTTCATCTTCATCATGTATCTCTTGAATTTTCATTTTAAATCAACATTCACATGATGAAAGAAAGCAAAATTCTGAATGACATGGACAACAGCATTGTTAATGAATAGCATTCAAACTTTAAAATGAGTTTCCGTTGCATTTGAACACTAAAAAAGTGTCCTTGAATCATGATTTCAAGCATTTGTGTGTGAGAAATGCATATTACTCTCATAAAGCATTTTGCTATGTTGACTTTGCAGGAAAATAAATTAACTGAGGAGAATTTCACTGCTAAACTTGAAAAGACACTGAATTCTCCATCGCAACCCAATCTTGTCAGTTTCCTAAAGGTATTTTATTATTATTTGATATTGTTTGATGTAATTTAATTTCCTTCGACTTATATAGCCTGTTAAATATTTCAATTCTAGTCAACTCTGCCTTTCTTGCGCCTATCCAAGCAACAGGCAATAGGAACGGTGAATTCGTCTGTGGTTGTTAGGCAAGTGCAAAAACCAGTTCAATCTGTGGCAACTCCAAGCAAAGCACAGCCAACTATTCTACCATCTACTCATATTAATCATCAGGTAAGCCCAGAATAGTTATCCAAGCTTTCTTTGCCAATCAGCAATTGATGTGGGCCCCACAATGCAAAATACATGTATAAGATGTTACTTTAGAATTAATGATGTTATTCTAGAGTGAGTGACTGGGGTGAAATCTGGCCACCACTTTGTCAAAAACTATATGTTTTTGCCTGCCATCATTCCTAAACTATTTCTATAAGTTGAAAGATAGCCATGTAAAAAGTCTAGTTCTTATATAAAAAAGAATCAAATCTGGAAACAGCGCTATTATATACCAAGTATTGCGGAAAGCCTCATTTTAATTTCCAAGCAGAAAATTTTTCTCTTTTCCGGGGCTGTAGCGAAAACGGTAACAGGATATGATAGTATATAGAAAATAATGATCCTTTCATGTACTCATATAACCCTACTGCACCTTGTATACCAGGTTCCGGCAGTTGTTACGAACAAACCGCGATTAAAACCGGCTCCTGTATCTGCACCTCAACAAATTGTACTCAATCGGCAAACATTCGCACAACTTACGCCCCTGCAACGACAAGGAATCCTTGCGCAACATCCACAACTGCAACATCTTCTACCGAAAACGCAACTGCCTACTTCGAAGTGTAAGTTCTGGTTTCATGGAAATGTAATAATGACTGAGATTTTCATGGAACTAGGGACGTGAAATTTATCTATTTACTCATGCGTTCCCTTTCCACCGTGTCTATTTCATTTTACTTCTTTAACATCAACGATTTGATTTGTTGATTCGCTATCTTTATATCTTGCCTTGCTCATATACAGCAGCACTTGTTTTTTCTGTTGCGTTTTTGTATCATTTTTGTATTTTTATTCGATGGTTGTTTCACAGCAACCCCTGGTCTCGTTCTCATATCTTCTCAATCAAATCAACCGACGGTGACGCCCTCAACGACTACAGTCAAACCGACAACCAATAACGCCCAACAAACTCAAGACAAGTCAAAAGCAAGACCGACATCTTCAATATCTGCTGTCACAAGGTATTTCTACCTCGATCGTCTTCTTTACGTGTTATTATAACCGTGTTATGTGCCGATCGTCTTCTTTACGTGTTATTATAACCGTGTTATGTGCCGATCGTCTTCTTTACGTTTATTATAACCGTGTTATGTGCCGATCGTCTTCTTTACGTGTTATTATAACCGTGTTATGTGCCGATCGTCTTCTTTACGTGTTATTATGACCGTGTTATGTGCCGATCGTCTTCTTTACGTGTTATTATAACCGTGTTATGTGCCGATCGTCTTCTTTACGTGTTATTATAACCGTGTTATGTGCCGATCGTCTTCTTTACGTGTTATTATAACCGTGTTATGTGCCGATCGTCTTCTTTACGTGTTATTATAACCGTGTTATGTACATTGAAGATGGATTATGACAAAAGTAAGGATGGGATGGGTTCGGGAATTGTAAACGATGGATCTGGAATTCAAATATTTGTTATATAGGCGTTTATGCATAACGTTGCCTTGAAAAGAGGTACAATCGATGTAATACCCATTTTTTAATGTTTTTTTTGTTTAATGTTTAGTGTTTCTTTTAGATGCGCACTTTGACTTGAACCCCTAATACTTTTAATAATTTTTCTTTTGCAAACCTGGTTACATTTTATGAGAATTGTCATGCACAGTGTATCTGTTTCCATAAGTGTAGTTAGGATTTTCCGACGTCAAACTTAAAACTAACCTTTTGGTTTGTTGCTAGCGGAAACGATGACGACATCAATGACGTAGCCTGTATGGCCGGCGTCAATTTACAGGTAGCACTTTAACTATAGAGCTGTGAATCTCGTGTAGTGCTTCGAAGCAGATTTTAAAACCCTAACTGTCAACGAATTTTTTTTTTCAAGGAAGAGCAGTCGAAAATCCTCGCAACGAATTCAGAGATTTTAAACATTCAATTGCGAAGCTGTAAGGACTCGTATTTTCTTAGCAACAAAACTTTACAGAAGCAAGTTGAAGCAATCGGTGAGTGCCTTTGAGGTTTTGATATCGTCCTACGTTCGTTAGTTACCAGGACCTTCAACTTGTCGCCGATTTTTTGTCGTCTGATCAACTTGACAATGTTGCAACGTCTTTTATAGCAAAAAAATACGGTGTTAGTACACTGGGCTCTAATGTATGTGGATTAGTATCACATGCAACGCAAGAACGATTGACAAACATAATGGAAAAACTCTCCATCTTCAGTTTACATCGTTTGGAGACTATGAAGGTAGGTTGCCAGACACCCCCCCTGATTTCATAATGCCGTAGTTGCTTTACTTATCCATGATTATCAATAGGATGACCCCACGTATCAAACATCATCTGATGTCAAATCGCAGCTTCGGGTGTTCGAACAGATCGATGAAATCGAAAGAAGGAAACGCGAAGCACGACAAAGGGAGGTTTTAATAAGAGCCGCAAAGGTACTTGAAATCAGCTGTGTACTGTATAGTTTGTTTTGTAGCAGCTGCGTATGTATTTTTTTTTGAATTGCTTCTAAAACACTCGGGTCTTATAGATATACGTAAGTTATAGTTTGCAATGTTCAGAACACAAAGTTCTTCTCGATACAATTTATAGTTGAAACCTTCGGAACGCAAGTTTTTTCTCCACATAGGTCATCGTTGCAACCTTCAAAAAACTAGGTTTTTTTCTCCATTATAGTTGAAAAATGGAATAATGGATATTTAAGCGTGTTATTCTTTACTTTTACAATTGTTAGAGTCGTTCACGGCCCGAAGACCCGGAACAGGCGAGACTTAAAGAGAAAGCAAAACAGGTGTTGTTGGACTTTTTGATGTGACTTAAAGTAACATTTGTATTCGTTTTTACATCTGCCTGCACATTGAATTTTTATAAAAAAATTGTTTCCTAACTTAAAGTATGCTTGTATTTTTCAGCTCCAACTTGAAGAAGAAGAGACCCTTCGCAAACGTGCTGCAAACAAAACGGCGCTGGACGCCATTGGACCGCGTAAAAAGCGTAGACTTGACGAAGCTTTGAGCAACTCTGAGGTAACAGTTTGCAAACATCACGTATTTTTTGTTTTTATTATGTAATTACCTAGTTATACTCGTGTCGTATATACGTAGATTTAATGGAATTCACAATTACCTGAATGATGTTTGGTGTACTTTATCTGTATAACGGTTATTGATCTTGTGATTATTGTATTGAGGTGACTAATCCCGTCCTCTACCGACAAAAGGGTGACGTGTTTAATTTATCTCTGTTTTAAGCGTCATCTCTCAATTTAGAGATGACGTCATTTTTTTCCTAACGTTACAAATGTCGCATGATTTCGAAGTTCTCTTATAGCAGACGTTGACATCTGATTGAGTAGTCTGCCGAAATGCATAGTGTCTTTTAGCTTTAAAAACAGCTCTTTTAGAATTGTTGGTTTAGTGTTCTGGTTTTAAGTAGTTCTTTTAAGAATTATTACGTTATTATTTTCTCTAATCACCATTGTATTTGCTCATTTTAAAACAATTTTTAAATTTGTCACCACGACAGTCTTTATTGTATTATTTTCTTTAACAAGGGATCTTCATCGCCTGGCACCACTTCCGGCTCAATTACAAGCAATGCAAGAGGCCAGGTAATTTATCTTTTTGTAGTGATGTATCTTTTTTGAACATTTCTGTTGTAAAAATAATGTTACGTTAAGATGCTGAAAAACATTGTTGAATCTTTGTGAACACTGAAGCAGCAATTTCGTCGTTTTCAAATTTCGACTCGAGTTGTGATACACGAATTTTTATATTTGGTCAATTTTCGCCAATAAAGTGCTTCAATACAATTTTGAAAGCTTAGTATTAACCGTTCTTTATGCGAACTTGCTTTTCCTCGATTTAGATCTTACGTCAAAGAACGCGACGTGTCATCCTGAAGGATCTCCTGCTCATTATGGAACAAGAAAAAGAACTATGTAATTCGAGACTTCTGTACAAAGCTCTGATGAAATAGTAAATAACACTAAAACAGCCTCGTTCACATATCGTCCATGTGTGCGCTTGAAGGTAAAATTATGACGTCATTGATTGTCACGTGGTAGACTTGGTGCCAGTCCTGGAAGTAGACCCTATCTGGGATACACTGATGGGATCCTTAAGAAGCGTGTAGAATTCACACCCACAATAACCTCCTGCATGGGATGTAATAGAAGCGTGTCGAAACCACACACAGGAAGAATGGCAACAATGGTGTTATTTCAGTGGTAATAATAATTACAAAATCTCCGGTCGACAATGTCGTTGAAATTTGGTAAATTGGTGAGATCAAACATGACTTCATTTTATGCGATCTCTACAAAATGGAAATCAATAAAACAATGTGTACAATTTGTATTTGAATGGTTTTTGCGCTGACAATTTTTCTTCTCCTTTTCCTCTCCCCCGTTTTCTTTTTGTCTGATATACATTTTAGGAGGGAGATGTTGCTTGAAAAAATATCATGAAGTTTCTCAGAAAGTTTTTTGGAGAAGTTGATTTATGCGTATCAATTTTTGACAAAAGGTGTTTTAAATCAATTTCTAAATTACTTTAAGAAATTCACATTAGTTCCATTGCATGTGCTTTCCAATGTTGAATTTTGGATCAACTGCAATACGTAGCTGTCTATAGCTCCATTGCCTGTTAATATTAAATCCTCTTATTAACAGCACGCTGGTGGTCTTTCCCTGTTTTTAATCACCATTCTTGTCTTATTGACGCTGAATGATTATAAGCGTTGTCGTCGGGTACTTTTTCCTGTCACTGAATTCCTGTGTGTGAGTTAAAGT
Source organism: Xenia sp. Carnegie-2017 (assembly GCF_021976095.1). Classification (NCBI taxonomy): domain Eukaryota; kingdom Metazoa; phylum Cnidaria; class Anthozoa; order Malacalcyonacea; family Xeniidae; genus Xenia; species Xenia sp. Carnegie-2017. Next base: position 1,910,554 of record NW_025813469.1, on the reverse strand, counting down.
GGCGTGTCACTTCTCAAATCTTGTACTCTTCTCAGATCGTAAATTTAATCTGCGGTAGAAATGTAATTGGCTGATTTGGCTCGAGTTTCTTTGCATTGTAAATCGTTTAAATTAACAATTATGAATTCTGTTATCCTCACGTTGGCTTCCACGACGAGTAATGTTTAAGTCAAGTGAGTAGAATTGTTTTCATCATTGTTTCGCAGTGTATTTTAAAGATGCAAATTGCAATTTAGCGTTTATTGATACATTTATATCTGTCTCTTCATTTCACTCATGAATTTGTTGCATGTTTTTCAAATTTAATTCTTTCACACTGCGTTCACCGTGTGTTGTATGTATTCGATGTCGCCTCATTTTTTCTCTATGTAGTGATACATTTTCAATTGAAAATTGGTTACGTTATCCTCATTTAATTGAATATATTGCTATCATAATTCTGCAGGAATCCTGCTCGGTTTGGTCAGATTATATTCAGTTGACATAGTTACGAAGTTGAGGAAATATACCTGCGGGGAAAATCATTTTGCTATTTAAAGCCTTTAAGCAGCAGATTGAAATTTTGACGCAGTCTAGTCTTAATGTTATAGTTGCAAATTTAAGCCGCTAAAGTAATAAAATGACAAATTTACTGTAAGTAATGTTTGCCAAATTTTAGTAGCTTTATTACAATCATTCCGGGCTTTCCACGCTCTACTTTATGTGCTCCACGCGTGGTCCACTAAATTTTGAAATTAGTTGTCGAAGTGGAAGCATAGTTTAAAGGGCAAATGGCGCGAATTTTGAGTTTTTCTAAACACAGTAAACTGTATTCATTTTTGTTGAATTTCGTCAAAAAATGAGCATGAAAGGTGCATCAAAAATCATTGATGTTTATGATGTTATTTGATAATTTCAGTAATTTATTTTGTTAACTAATTTTTGTCCTTTGCTGTAGAAGGGACAAATGGTAGCAATGTAAGGTACGACAATTTTGAAAAAGAAGAATCTGTATAGTAGCTGATTATCAGTTTATAAGTACTCAAGCTATAATATGTCTGCAGTCATATATTTTTGAGATGATTAACAGATTAATTTGTTTGTTTGGTTTATTCATTTCTCACATAGTGATGACAACATTAAAGTGTTTGTTCGTATCCGCCCACCGGAAAACTTTGGCGATGAAATAAACCACAAATCTTGTCTGCAAGTTACTTCTGGAACAACATTAAACCTGTTGTCCAAACCTTATTCCAAAGTGTTTACATATGATCAAGTAGCCGATACCAATGCAACCCAGGTAATCTATCTGTGGCTAATGGTAATTCGCTGTCGTTCATTGGAAAGTTTACTTGCAAAGTATCACTTGTTTAGTGTAACGGTTTTACTGTGTTTTAACTAAAGGAAGAAGTATTTACATATGTTGCTAAAGAAATCATCGAAGGATGCCTTGGAGGCTACAATGGCACAATATTTGCTTAGTAAGTGGATTCTGATCTCATAATAAATCAATTTTATTGGAGTAGTATACAAAAGTACAAGATATTTGTGTACTTATAAACCTGTAATGCAGTTTTCATGTTTTTTAAGTTATTACTGTTATTTTTAAGTGGTCAAACTGGATCTGGGAAGACATTTACAATGCTTGGTAAGCTAGAATATGTTTATAATAATAGTTTGGAGAAAAATCATCTTGTGTATTCAAATTGTCTAAATTTTTACGATTACATTCCGGGTTTCAAGTATTCTTCTGACTCATGAGCTTTCTTTAATCACAGGACCATCCAAAGGAGACAGTTTTGATCACAAGCTTCGCGGTGTGATACCTCGTGGTTTTGAATATCTCTTCAATTTGATCAACAGAGAAAGAGAAAAGGTTTGGCAGCATATGCCATAGATGTTGGATACATTATGTAAATTCTTGATCTTATATTTTTATAGAATGGTGATAAAGTAGAGTTCTTGTGTCAGTGTAGTTTTCTTGAAATTTACAATGAGCAAGTTTTTGATCTTTTGGATCTGACGTCCACTGGACTCCAGCTGCGAGAGGACATCAAGAAAGGAGTGTTTGTTGATGGCCTAATGGAGAAACCTGTTTCTAGTGCTAGAGATGTATACAATGTGAGATATTTATCTGTTGTTTTTCAGTGAGTTTGATTGAGTTTAGCATAAAGTTCTTACATTCAGGCTTCTCATCCACTCCTTCACAGTTCAGGGAGTTGCATGTTAAAGTAGGTTCTCCCAATTGCCTTCAAGTCCCCTTTTCCCAATTTCCCAGCCTCCTCCTCTTCTTCTTAATCACTTCAAATAAATACAATAGGTCCTCAACTCTGGCTGGCTCAACAGGAGAGTTGCATCAACATCAATGAACAGAGAAAGTAGTCGTAGTCATGCTGTTTTCACCATCACCATTGAGTCAAAGGTTTGAATCTTTCTTTGATTGAATCATATTTAGGATCAGGGCCGCCCAGAAGGGGGGGGAGGCAGAAGGGGCAGGTCCGGGCCCCAGGCCCTTGAGGTCCCCAAAGCAAGATAAATAGAACAGTATATTGCTGTGAAAATAAGTGCAAATATCATGAGAGTTCTAACAAGTAAATTTCTAAGTACGCTAATGAATGTCAATATTAACTTATCATTCCCATTTACAGACATAAAACATAAAAATCACATATTACATTACAATTGCCAAGTATAATTTCACATTCGTTAGGATATGGGGGGAGGATGCCCCCCTGCAACAAAAAGTTTTGCCCCAAGCCCCAAAAATTGTCTAGACGGCCCTGTTCAAGATATGTACGCACGACTGGTAACTTTCTTTAAATCTCAGGAGGTCAAAGGAGCGATAAAGAATATCAAAGTTTCGCGTCTAAATCTTGTTGATCTTGCCGGATCAGAACGTCACAAAGATACTCAGAGTGATGGACTGAGACTTAAAGTACGTGTTTATGAAGTAAAATGCGTGGCTTTTGTTCTTAATATAGCCTAGGGGTGTTTTTTAAAATACCTAACAGGCTTGAACTAAGCAGTTTCAGTTTAAAACATAATTTACACCTTTTCTCCTATTCTCATTTTTAGCATAGTTTAATAGCTATTTTCTATTGTATTCAGGAAGCAGGCAGTATCAACAAATCTCTGTCGTCCTTGGGCAACGTAATTATGGCATTAGTTGACATAACACATGGGAAACAACGCCACGTACCTTACAGGGACTCTAAACTTACCTTCTTACTAAGGGTAATCTATTGCGAACTTTGTTATGACTTAGAAATAATGGTGGGAGTATATATCACCTCATTCACCTCATTCATCGCATTCACCTCATTCACCTCATTCACCTCATTCACCTCCATTCATGTCCATTCCTTCATTCCATCCATTCCATTCCATCCATTCCATCCATTCCTTCCATTCCATTCCATTCCATTCCATCCATTCCATTCCATTCCTCCACCTCCATTCCATTCCATTCCATTCCATTCCATTCCATTCCATTCCATCCATTCCTCCATTCATCCATTCCATTCCATTCCATTCCACCTCATTCCTTCCATTCCACCTCATTCCATTCCATTCCATTCCACCATTCCTTCATCCATTCCACCATTCCACCCATTCCATCCATTCCACCTTCCATTCCATTCCATTCCATTCACATTCCGTTCACTCCATTCATTCACATTCCATTCCATTCCATTCCATCCATTCCATTCCATTCCATTCCATTCCATTCCATTCCATTCCACCTCCATTCCATTCCATCCATTCCATTCCATCCATTCCATTCCATTCCACCTCATTCCATTCCACCCTTCCGCGTTCCATTCCATTCCATTCCATTCCATTCCATTCCATCCTTCCATCCATTCCATTCCATTCACTTCCATTCCATCCATTCCATTCCATTCCTCCATTCCATTCCATTCCATTCCATTCCATTCACCATTCATTCCATTCCATTCCATTCCATCCATTCACATTCCATTCCATTCCATTCCATTCCATTCCATTCCACCCCCTCCATTCCATTCCATTCCATCCATTCCATTCCATTCCATTCCATTCCATTCCACTCCATTCCATTCCATTCCATTCCATTCCATTCCATTCCATTCCATCCATTCCATTCCATTCCATTCCATTCCATTCCATTCCATTCCATTCCATCCATTCCATTCCATCCATTCCATTCCATTCCATTCCACCTCCATTCCATTCCATTCCATTCCATTCCATTCCATTCCATTCCATTCCATCCATTCCATTCACCTCTTTCCATTCCATCCATTCCATTCCATCCATTCCATTCCACCTCCTCATTCATCCATTCCACCCTATTCCATTCCATCCATTCCATTCCATTCCATCCATTCCATTCCATTCCTCCATTCCATTCCATTCCATTCCATTCCATTCCATCCATTCCATTCCACCTCCATTCCATTCCATTCCATTCCATCCTTCCATTCCATTCCATTCCATCCATTCCATTCCATTCCATCCATTCATCCATTCCATTCCATCCATTCCATTCCATTCCATTCCATCCATTCCATTCCATTCCATTCCATTCCATTCATCCATTCCACCATTCCATTCCATTCCATCCATTCCATTCCATTCCATCCACCATCCATTCCTCCATTCCATTCCATTCCATTCCATCCATTCCATTCCATTCCATCCATTCCATTCCATCCATTCCACCTTCCATTCCATTCCATTCCATCCATTCCATTCCATTCCATTCCATCCATTCCATTCCATCCTTCCACCTCTCTTCCATTCCATTCATTCCATTCCATTCCATCCATTCCCTCCATTCCATTCCACCTTTCATTCCTTTCCTCCATTCCATTACCTCATTCCATTCCACTTTCCATTCCATCCATTCCACCCATCCATTCCATCCATTCCATTCCATTCCATTCCATCCATTCCATTCCATTCCATTCCATTCCATTCCATCCACCTCCATTCCATCCATTCCACCTCCATTCCATCCATTCCATTCCATTCCATTCATCCATTCCATTCCATTCCATTCCATCCATTCCATTCCTCCATTCCATTCCATCCATTCCATTCCTTCCATTCCATTTCATTCCATTCCATCCGCCATTCCATTCCATTCACATTCATCCATTCCATTCCATCCATTCCATTCCACTCTTTCCATTCCATTCCATTCCACCCTCCATTCCATTCCATTCCATTCCATCCATTCCATTCCACCATTCCATCCATTCCATTCCATTCCATTCCATTCCATTCCACCTCCATTCCATTCCATTCCATCCATTCCATTCCATTCCATTCCATTCCACCCTCCATTCCATTCCATCCATTCCATTCCCCTCATTCCATCCATTCCATTCCATTCCATTCCATTCCATTCCACCTCATTCCATTCCATCCATTCCACTTTCATTCCATCCATTCCATTCCATCCACCATTCCATTCCATTCCATTCCATTCCTCATTCCATTCCATTCCATTCCTCCATTCCATTCCATTCCCATTCCATCCATTACTGCAATCACCGTATTTTGCCTCAGGCCCTATTGTTCCTCTCCGCTGCTCAGTTTGCGTTGGATTTACTTTATATGAAGAAAAATGTCTCAAAATGATAATTTAATGTTTTCTCGTTGCCAGGACTCTCTTGGAGGAAATGCTCGTACACATATTATCGCCAATGTTCATCCCTCGGCAGGTTTGTCTTACCTAACTTGCTGATTAATAAAACATTGTTACGTTTCGTGTGGTGCAAAAGGTTTTGCTTATAATTTTCAGGTGCTTTGGTGAAACTCTTTCTACCTTGAATTTTGCTAAAAGAGCAAAAGAGATTAGGAATAAGGTGAGACTATCAAATTGCTTGTTTGATGTTGTTGAAGTTGTTGAACTTGTGCCAAGTTGTGAAACACGACAGTTTGCATGTTGTCATGTTTAGCTTGCGCTTATTAGATCAATTAAATCTGTAGGATGGTAGTTTTATAGGATCTTTGGATTATAGGATTGTAAGATCTTGTGTTTGTAGGATTGTAGGATTGTAGGATATTGTGTTTGTACGATCTTAGGATTGTAAGATTGTAGGATCTTGTGTTAGTAGGATCTTAGGATTGTAGGATCTTGTGTTTGTAGAATCTTAGGATTGTAGGATTGTAGGATCTTGTGTTTGCAGGATCTTAGGATTGTAAGATTGTAGGATCTTGTGTTTGTAGGATCTTAGGATTGTAGGATTGTAGGATCTTGTGTTTGTAGGATCTTAGGATTGTAGGATCTTAGGATTGTAGGATTGTAGGATTGTAGGATCTTGTGTTTTTAAGATCTTAGGATTGTAGGATCTTTTGTTCGTTGGATCATGGATTTGTAGGATTTTAAGTTGGTTGCATATAAACTACGATAGTTTCAGTCTATGTAAAATCTCTGTGTTTACAAAATTTGTTGGAGACAGATGAATTGACAATTGTCAAGGATCAGTCATAAATTATAGGTTTACAATTGAAGAACGTCATTCGTGTATTTTGTAAAAACTTGCCATTGAATCTTGCTCTTTATTCCTTTTCTTTTTACGTCGTTGTGAATTAGGCGATTGTGAATGAAGATACTTCTGGGAACGTTGCAAGTTTGCAAGAAGAAATTCGCAAGTTAAAACTACTGTTGCAAGAAACCAGAGGTAGAGAGACTTTCTTTCTCTTATGTGTAAGAATTTATCCGGCGAATTTCAGGAAAGATCTCTTACTTACATTTTCTTGTAGCCGGTGTGCGCCGTATGTCAACGTCGAACAACAGTAAGCCCTGATTTATGTTGACTTAGGTGATTTAGTTGTAACTTTTGCCAATGCACAATATGTTCATTGTCACCAGTAAGCAATGACTGGGCAAACTTTCAATCAACCGCGGGCGCCGCAAGCAACGTTGAAGATGAGACGGCGAAAAAAGGCGTAGAAGACTGGAAACAAATAGCGCTCACTACAATCAATCTAAAGGAGAAATCTGAGCTAGAAAAGCAGGTAGAAAGTGACTGTCGTGATATGTCCTTTTCACTCGTAAACTTCCAAACAAAATTGTTTAAAAGTTGCTCAAAAAAGGTGTCTTGTTTGAACAAATTCTCGCCATGAATGTTCATGACACATACGTTTAACCGAAGTGTTCTAAGATTCCTATGTTATGGCCTCGTTTTTAATGCAAAAAAAAAGGTTTGTTTTCAATGCAATGATGATTGTTTCTCAGGTGTTGGAGGAAAAAATCAAGAAACTGGAAGAACTTGGCAGAAAGAAAGATCGATTTCTGCAAGTATGTATGAGGGTGATGACATGTTCATTTTTGATGCAAACTTGTGTCCTGCAAGGGCTAATATTTATTCATCTTTGACAAGAAAAAACTTTTTTATATTTTACCATCTTTTTATTTTTCACATATAGTCGACGAAAATGATTTTGAAATTTCGTGACGCTCACATTGCTAAACTAGAAAAGACGCAGAAGAAAGACTCTTCTACAATCGCCCGCGACAATGAAGTTGATAATGATAATGAAGTTGTGAGTAGACTAATATCCTTTAAGGGGTGAGATGATGTTGTTGTTGGCCGTAGAACCATAGAACACTGAAAATAGATCTATGTCTATTTTTGATGTTATAGGCGATGTTACGCGAGGAGATTAAAATTTTACAAGAAAAATTGGATCATCATCCAGACGTTACAAAATTTGCAATGGAAAATCTCGAACTTAGAGGTTCGTTTGCGTTGCTGAGAATCATGCAGTTTATTGTAATGTCAACCGGATATCTGTCCAAGGATAAATTCAGAATGATTTTGTTTGAAGGGTTGGTGGTCTATTTTTGATGAGATTTCAATGGCTACTTTTTGGGTGACGTCGAGATTTTGGTTTAATTCTGCTGCTTTTATACTACGGCTTGGGCTCTTTTTCGTTGGGAATTGAACACGTTGGGGGATTGGTGGTATGTTCCATCAACACGCAAATCACCATTGCTTTTGCTTAATTGCTTAGAATATTAAATTTTCGTAAGAAAATTAGCACCACTTTTGCTTTTGCTACTTGTAACTAAGGCTAGGACTGGTCGCCCTCCACCCCACCCCCCTCCTCAAACACACATGTGAAATCCATCCTGTATTTATATGTTGTTTTCGTGCAAAGCGGTGTCTGTATCAAATATTACAGATGTGGTGAACGAAAAGTTCTTGTCATGTTTTTTTAATCTGATGCAATAGATTATTTTGTTCAGAATGGACCTGTGATAGTTTTGAAAGCGCTCCGTTAAAACACTTATCACAATTGATTTCGTCTAATTGTTTGGCATTTTAGTATTTGGTATTTTCTTCTGGGCAAATTTCAACCCTCCGCACTCCTCCCCTAAATCCATTTCCGCTTTCATATCCAAGGCATGTTCATCATTTATGAAATGTGATTCTTGTTGTATAGGCGAACTTAAAACTCTACGAGAAAACAGCAAAGACGCTACCATTGACATGTCATATGATCTTAGTAAAACGAAGATCTATGCGTTGCAGTTGGAACGCAAACTGAGGGATGCCTTGAACGTTAATGATGGTGGCTTTCTTGAGAAAAGTCTGTCAAGTTCATCAAAAGTCTCTGAGGCTTCAAATGCCGAGATTGAAAGGTTTCGACATGCTTCCCTAATTCTAATAATCGTAGTTAGCTCTCAGTTCACCTTCAAAATTCCGCGATCTTTTAGTTCTCGTCAGCAATCTGTTGTTGTAGTAATATTTCAGTAATTTTCACTCCTTTCCCAGCCATCCTTACATCCCAGTCACTCTTCAAGCATGATTTTTAATGACAGGGGTGTGAACTTACTATGGTGTAGTGGAGGAGTATGCACTCCTTCTAGCCTTAGCTAGGGGGTTGCTATTTCCATACGAAATATTAATATGCCAAGGAATCAAGCAAAGAAATTGTGATTTGGATTTGATGGAGCACACCTCCTAAAATATATCATAATCATTGTATAGGATTTGTAAAATTGAACGCAACTAGGCACCCCGGAAGTTGACACGAAAATTCAAATTCAATCTAGAGCATGCCCTACAAAATCATACCGAATCCCTCCCTGTTCAATCCACTTGTAAATCTTCTCTTGTCACTTCCAGATATAAAAGTGAATTGAGTCAAATGCAGAGCCATCTTGACTCCGTCAGGGAGGAACTTTACGACACTCGTGAAGATCTCCAGCAGTCAAAAGAAAAGTTGATCGAGAGCGAGGATCATTTTCGAAAAAGCTGCCTTGAATCTGAAGCTGAGGTCGAATCTTCAAGAAAAACTATTGAAGAGCTCAAGGTACGAAGAATATTTTGTTCGTAATAGATTGAAACTGATGAATGCACTTCATCCAATGAGTTGATCATCCGTCCTCTATCGTGAAGAGATAAACGCTCAAGTCTTGACACCTTTATATTTGAAGTCCAACAATGTTTGTTTTAACTTTAGTGATGTTTAAGTCGCCCCATATTATATTAATGACTTTAAACTTAGTCGACGTGAAGTGGCCCTCATATCGTAGTGAATTACTGATTCGTGTTCATATGATTCCAGAACGAAATTATTTTTATTCTTCTCCCCCCCGGCTTACGTGTTAAATTGTGTACTATGATCGTTTTGGAAATTGCGCGAGTCCTCATGTAGAAATTATTCCGTAGCCATCATCAGAAAAATCACCATAATATGAATCCCGTGTCAGGATTTGTAGTATGATGTAGAAATGAATGAACAATATGATATAAAGGACAATTAAGCTCGTATTCATGATATTTAAGGTACCTGGTTACAAATAAAGAAAGTTATAACGCTCACAACCTTATCCTCTGCTGATCTTTTCGTTAGAAATGTTTAGAAATGCATCAAGTAAAGACAGCGTTAGAACGGACGACTTTAAACGATGTTCATATGCAGACAATACGAGTGAGTATTTATAATTCAATACCATACTACATTGTTTTAAATAAATCTTTTAACAAGTCTACGTTTATATATTGAGAATAGTTGACTTCGTATTAAGCACAAGGGTATAGGCTTTGAGGTTACATCATCTGGGTAAAGGCTTTGTGGTTGCATCATCTAGGTAAAGGCTTTGAGGTTGCATCATTTGGGTAAAGGCTTTGAGGTTGCATCATCTGGGTAAAGGATTTGAGGTTGCATCATCTGGGTAAAGGCTTTAAGGTTGCATGATTTGAATAAAGGCTTTGAGGTTGCATCATCTGGGTAAAGGATTTGAGGTTGCATCATCTGGGCAAAGGCTTTAAGGTTGCATCATTTGAATAAAGGCTTTGAGGTTGCATCATTTGGGTAAAGGCTTTGAGGTTACATCTAAAGGTAAACGCTTTCAGGTTGCATCATTTGAGTAAAGGCTTTGAAGTTGCATCATTTGGGTAAAGGCTTTGAGGTTGCATCATTTGGGTAAAGGATTTGAGGTTACATCTAAAGGTAAAGGCTTTCAGGTTGCATCATTTGGGTAACGGCTTTGAGGTTGCATCATCTGGGTAAGGGCTTTGAGGTTACATCATTTGGGTGAAGGCTTTAAGGTTACATCAGTTGGGTAAAAGCTCTGAGGTTACATCATTTGAAAAAGGCTTTGAGGTTACATCTAAAGGTAAAGGCTTTCAGGTTGCATCATTTGAGTAAAGGTTTTGAGGTTGCATCTAAAGGTAAAGGCTTTCAGGTTGCATCATTTGAGTAAAGGCTTTCAGGTGTTATGTCTATGGTTGTGTATTGTATTGGCTATTTTTCACGTCACAATTTGTTTTGCAAAGTATCTGCGCATGTTCAAATCTTTTTCTTTTGTTCGCAAGAGTTTTTTTCGCATAGTTAACTATAATATTGAAGGATACTACAAAGATTTCCGCCTTTTCGACTTGTTATTGAAGCCAACCTGAAATCTTTTTATAAATTTTTACATGTTCGTACAATGAATTAATACTCTACCGTTTCACTTGTAGAATTTATCTTCACCGAAGGCAATCAGTACTCCCAACAGGCGACGAATTTCTCTATCTACTCGTGCATGCGGTATGCTTGAAGATGCGCCATCAAATGGTGTTTTACGTTCGAGAAGCGATAGCTACAACGATTTAAACGAACCTGATTTATTGGACGATCCATTTGTGACGTACGAACCGGAAATTCCCGATGACGAGGAAATATATCAAGAGACGTTGTTTGAAGAACTGACGGAAATTTCAAAATTATATAATGCGACGCTACAGGAGAAAGAAGAAGAAGAGTCGCGAAGGATTGAGTTGAATCAGACGATGAATAAACTAGAGCATCAGGTTCAACAACTCAATAAGGTAAGGTGTTGACCTAATCCTCTCTTATCAATCCTTAACATGTACTCATCAGAGAGATTATACATAATATAAATCTTTTATATCCTTTAATCCTTTATAATTCTTTAATCCTTTATAATCCTTTTTAATCCTTTATAGTGTCTTTCAAGTGAAAGATCAAAGTTTACAAATGTCGAAGCCGATCTTAACAAGAAGCTAAACACATTGAATGATAAACTAAAAGAAGAAATTTCAGAGATGAGTTGTAAGCGTTAAGGCAAACTAGGACAGACTTTTCCGTCAAGTTTACTCATCTTCGACATCGTTGTTTCCTAGTATTTAAGAGCGAGAATGAAGATCTAAAGATATGTCTAAAGCAAGCTGACAGGCACATTGAATCCTTGAAGAAAGATCAAGACATCGAAAAAAATAATGCTGGACGTAAAGCTGCTTCATTGGAAAGCAAAGTAAGTTTCGTGTTAAAGTCTCATTTTCATTGATAATGTAGTCAATTTGATGTTGACGATATTGTCATATTGATGGTTATGATATTGTTATTTTGATGCTTTTGATATTGTCATTTTGATGCTTTTGATATTGTTATTTTGATGGTTATGATAATGTCATTTTAATGGTGATGATATTGTCATTTTGATGGTGATGATACTGTCATTTTGATGGTGATGATACTGTCACTTTGATGGTGATGATACTGTCACTTTGATGGTGATGATACTGTCATTTGATGGTGATGATACTGTCATTTGATGGTGATGATACTGTCATTTGATGGTGATGATACTGTCATTTTGATGGTGATGATACTGTCATTTGATGGTGATGATACTATCATTTTGATGGTGATGATACTATCACTTTGATGGTGATGATACTATCACTTTGATGGTGATGATACTATCATTTTGATGGTGATGATACTATCATTTTGATGGTGATGATACTATCATTTTGATGGTGATGATACTATCATTTTGATGGTGATGATACTATCATTTTGATGGTGATGATACTATCATTTTGATGGTGATGATACTGTCACTTTCATGGTGATGATATTGTCATTTTGATGGTGATGATACTGTCACTTTGATGGTGATGATACTGTCATTTTGATGGTTATGATATTGTCATTTTGATGGTGATGATACTGTCACTTTGATGGTGATGATACTATCATTTTGATGGTGAGGATACTATCATTTTGATGGTGATGATACTATCATTTTGATGGTGATGATACTATCATTTTGATGGTGATGATACTGTCACTTTCATGGTGATGATATTGTCATTTTGATGGTGATGACACTGTCACTTTGATGGTGATGATACTGTCATTTTGATGGTTATGATATTGTCATTTTGATGGTGATGATACTGTCACTTTGATGGTGATGATACTATCATTTTGATGGTGATGATACTGTCATTTTGATGGTTATGATATTTTCATTTTGATGGTGACGATATTGTCATTTTGATGGTGATGATACTGTCACTTTGATGGTGATGATACTGTCACTTTGATGGTGATGATACTATCATTTTGATGGTGATGATACTGCCATTTTGATGGTTATGATATTTTCATTTTGATGGTGACGATATTGTCATTTTGATGGTGATGATACTGTCACTTTGATGGTGATGATATTGTCACTTTGATGGTGATGATACTGTCACTTTGATGGTGATGATACTGTCATTTTGATGGTGATGATACTGTCACTTTGATGGTGGCTGATCAGAACGCATGCTGCATTGTCGTTGCTAACGACAGTGATTTTACTAATGTCCTTTCGATATTTGAAATAGATTTGTACATTGGAGATTGAACTGACAAGTACAAAAAGCGAAATGGAAGAAATTATGGAAATAAATCAAAACCTTCAGGTATTTAGTCCGCACATTAATGTCAAATTCTACAATATATGCATGCAATTTGTTCTCTGTCAGACCGATGCAGAAAATATGCGAGAAGAGCTTCAGTTTAAAGACCACAAGTTAAACGAATGGGAAAACTTACTCCGTGCTGAACGTGATAAGATCAAATCACTTGAAAATGAACTGAAGGTAAGTTTCACTAAAGTAATTGTAAAAGATGTTCACTGTGTTTGCACAGGCTTATGCAAACCTAGGAGACCTTTGGGAGAGCTCGAGAGTAGATCAGTGCATGTCCGAGACCGAAGGTCGAGGTTTGCACCTGCTCGAGGGCTTTTATGAACGTCTCCGAGGTTTGCATAAGCCAGTGCAAACACGAAACACGTCTTTTATTTCTTTTATAAAATAACAATAAAGCGAAACAGACAAATTGAAAACAAACGTTTTAATTTTTCTTTTAAAACGTTTTCTTAATTGATTTGCAAATTCTAGTGGATTGATTGATTGATTTGATTCGTTGGGTTCAGACGGTTTTTGCACAGGCTAATGCAAACACAGTTCTAGACCAATCAGCGCACGCGTTTCATTGCGTTTATTTTACAAAATCGCATTTTGTAAATTACCATTGTCAAAAACATTGTCTTATCAGTAAATCCCTCGATAGTTCTACATTTACATAAACATCTTTCTTCTCGACATAGAGCACTCTGGAACATCTTAATGTGGCCAACAAAACAAACGAGAAATTAATGACCGAGGCAGATAAACAACAGCAATTCATTGCTGCGTTAGAGGAATGTGTGAATCTGAAAGATGAACTTCAGCAAGCTAATGCTCTCTGTGTGGAACAGGTATGACTGATATGATATATTATGTCATTAATTATTCTTACTTACTGTATACATGTATAATGAATAGGAGTAGGTATGGTTAATGTCTGCACAATGGAGTGCCTAGTTTGTTCAATACGAATCAAGATCAGTTATGTAAATAAGTAAAATGTTGTCAAGATGGAGGCCATTAACTTTGAGAGCTTAACTGAAGTTCATCTTTCAGTTTCAAAAACTCCTCCAACTATTGCGTTACAAGAGTGTGTGAATCTGAAAGATGAACTTCAGCAAGGTAATGCTCTCTGTGTGGAACAGGTACGACGTATGTGATATATTATGTCATTTATTTAACTTACTTACTGCCATATCTAAAGAATGGTTCATGTCCGCACAATGGAATGCTTAGTTTGTTCAACATGAATGGAGATCAGCAATTTAAGTGGAAAGAATTTTGACCAAAATGGAGACGACTCACTTTGAGAGCCCAAGTGATCTCTGATGGTATAACTAATAATATAAATCGAGATCAGTAATGTAAATAGATAGAATGTTGCCCAAGATGAAGACGATTCACTTTGAGAGCCTTTCCGAAGAAATGGCCGTTAATATCACGGCTCATGTACAAGGAGAAGCCCTGTCCTTTCATAGCACATGGTCTTTGATAAAAACTACTGTATTGTAGTTTTATAATGTGATACTTTCCTTGCGTTTGCATTCAGGATGGGTTTTCTTTAAGATTATTTTTAACATGAGGTATTATCCTTTTTCATTGTCTATTCTTAACAGTTATATGTGTGTATCTAGGGTGAAAAGATTATTGACCTGAATAAGAAACTAAATAATGGTGATCAATATGTTGCGGACTTAAAACGTCAAGTACAAGAAGAAAAGGTATTGAGGGAGAGGGGTGAGGTTTGCGGCCATTATTTTACAACCAATCATCAGTGTCGTACATTCTTCTGATCATCTCCACATTTTCATCACTAAATCCACCGTTGTTTATTTGATGTCTCCCTAGAGTTATCGCGTGAAGCTGTTGGACTCTGTGAAGGAATTGAAATCGTCGCTTTCTCAAAAAGAGGTACATCGTTTTCTCGTTTTGTTTTTCAATATCATCCTGTGCTCAACAGTGAACAAACGACGAAGGGAATTTTTCGTTTGCGAAGCACATCAGGAAAACTATGTTTGCGTTGCATTTTTGGAATTTATTTTAAAATTTTAGAGGATGCTTACATCTATGGAGAACTTGATTGCTGAGAAGAATGATAAAATTGAAGAGCTTGCAAGTGATTTAGCGAAGAAGGTTGGTTGGCGACATTTTGTACTGCATTTTCTTCGTCATGTTTTACTCATTACGTCAGATGACCGGGCCTTGGCCATGGAGGAATTTAACCCTGAGCACTTTGCCCATTGAGGGCATTTCCCGGGCACCCAACCTGCAAAGAGCCCTCGAGTTGACAAAAAACCCTAAAGTTAAGGCAATCACAGTTATTTTCATTTTCAAAACACATTGCACTCGTTCCGCACAGTCGCAAACATTTGAAATCATGTTGTCATGTGGTATCGGGATAAAATGTTCCCCAATAACCCACATTATCTCTTAGCATCTCTGCAGATGACTATTGTTTTTGAATTGATAGGAAAATAGCGTGAGCAAATTGAAAGAAAAATTGAGTGACGAGTGCGAGAAGCGACAAATTGAGAAAGAAACTTTTCAAAACGAGGTTTGTGAACATTATTTGTTTTCTATTTCTGTAACATTAGCGAGTATAAAATTGAACAAACGGTTTTATTTGGTTATGACAACCACAGAGTCTGCTGTACTCATTGAACTTTATGAAAAGGTCTTAAATACTAAGTTCATTGTTAATTGCACTAACAAAACCTTTGAAAATAGGAAACAAACTCCTTGAAAACTGATTAAACTTTCGACGCTGTTTGGGCATGGTGGAAAATGCGGAAGTCGGAGTGCGGAGTCTCGCCTAATGCAAAGATGGATACTTCTATAACACGGACTCTGCATTTTCCACTTTATGCCCCATTGAGTATAAAATGCGGAATCCCACCTTGAACAACACTATTTCATTAATAGGCCGTATTCTGTGCCCGATTATCGTTCAGTTTTGTTGCCCCCCATCTGCCACTACATTTTAACACGATAGATAAGTAAGTTGCTCTCCACTGTGTGACTTCATAGCTCAGTTGGTTAGAGCACCGGCACCGCAGAGGTCATGGGTTCGAATCCCGTTGAGTCACCTGAAATTTTCAGGTTCATGAGACAATTGCTTAAATTGTCCAGCAAAAGTGCGAAGATCATATCTTCATTTAATTTCAAACACCGCACTGCATATAACATCTCTTTCATATATCATTAAAAGTGTAAATTCACTTGTTTAAACCTTCACAAAACGCAGTTTTTGAGTATTTCACCATTGAAAATTCAATCATTTGTGAGGGTTTATGTGGTCGGAATTTAAACCCTCTCCTGACAGATGATGTTACCAAACAGTGGATCTATTTACGATCTATCACACAATACAAATTATTGTATTGACGAAGTGTTCACTTTATGACATCAGTTTGTTCGTGTTTATAGATTTGTTCTTTAAAAGAAGAACTTGCTGCTACATCAGACCATTGCCGAACACTTACTCGTACACTTGAAGAACAACAGCAAGAGCTTACAGATTTACAGGTTAGGGTTTACTTTATGACTAGGGATTGGGAGGGATTATGAGGAATGTTTGTGCAAGTTGCCAACCAATATGGTTTTACAAGTGTTGTTATAAAAGAGGAATTACAAGATAGCAAGTCCTCATAAGACAATAGCTGCATGTTTTGTTAAGTTTTGTAAAGTTTTGTAAAGTATTATAAATAGAAAATCCCAGCTTACCCAGGACTTTAAGTACCATAGAAAA
The DNA here is from genome assembly GCF_021976095.1 of Xenia sp. Carnegie-2017. NCBI lineage: Eukaryota > Metazoa > Cnidaria > Anthozoa > Malacalcyonacea > Xeniidae > Xenia > Xenia sp. Carnegie-2017. The sequence continues at coordinate 1,893,625 of NW_025813469.1, read as the reverse complement.
TCCCAGCTTACCCAGGACTTTAAGTACCATAGAAAATCCCTGCTTACCCAGGACTTTAAGTACTCCATTGAGACAATGACCACTTGACTAGCGAATAAATAGACGAAGTACCCCTTATAGTACCCCTTACCTCACTACCCTTTACCCTGCAATGCCCCCTACCTCTTACTGTCTTACCACCCTTGTCGCTCCCCTACCACCGATCTACCCACTACTCATGGAAATGAATTGACACAGTAGTTACACGTGACACTTACATGACGATGACTTGTTCTCTTCAGGGTGTCACGTGATACAACAATTACGTTGAAAAGATGAAGCTATTTCTTTCAAACTGTTTGCTGACAACATTGGTATACGTTGCAGTTTAACTGACTTTTAAAGCTTTTATACTAGCGACGGCAGTGCATGAGAGGGCAATCTTTCTTATCCAAAACGCCAAGACGTATTAGATAGACATTCAAATGCGTAAAAATATCGACATATATAATCATTTTTAACACGATTCTTTGTTTTATCCATCACTTATTATCTAAAATGCTTCTTCTACATAACGTTGTTTTCAACTTACATTGCACCAGAATATAATTAGGAGATAAAAGACTTCGTATGCATGTTTCATAGATAGGTTGTGCTTTTATTATGGCTAGAGTATGCATGTTTCATAGATAGGTTGTGCTTTTATTATGGCTAGAGTATGCATGTTTCATAGATAGGTTATGCTTGTATTATAGGGAGGTTGTGCTTTTATTATGGCTAGAGTATGCATGTTTCATAGATAGGTTATGCTTGTATTATGGCTAGAGTATGGATGTTTCATAGATAGGTTATGCTTGTATTATGGCTAGAGTATCCATGTTTCATAGATAGGTTATGCTTGTATTATGGCTAGAGTATCCATGTTTCATAGATAGGTTATGCTTGTATTATGGCTAGAGTATGCATGTTTCATAGATAGGTTATGCTTGTGTATTTACCTCAAGGTAAATAAGGAGAGAGATATAAGGGACTAAATCCGTAGAAAACAAGTGTCGATCCACAAGGGTATGAAATTTCAATGTAAATGTATTATGTAGTACTAGAGTGGGTAAAAGATGATAACAATGGATTACTTTCGGAAGGTAAGTAAACTGTAAATGTCAAGTTTCCTCTAAAGTGAGATATCACACGTGATCGTTTCCTCAAAAGTGAGATATCACACGTGATCGTTTTCTCAAAAGTGAGATATCACACTTGATCGTTTCCTCTAAAGTGAGATATCACACGTGATCGTTCCTCTAAAGTGAGATATCACACGTGATCGTTTCCTCTAAAGTGAGATATCACACTTGATCGTTTCCTCTAAAGTGAGATATCACACGTGATCGTTTTCTCTAAAGTGAGATATCACATATGATCGTTTCCTCAAAAATGAGATATCACACGTGATCGCATCCTCTAAAGTGAGATATAACACATGATCTCAAATTTGTGATTAATAAGATAGAATTTATTTCTTAACAAATGCTTAACTGATATCCCATAGCATGCAAAATCATCAAGTTTCGGTTAATCGACGTCAACCCAAATATTGTCAATCAACATGATCGATAGCATTGATTATGGTTTCCAATCCAAATTATAATTGATTGTGATAATTTCTTCTTCCCGTATTTGGTGTAAAATTGGTGCGTATCACTGGTGCGAACAGGTATCTGACATTACTAGATTAATTATGTAAGACATGACATGGTCGATCAACAACAAGTCAGTCTTGTGTGCATTAATACCATAAACTGTAAATTGAAAAATGGAGAAAATGATTTCATCATTTATGTACAATTAAAAATTAATTCATGTTCATTTCCTTTTGTCGTGATAGTTTTCAAAAGATCTCCGCATCACCGAGATGGCAAAGTCAGCGTCTTCTATCGTTAGGCACATTGGAGGTTTAACACGGAATACCTAAAGCATTGGTAGAAAGGTAATTGCTAAATTAAAGTGCTCCTATCAGCAAAAATTTTTATTAGCGATATGAAAACTTGGTGTAATATCAAACATATTGGTGAAAAAATTTTTCAATTTGGTCAAATTGTCTTCTTGTTAAGGAAGCTCAAAGTTGCCTTCCAGTGGACCTTGCCCGTCGTGGCATGAAGTCTGGATCTAGCCGAATTCTGACGTCATCCAAGGTAGTTGGTATATATATCTTGTATTGACGAATCCCTTGCATGACGTCACAAAGGTAAGTCGTTCCAGACTTTTCGAACGACGGACAAGGTCCATTAAAAGCAACATTTTTGCTACCTTTAAATAGCAATAAAAATTGAACGATTTGACAAACTTAAAACATTTCTTACTGATACGTTGAAAATCACACGTAAATTTAATATCGCTATTAAAAATTTTTGCTGAAAGGGGCACTTTAAAATATGTGCAGAATGAATAAATCCCAAGCAGTCTAAAAGGCCAATTGTCGTCGCTCTGTTTTGATACGACAATCTGAACCTTCCTCAAACTGTTCATACGATGACAGTTACTGAAAAAATACTGTTGTTCAACAGTGAGTGGAGCAGATTATTCTATACTATTAAAATACCAATTTTGACATGGGGATATTTTGATATTTTGAATTCAAGAGACGATACATTCTTCTTTAAAGCAGGAGTGAACCCATTCTTCACATGCAATTTATGAATCTACCATAGGTATAATTAGTGCTGAGATTCATTTACTTGTTGGGGGAGGGCGGTCTTTCGTACTGTGTTGTGTCTAGTAACGGATAAAGTAAAACTTCGTTTTCTCACATTTCCGTAAACTCCTCCTTTTCCAACTAATATTCCCATGTCCTTCATATCGTCCCAAATTTCGATAATGTCTTCAGCCGGTAAAGCTTTCTTAGAATCCTAAGGAATATGCAAAACATTAACCAATGAACTGCTTAATGGTTTGGGAAGGTTGTGAAAGTCTCTACTTAAAATAAAGCACAGCAACGAACAATGTGACGTGGGGAGGTGAGTTCGTAGGTGAATGAAATCACGAACAATTGCTTAAATGTTTTCATAATAAAATAGAAAGAAGGAGAAAGAGGAAGTACAGTCGCAATGGATGAAGTTAAAACAGATGAAAAATGAAATATAAGATCAGGTTCAACAACTCAAAAGGTAAGGTGTTAGCCTCATCCTTTCTTATCAATCCTTAACATGTACTCGGCTAATTCCCGTTGTAACTCTTCCACTAAGTTTAACGCTACCATCTTATGAATCCTTAACATGTACACATGTGTAATATCTAGTCGTTGATATAGAAACAACCAAATATGTCCAATTGTTTGCAGTTGTTATAACAAACCTTATCCGAGACGAGCTCCATTCCGATCATCAAACCTTTTCCACGCACATCGCCTACGACCTCGAATTCATCGCGAAGTTTCAGCATTTCGGTAAGAAGATGCGTGCCGACCACGTGAGAATTGTGCTGAGTGCCGTCTTCTTCAATGGCCTGCGTAGTTGAATAGAGAAATTGGTACAACAGGGCTCTCATGGGATCAAGAGGTATTGAATATAATATTTGCGTAGTATTTATACGGTTATTTTAAGGTTAGAAATCGATGAATAGACAAATTCGCGTAACCCTCAATTCACATTAATACATTGTTCACATGCTTGGTACCTCTGTGTCCCTCTCAATTCACATTAATACATTGTTCACATGCTTGGTACCTTTGTGTCCCTCTTACGCATCTATTGCAAAATCGCAACTGGTTAAAAAGTTAGTAACCAAAATGATAAAAAAACACGATGTTACCAGGCAAGTGGATGATATAAAAACGTAAATTAGGAGGCAACAAAGATAGACGAACTTGTCCATGAAAAAAAAAATGAAGAAAAATCTTTAAAAAGCGAGTGAATAATCGAGATCACGTAAGTATGACGTGACAACACGTCATAGTTCAGCCATTGTTACGTCACTAAACGTACATCCAAAACTGCCATTCCGACGGCAGAACCAAGTGCGTTACCACCAAACGTATTGAAATGAAGGGCTTCACCCATCACGCTTGCTATCTCTATTAAAGAAGAATTGATGCTGTTTTCAATGCGTAATGAACTATATGTTTTAACCTCATTCAAGTAGTTGATATGTGCACCTTTTTTCACAGGTTATATTGCTCTCGCGCAAGCTAAACCTTAGTGACTACGGTTTTCACACAATTCAAAGAGCATCTCCCCGCTTTACCTGGAGTTGTGACAACAGCTGCCAGTGGATAGCCATTACCGATGCCCTTTGCCATTGTAACTGTCAAAAGAGAAAGTTCATAAGTCAAGTGCAAAGATGAAGTCAGTTTTTCAACAAGAGGAATAATATCAGTTAAGCATGGTTCTCATTAAGTCGCTTGAGTCATCCGAGTCGTTCCGAGTTGTTTTGTTGTTTTGTTGTTTTTCAAAACGACTGGGACGACTTAAGCAATTGTACTTCTCATTTATTCGTACTAGCTCAGTGGTACTAGCGCTGCCGAGAGACTGCTTAATTACTTTTTGCACGAGTCGTCTCGAACGACTATATGAGAGCCAGGCTTTAGCGAGTTATGTAAATAAACGTTACAGAAATTAGAGGTTGATTGGACACGAAGGACAACGTCTTACCTATATCTGGAATAACACCCGCTTCTTCAAATCCCCAATATGACGTACCCAAACGACCAAAACCAGTCTGAACCTGAAGTATCATAAGCTCTAAGACAATGATCTTTTTTTCTAGTTGAAACCAAACTCTATTTCATATATGGTGCGAGATCGAGTCAATTACCTCGTCGGAAATGCAGACACCTCCGTGGTCGCGAATCAATTTGTATGCCTTTGGTAAAAATCCCCGTGGCATTTGGACTGAACCACCTACACCCTAAAATGCATTGAAATTATTCATCTTCCCAAGTAAAATAAGTCCACAGGGATATATCATAAGGAAAGCGAACATACTCAAAATTAAGGTATGGTTTTCACCGTTTGATTTAACCTTGATTTTTTACTATGATGAATCAATTCGCAAAGCTTTGTGTATCAACTTGGGCAATAGGCCATTGATCAAACCTGTATGTATTCTGCTATAAATCCTGCTACTTTTTTCCCACATGAGTGCCTTAACATGTCTTCAAATTCGGCAATGTAATTATCTGTTGCTTCGCAGTGTCCTGGCAAACCAAAAAGATCCATTCTGCAAGCTTGCATTGAAATGTGAAAATAGTCACGTATGTCTAAGAATTACCTTCAGAGCAGTTACATTTCCTAGTGGTCTAAAAAGTAAATTGTTGTACATTGAGGGTTTGAGATAACTTCAATCATTTCAATTTTCTAGCACAAATTTCCCTTCTTTTGGCATGTATGCTTTGAATGTCTTAAGTCTGATATTGCTGATAGTGCACAATTTAATCACAGCTAGCCAACCTGTGCAATTGAATCTTTACACTTTGACCCACCCCATAATCCTCTGTAAACATCAGGATTCATTGTCTGGAAACAACAGGAAACTTTTCAATAGGTGAAAGGAAAAAAGTGCTTGAATGAATGGTACTATACTTGCAGGGTACCAAATCCAAGCGGATGGTTAAATTTCCATGTGCCAACAGCAGTCATACCCATGGTATAAGGACTAGCTCCATGATATGCATTCCTTCATTAGATGTGCAAGTTTACTTACATTATATAACAACACAAGTAATTACCAGGTACTTAGTTGCTATACAAACCTCAATGAAATAAAGTCAAAGCTCTTTGTGTAGTGCCGTGCAAGAAACATTGCCAAGTCATTTGCTTCAGATCCGCTATTTACAAAGAAGCAAACCTGTGAACGAAGCAGGAAAGAAGTCACATAAACGTCGAGCTTATGTATGAGATAAACATGTCCTCGTGTTATGGAAGTCATTTCATCTACCTTTAGATTACCAGGAAATTTCTCAGTCAGTTTCTCAGCATATTCATGAATGTTTGGGTGCATGTATATTTGTGTTGTATGCCAAAGTTTGTCCACTTGAGCTTTGACTGCCTCGTTAACTTTCCTATTCAAATTTCATTTAAATAAGTCTGACTTTTTAGTTTCTACCCTAAGCACAAAGTATATATATTTTTGTTGTGACAAGTCAACTGTACATTTTCTTATAAGAAGTTACATACAACTTAGTTTTGTGGACCAAGGCTACAAGCATTAGGTGATAAACAAAATTTAACACAGCACCTAATGCATTAGCTTTGTTCCTTTGATAGGCTGCATGTTTGAGTCCCAACTCAAAAATTGAGAATGCTATCATGAAGTCAAAAAATTGTTTTGGTGGTGTCTGCATGATCAAAGTAATATCAAGATAACACTTTTTCATCTGTTTGCCTGTCATCATTCTATGAACACAGTCACTTACGGATGACAGTGTCCAACTGAGACAGTAACTATTCCACCAAAAAGATCCAAGTAGCTTTGTTGTTGCTATCCCACAGCCATTGCATTTTGCCCTTCAAGGTTTAAAGGAATCAAGCTTACAGATCATGATAATACTTTAACCTGTGTGAGTCAGTGTAGTT